>NC_140182.1:1812584-1947584 GCF_963971535.1 Notolepis coatsorum
GTGTTCCCCACCTGGACCCCTCCTCCTCTGGGTGTTCCCCACCTGGACCCCTCCTCTCTCTGGGTGTTCCCCACCTGGACCCCTCCTCCGGTGTCACTCTCTCATGGGTTCCCCACCTGACCCTCCTCGGTCTGTGTGTTCCCCACCTGGACCCCTCCTCTCTGGGTGTTCCCCACCTGGACCCCTCCTCTCTCTGGTGTTCCCCACCTGGACCCCTCTCTCTCTGGGTGTTCCCCACCTGGACCCTCCTCTTGGTGTTCCCCACCTGGACCCTCCTCTCTCTGGGTGTTCCCCACCTGGACCCTCCTCTCTCTGGGTGTTCCTCCCCACCTGGACCCTTCCTCTCTTGGGTGTCCTCCCCACCTGGACCCTCCTCTCTCTGGGTGTTCCCCACCTGGACCCTCCTCTCTCTGGTGTTCCCCACTGGACCTCCTCTCTGGGTGTTCTCCCACCTGGACCCTCCTCTCTCTGGGTGTTCCCCACCTGACCCTCCTCTCTCTGGGTGTTCCCCACCTGGACCCTCCTCTCTCTGGTGTTCCCCACCTGACCCCTCCTCTCTCTGGGTGTTCCCCACCTGGACCCCTCCTCTCTCTGGGTGTTCCCCACCTGGACCCTCCTCTCTCTGGTGTTCCTCCCCACCTGGACCCTCCTCTCTCTGGGTGTCCCCACCTGGACCCTCTCTCTGGGTGTCTCCCCACCTGGACCCTCCTCTCTCTGGGTGTTCCCACCTGGACCCTCCTCTCTCTGGGTGTTCCCCACCTGGACCCTCCTCTCTCTGGGTGTTCCTCCCCACCTGGACCCCTCCTCTCTGGGTGTTCCTGGACCCTCCTCTCTCTGGGTGTTCCCAGCCCTCCTCTCTCTGGGTGTCCCCCTGGACCCTCCTCTCTCTGGTCTCCTCCTGGACCCTCCTCTCTCTGGGTGTTCCCCACCTGGACCCTCCTCTCTCTGGGTGTTCCCCACCTGGACCCTCCTCTCTCTGGTGTTCCCCACCTGGACCCCTCCTCTCTCTGGGTGTTCCCCACCTGGACCCTCCTCTCTCTGGGTGTTCCCCACCTGGACCCCTCCTCTCTCTGGGTGTTCTCCCACCTGGACCCTCCTCTCTCTGGGTGTTCCTCCCCACCTGGACCCTCCTCTCTCTGGGTGTTCCTCCCACCTGGACCCTCCTCTCTCTGGGTGTTCTCCCCACCTGGACCCTCCTCTCTCTGGGTGTTCTCCCCACCTGGACCCCTCCTCTCTCTGGGTGTTCCCCACCTGGACCCTCCTCTCTCTGGGTGTTCCCCACCTGGACCCTCCTCTCTCTGGGTGTTCCTCCCACCTGGACCCTCCTCTCTCTGGGTGTTCCCCACCTGGACCCTCCTCTCTCTGGGTGTTCCCCACCTGGACCCCTCCTCTCTCTGGGTGTTCCTCCCCACCTGGACCCCTCCTCTCTCTGGGTGTTCCTCCCCACCTGGACCCTCCTCTCTCTGGGTGTTCCCCACCTGGACCCCTCCTCTCTCTGGGTGTTCCTCCCCACCTGGACCCTCCTCTCTCTGGGTGTCTCCCCACCTGGACCCTCCTCTCTCTGGGTGTTCCCCACCTGGACCCTCCTCTCTCTGGGTGTTCCCCCCTGGACCCCTCCTCTCTCTGGGTGTTCCCCACCTGGACCCCTCCTCTCTCTGGGTGTTCCCCACCTGGACCCTCCTCTCTCTGGGTGTTCCCCACCTGGACCCCTCCTCTCTCTGGGTGTTCCCCACCTGGACCCCTCCTCTCTCTGGGTGTTCCCCACCTGGACCCCTCCTCTCTCTGGGTGTTCCCCACCTGGACCCCTCCTCTCTCTGGGTGTTCCCCACCTGGACCCCTCCTCTCTCTGGGTGTTCCTCCCCACCTGGACCCCTCCTCTCTCTGGGTGTTCCCCACCTGGACCCTCCTCTCTCTGGGTGTTCCCCACCTGGACCCTCCTCTCTCTGGGTGTTCCTCCCCACCTGGACCCCTCCTCTCTCTGGGTGTTCCCCACCTGGACCCCTCCTCTCTCTGGGTGTTCCTCCCCACCTGGACCCCTCCTCTCTCTGGGTGTTCCCCACCTGGACCCCTCCTCTCTCTGGGTGTTCCCCACCTGGACCCCTCCTCTCTCTGGGTGTTCCTCCCCACCTGGACCCTCCTCTCTCTGGGTGTTCCCCACCTGGACCCCTCCTCTCTCTGGGTGTTCCCCACCTGGACCCTCCTCTCTCTGGGTGTTCCCCACCTGGACCCTCCTCTCTCTGGGTGTTCCCCACCTGGACCCTCCTCTCTCTGGGTGTTCCCCACCTGGACCCCTCCTCTCTCTGGGTGTTCCCCACCTGGACCCTCCTCTCTCTGGGTGTTCCCCCACCTGGACCCTCCTCTCTCTGGGTGTTCCCCACCTGGACCCCTCCTCTCTCTGGGTGTTTCCCCACCTGGACCCCTCCTCTCTCTGGGTGTTCCCCACCTGGACCCCTCCTCTCTCTGGGTGTTCCCCACCTGGACCCTCCTCTCTCTGGGTGTTCCCCCACCTGGACCCCTCCTCTCTCTGGGTGTTCCTCCCCACCTGGACCCCTCCTCTCTCTGGGTGTTCCCCACCTGGACCCTCCTCTCTCTGGGTGTCTCCCCACCTGGACCCCTCCTCTCTCTGGGTGTTCCTCCCCACCTGGACCCCTCCTCTCTCTGGGTGTTCCCCACCTGGACCCCTCCTCTCTCTGGGTGTTCCTCCCACCTGGACCCCTCCTCTCTCTGGGTGTTCCTCCCCACCTGGACCCTCCTCTCTCTGGGTGTTCCCCACCTGGACCCTCCTCTCTCTGGGTGTTCCTCCCCACCTGGACCCTCCTCTCTCTGGGTGTTCCTCCCCACCTGGACCCCTCCTCTCTCTGGGTGTTCCCCACCTGGACCCCTCCTCTCTCTGGGTGTTCCCCACCTGGACCCTCCTCTCTCTGGGTGTTCCTCCCCACCTGGACCCCTCCTCTCTCTGGGTGTTCCTCCCCACCTGGACCCTCCTCTCTCTGGGTGTTCCCCCACCTGGACCCCTCTCTCTGGGTGTTCCTCCCCACCTGGACCCCTCCTCTCTCTGGGTGTTCCTCCCCACCTGGACCCTCCTCTCTCTGGGTGTTCCTCCCCACCTGGACCCTCCTCTCTCTGGGTGTTCCTCCCACCTGGACCCCTCCTCTCTCTGGGTGTTCCTCCCACCTGGACCCCTCCTCTCTCTGGGTGTTCCCCACCTGGACCCTCCTCTCTCTGGGTGTTCCTCCCCACCTGGACCCCTCCTCTCTCTGGGTGTTCCTCCCCACCTGGACCCTCCTCTCTCTGGGTGTCTCCCCACCTGGACCCTCCTCTCTCTGGGTGTTCCCCACCTGGACCCTCCTCTCTCTGGGTGTTCCTCCCCACCTGGACCCCTCCTCTCTCTGGGTGTTCCCCACCTGGACCCTCCTCTCTCTGGGTGTTCTCCCCACCTGGACCCTCCTCTCTCTGGGTGTTCCTCCCCACCTGGACCCTCCTCTCTCTGGGTGTTCCTCCCCACTCGGTGTCCCTGGACCCTCCTCTCTCTGGGTGTTCCCCACCTGGACCCTCCTCTCTCTGGGTGTTCCTCCCACCTGGACCCTCCTCTCTCTGGGTGTTCCCCACCTGGACCCCTCCTCTCTCTGGTGTTCCCCACCTGGACCCTCCTCTCTCTGGGTGTTCCTCCCCACCTGGACCCTCCTCTCTCTGGGTGTTCCCCACCTGGACCCTCCTCTCTCTGGGTGTTCCTCACCTGGACCCTCCTCTCTCTGGGTGTTCCCCACCTGGACCCTCCTCTCTCTGGGTGTTTCCCCACCTGGACCCTCCTCTCTCTGGGTGTTCCCCCACCTGGACCCCTCCTCTCTCTGGGTGTTCCCCACCTGGACCCCTCCTCTCTCTGGGTGTTCCTCCCCACCTGGACCCTCCTCTCTCTGGGTGTTCCCCACCTGGACCCTCCTCTCTCTGGGTGTTCCTCACCTGGACCCTCCTCTCTCTGGGTGTTCCTCCCACCTGGACCCTCCTCTCTCTGGGTGTTCCCCACCTGGACCCTCCTCTCTCTGGGTGTTCCTCCCCACCTGGACCCCTCCTCTCTCTGGGTGTTCTCCCCACCTGGACCCCTCTCTCTCTGGGTGTTCCCCACCTGGACCCTCCTCTCTCTGGGTGTTCCTCCCCACCTGGACCCCTCCTCTCTCTGGGTGTTCCTCCCCACCTGGACCCTCCTCTCTCTGGGTGTTCCCCACCTGGACCCTCCTCTCTCTGGGTGTTCCCCACCTGGACCCCTCCTCTCTCTGGGTGTTCCTCCCCACCTGGACCCCTCCTCTCTCTGGGTGTTCCTCCCCACCTGGACCCTCCTCTCTCTGGGTGTTCCCCACCTGGACCCTCCTCTCTCTGGGTGTTCTCCCCACCTGGACCCCTCCTCTCTCTGGGTGTTCCCCACCTGGACCCTCCTCTCTCTGGGTGTTCCTCCTCACCTGGACCCCTCCTCTCTCTGGGTGTTCCTCCCACCTGGACCCCTCCTCTCTCTGGGTGTTCCCCACCTGGACCCTCCTCTCTCTGGGTGTTCCCCACCTGGACCCTCCTCTCTCTGGGTGTTCCCCACCTGGACCCCTCCTCTCTCTGGGTGTTCCTCCCACCTGGACCCCTCCTCTCTCTGGGTGTTCCTCCCCACCTGGACCCTCCTCTCTCTGGGTGTTCCCCACCTGGACCCTCCTCTCTCTGGGTGTTCCTCCCCACCTGGACCCTCCTCTCTCTGGGTGTCCTCCCCACCTGGACCCTCCTCTCTCTGGGTGTTCCTCCCCACCTGGACCCCTCCTCTCTCTGGGTGTTCCTCCCACCTGGACCCCTCCTCTCTCTGGGTGTTCCTCCCCACCTGGACCCTCCTCTCTCTGGGTGTTCCTCCCCACCTGGACCCCTCCTCTCTCTGGGTGTTCCTCCCCACCTGGACCCTCCTCTCTCTGGGTGTTCCCCACCTGGACCCTCCTCTCTCTGGGTGTTCCCCACCTGGACCCTCCTCTCTCTGGGTGTTCCTCCCCACCTGGACCCTCCTCTCTCTGGGTGTTCCCCACCTGGACCCTCCTCTCTCTGGGTGTTCCTCCCCACCTGGACCCTCCTCTCTCTGGGTGTTCCTCCCCACCTGGACCCTCCTCTCTCTGGGTGTTCCTCCCCACCTGGACCCTCCTCTCTCTGGGTGTTCCCCACCTGGACCCTCCTCTCTCTGGGTGTTCCCCACCTGGACCCTCCTCTCTCTGGGTGTTCCCCACCTGGACCCTCCTCTCTCTGGGTGTTCCCCACCTGGACCCCTCCTCTCTCTGGGTGTTCCCCACCTGGACCCTCCTCTCTCTGGGTGTTCCTCCCCACCTGGACCCCTCCTCTCTCTGGGTGTTCCTCCCCACCTGGACCCTCCTCTCTCTGGGTGTTCCTCCCCACCTGGACCCTCCTCTCTCTGGGTGTTCCTCCCCACCTGGACCCCTCCTCTCTCTGGGTGTTCCTCCCCACCTGGACCCTCCTCTCTCTGGGTGTTCCTCCCCACCTGGACCCCTCCTCTCTCTGGGTGTTCCTCCCCACCTGGACCCCTCCTCTCTCTGGGTGTTCCTCTCCACCTGGACCCCTCCTCTCTCTGGGTGTTCCTCCCCACCTGGACCCTCCTCTCTCTGGGTGTTCCTCCCCACCTGGACCCCTCCTCTCTCTGGGTGTTCCTCCCCACCTGGACCCTCCTCTCTCTGGGTGTTCCCCACCTGGACCCTCCTCTCTCTGGGTGTTCCCCACCTGGACCCTCCTCTCTCTGGGTGTTCCTCCCCACCTGGACCCTCCTCTCTCTGGGTGTTCCCCACCTGGACCCTCCTCTCTCTGGGTGTTCCTCCCCACCTGGACCCTCCTCTCTCTGGGTGTTCCTCCCCACCTGGACCCTCCTCTCTCTGGGTGTTCCTCCCCACCTGGACCCTCCTCTCTCTGGGTGTTCCCCACCTGGACCCTCCTCTCTCTGGGTGTTCCCCACCTGGACCCCTCCTCTCTCTGGGTGTTCCCCACCTGGACCCCTCCTCTCTCTGGGTGTTCCCCACCTGGACCCCTCCTCTCTCTGGGTGTTCCTCCCCACCTGGACCCTCCTCTCTCTGGGTGTTCCCCACCTGGACCCTCCTCTCTCTGGGTGTTCCTCACCTGGACCCCTCCTCTCTCTGGGTGTTCCCCACCTGGACCCTCCTCTCTCTGGGTGTTCCCCACCTGGACCCTCCTCTCTCTGGGTGTTCCTCCCCACCTGGACCCCTCCTCTCTCTGGGTGTTCCCCCACCTGGACCCCTCCTCTCTCTGGGTGTTCCTCCCCACCTGGACCCTCCTCTCTCTGGGTGTTCCCCACCTGGACCCTCCTCTCTCTGGGTGTTCCTCACCTGGACCCTCCTCTCTCTGGGTGTTCCCCACCTGGACCCCTCCTCTCTCTGGGTGTTCCCCACCTGGACCCCTCCTCTCTCTGGGTGTTCCTCCCCACCTGGACCCCTCCTCTCTCTGGGTGTTCCCCACCTGGACCCTCCTCTCTCTGGGTGTTCCCCACCTGGACCCTCCTCTCTCTGGGTGTTCCTCCCCACCTGGACCCCTCCTCTCTCTGGGTGTTCCTCCCCACCTGGACCCCTCCTCTCTCTGGGTGTTCCCCACCTGGACCCCTCCTCTCTCTGGGTGTTCCCCACCTGGACCCCTCCTCTCTCTGGGTGTTCCTCCCCACCTGGACCCTCCTCTCTCTGGGTGTTCCTCCCCACCTGGACCCTCCTCTCTCTGGGTGTTCCTCCCCACCTGGACCCTCCTCTCTCTGGGTGTTCCTCCCCACCTGGACCCCTCCTCTCTCTGGGTGTTCCCCACCTGGACCCTCCTCTCTCTGGGTGTTCCTCCTCACCTGGACCCCTCCTCTCTCTGGGTGTTCCTCCCCACCTGGACCCCTCCTCTCTCTGGGTGTTCCCCACCTGGACCCTCCTCTCTCTGGGTGTTCCCCACCTGGACCCTCCTCTCTCTGGGTGTTCCCCACCTGGACCCCTCCTCTCTCTGGGTGTTCCTCCCCACCTGGACCCCTCCTCTCTCTGGGTGTTCCTCCCCACCTGGACCCTCCTCTCTCTGGGTGTTCCCCACCTGGACCCCTCCTCTCTCTGGGTGTTCCTCCCCACCTGGACCCTCCTCTCTCTGGGTGTTCCTCCCCACCTGGACCCCTCCTCTCTCTGGGTGTTCCTCCCCACCTGGACCCCTCCTCTCTCTGGGTGTTCCTCTCCACCTGGACCCCTCCTCTCTCTGGGTGTTCCTCCCCACCTGGACCCTCCTCTCTCTGGGTGTTCCTCCCCACCTGGACCCCTCCTCTCTCTGGGTGTTCCTCCCCACCTGGACCCTCCTCTCTCTGGGTGTTCCCCACCTGGACCCTCCTCTCTCTGGGTGTTCCCCACCTGGACCCTCCTCTCTCTGGGTGTTCCTCCCCACCTGGACCCTCCTCTCTCTGGGTGTTCCCCACCTGGACCCTCCTCTCTCTGGGTGTTCCTCCCCACCTGGACCCTCCTCTCTCTGGGTGTTCCTCCCCACCTGGACCCTCCTCTCTCTGGGTGTTCCTCCCCACCTGGACCCTCCTCTCTCTGGGTGTTCCCCACCTGGACCCTCCTCTCTCTGGGTGTTCCCCACCTGGACCCTCCTCTCTCTGGGTGTTCCCCACCTGGACCCCTCCTCTCTCTGGGTGTTCCCCACCTGGACCCCTCCTCTCTCTGGGTGTTCCTCCCCACCTGGACCCTCCTCTCTCTGGGTGTTCCCCACCTGGACCCTCCTCTCTCTGGGTGTTCCTCACCTGGACCCCTCCTCTCTCTGGGTGTTCCCCACCTGGACCCTCCTCTCTCTGGGTGTTCCCCACCTGGACCCTCCTCTCTCTGGGTGTTCCTCCCCACCTGGACCCCTCCTCTCTCTGGGTGTTCCCCACCTGGACCCCTCCTCTCTCTGGGTGTTCCTCCCCACCTGGACCCTCCTCTCTCTGGGTGTTCCCCACCTGGACCCTCCTCTCTCTGGGTGTTCCTCACCTGGACCCTCCTCTCTCTGGGTGTTCCCCACCTGGACCCCTCCTCTCTCTGGGTGTTCCCCACCTGGACCCCTCCTCTCTCTGGGTGTTCCTCCCCACCTGGACCCCTCCTCTCTCTGGGTGTTCCCCACCTGGACCCTCCTCTCTCTGGGTGTTCCCCACCTGGACCCTCCTCTCTCTGGGTGTTCCTCCCCACCTGGACCCCTCCTCTCTCTGGGTGTTCCTCCCCACCTGGACCCCTCCTCTCTCTGGGTGTTCCCCACCTGGACCCCTCCTCTCTCTGGGTGTTCCCCACCTGGACCCCTCCTCTCTCTGGGTGTTCCTCCCCACCTGGACCCTCCTCTCTCTGGGTGTTCCTCCCCACCTGGACCCTCCTCTCTCTGGGTGTTCCTCCCCACCTGGACCCTCCTCTCTCTGGGTGTTCCTCCCCACCTGGACCCCTCCTCTCTCTGGGTGTTCCCCACCTGGACCCTCCTCTCTCTGGGTGTTCCTCCTCACCTGGACCCCTCCTCTCTCTGGGTGTTCCTCCCCACCTGGACCCCTCCTCTCTCTGGGTGTTCCCCACCTGGACCCTCCTCTCTCTGGGTGTTCCCCACCTGGACCCTCCTCTCTCTGGGTGTTCCCCACCTGGACCCCTCCTCTCTCTGGGTGTTCCTCCCCACCTGGACCCCTCCTCTCTCTGGGTGTTCCTCCCCACCTGGACCCTCCTCTCTCTGGGTGTTCCCCACCTGGACCCCTCCTCTCTCTGGGTGTTCCCCACCTGGACCCTCCTCTCTCTGGGTGTTCCTCCCCACCTGGACCCTCCTCTCTCTGGGTGTTCCTCCCCACCTGGACCCTCCTCTCTCTGGGTGTTCCTCCCCACCTGGACCCCTCCTCTCTCTGGGTGTTCCTCCCCACCTGGACCCTCCTCTCTCTGGGTGTTCCCCACCTGGACCCTCCTCTCTCTGGGTGTTCCTCCCCACCTGGACCCTCCTCTCTCTGGGTGTTCCCCACCTGGACCCTCCTCTCTCTGGGTGTTCCTCCCCACCTGGACCCCTCCTCTCTCTGGGTGTTCCTCCTCACCTGGACCCCTCCTCTCTCTGGGTGTTCCTCCCCACCTGGACCCTCCTCTCTCTGGGTGTTCCCCACCTGGACCCTTCTCTCTCTGGGTGTTCCTCCCCACCTGGACCCCTCCTCTCTCTGGGTGTTCCTCCCCACCTGGACCCTCCTCTCTCTGGGTGTTCCTCCCCACCTGGACCCTCCTCTCTCTGGGTGTTCCCCACCTGGACCCCTCCTCTCTCTGGGTGTTCCTCCCCACCTGGACCCTCCTCTCTCTGGGTGTTCCTCCCCACCTGGACCTTCCTCTCTCTGGGTGTTCCCCACCTGGACCCCTCCTCTCTCTGGGTGTTCCTCCCCACCTGGACCCCTCCTCTCTCTGGGTGTTCCTCCCCACCTGGACCCTCCTCTCTCTGGGTGTTCCCCACCTGGACCCTCCTCTCTCTGGGTGTTCCTCCCCACCTGGACCCCTCCTCTCTCTGGGTGTTCCCCACCTGGACCCCTCCTCTCTCTGGGTGTTCCTCCCCACCTGGACCCCTCCTCTCTCTGGGTGTTCCCCACCTGGACCCCTCCTCTCTCTGGGTGTTCCTCCCCACCTGGACCCCTCCTCTCTCTGGGTGTTCCTCCCCACCTGGACCCCTCCTCTCTCTGGGTGTTCCCCACCTGGACCCTCCTCTCTCTGGGTGTTCCTCCCCACCTGGACCCTCCTCTCTCTGGGTGTTCCTCCCCACCTGGACCCTCCTCTCTCTGGGTGTTCCTCCCCACCTGGACCCCTCCTCTCTCTGGGTGTTCCCCACCTGGACCCCTCCTCTCTCTGGGTGTTCCTCCCCACCTGGACCCTCCTCTCTCTGGGTGTTCCTCCCCACCTGGACCCCTCCTCTCTCTGGGTGTTCCTCCCCACCTGGACCCTCCTCTCTCTGGGTGTTCCTCCCCACCTGGACCCTCCTCTCTCTGGGTGTTCCTCCCCACCTGGACCCCTCCTCTCTCTGGGTGTTCCTCCCCACCTGGACCCCTCCTCTCTCTGGGTGTTCCCCACCTGGACCCCTCCTCTCTCTGGGTGTTCCCCACCTGGACCCCTCCTCTCTCTGGGTGTTCCTCCCCACCTGGACCCCTCCTCTCTCTGGGTGTTCCCCACCTGGACCCCTCCTCCTCCCAGCAGAACGACTCCCCCCCCCCTCACCCTAACCCTAACCCCCCCTCACTGCTTCTAAGGTCTGATCACAGAGTTGTTGACACACCTGCTACTGTTCTGCTTCATGTAAACCAGTTATATATATTTTTTTATAAATACAAATGATTAAAACCTTCTTCTAACCTTCTTACTGTCCTCTACTATCATGCACTCCTCCTACTATACTGATATATCTCTACACCGCAGCACCCAGGTTTCAGCCCTGTTTGATGAACATTGTTCCTCAGCTGATAGAGTTGTGTCCTTCCTTCCTGATGACTTGTCGTACAGAACATGTAAGTCGCTTTGGATAAAAGCGTTTCAGCTAAATTACTAAATGTTATCGTTATAAACTGGTTTTTGTTGGATTTCTTTTTAGAAGTGGAGACATTTTTGTGCGAGGGCAACCATTTATGCTGGTCATTTATGCTGCTAACCCAGTCACTGAATTATCCATCTGTTTCATACTAAAAAAGTATAGCCTAAACATATTATATGCCATTCAATTGCTCTACTCATTGACGTGCTGTTGACAACGACAGAATTTCCCCTCGGGGACAATAAAGGTTAAGAAAACTATAAAGCAACAATGACAAATTTACTTAATTCAATAGAGACGTGCTGCATTGTTTAAAAATAAAGTGTATTACTTAGATTTAGAGATTATTACATTTGGTTGCGTGTGCATTTGGTTGTGTCTTATCCGCAGCAAATCTCACCAACTACAAAAAAAAAATCATACATTTAGAAATATATTTCCATCGTTGAAGTTAGCCCCGCCCCCGTTCATATCTCATGAACAGTTTGTTGTAGAGAGTTATGGGAGGTGTCACTCAGTGCAGACTACTGCTTCCATTGGTCTAGGTTAACTATGCTTTAGTGTGTAATAGTGTCATAGTGCAATGATATAATACTGTCATAGTGCATAGACTAATAATGGCCTTTTTTCTTTCCTCGATACAGATTCTTATAATTCATGGAAATAGTGATAACAATGCTAATTGTAATGAATGATAATAGATGGTGTCTGCATTTGTTAAATATTGTAGGCGTGTTTGTTTCCTATGTAAGAAGAAACTGGGGCCACAGTGGCTCAGGAGGTAGAGCAGTCGTCTGGTAATCCAGAGGTTCCCGGTTCGATTCCCGCTCCTCCCGGGCAGCGCGTTGCAGTGTCCTTGAGCAAGACACTTAACCCCTAACTGCTCCCCATGAGCAGGTCGGCACCTTGCGTGGTCGCCTCCGCCGTCGGTGTGTGAACGTGTGAGTGAATGGGTCAAATGTGAGTAACAAATTATATATAAATACAGCCATTTACCATTTAAACGTGTGGCTGCTGCCTGGTGGAGATTTGCACTCTGCCGAACGCACCTTTCTAGTCGAAGCTGTCAAAAATCTGCTCCCCGTCTTCCTCTGCGGATTGATTTCAGCAGATTTCAGCTGTAATTATACAAGCAAAGGGCCGCTAACGAATGCCACCTGTCCGTTCCATCTCTCAGCCGAGAGATACAAGCGGAACTCGGCGCACTGTTGGTTATAAATAATTGAATGGGATTTTAAAAGCGCCAATTAAGCTGAGCAGCGGGGAGAGAGGAGATCCCTGGGTGGTCGATTCATTAGTAATAATGGGTGACATTTGTGCTGCCAGACAAAATGGAGGCATTAGGCAGCCCATGGAAACAAGTTGGGGGCCAGGGTATTTAATTCAATTAGTGGGTCGTGGAGTCAACTCATCAACGCAGGAGCTAAAGGTGGCATATCCGGCGCAGCAATTGAATCATTGAATGGTTCATGGACTTTATCTCATATTAATGGCTGTTGGGAAATATTGCAAAGCTTGGCTGTGAGGCTCAGGCCCTCTCCCCCCTCGACTTTCTTAACTAGGAACGTTTTACTTCAAGCCTAGACGTCTGACAGTCGAACAGCAACATGTTTTATTGAATAGACAAGTCAATATAAGTGTGTCATTCTTCGCCTTGCGTCAGACTTTCTGTGCCATTTCCTTTTTGTTAACAACTGTAAAATGGTTTGTTTATTTATTTCTTCATTCCTTAGACGTGAAGCACCTCATAAACCGACAATGTCATTACATTAAAAACACGTTCAAAAGTGAAACCTTGTACACCCAAGTTCTCCAATAATCTCGATTGGTGCTACAGAAGAAAATGGAATCAAATGTTTTTATACAAGAGCTTTGTTTTATACTCGAGAACCACTAGGAATATCTGACCACTAATGGCGCTTTTCCACTGCATGGTACCTACTCTACTCTACTCTACTCTACTCTACTCTACTCGCTTTAGGTACCTGGTACTTCGTTCCTTTTCCACTGCAGGTACTAAAATAAAGTACTCAGTTTGTCTCCGTGTGGGGAGGCGGGGCTGCTGGTGTACAGCTGAGAGCTCCATAGCTCTGTGAGAGCTCCAGTATAGCTATGTCCGTGAGCTAGTAGGCGCAAGCCAGAGTAAAACACAGTTTTCAATCAATCAATCAATAACAACATTAACGAGACTCTCGTTGTGTCTATTCTGCTAACGCTAACGTTACCTCTCATTGTGTCTATTCTACAAGCGTTAACGTTAGCTAGGCTGTCTATGCTAACGTTAATGTTAGCATTAGGCTAACAAGCTGTAACATTACCAGTCGCGTCTATTTGCTAACGTTAGCATTAGGTAATAACCGGTTTAAAATGGATGGTGATTACCTCACGTTGTGTCTATTCTACTAGCATTAACGTTACTCATACAAACAATCAATAGCGAGTTATATTGATCACGCTATGTACGATAGCCATGCTAAAACGCTAGCACAACATTAGCACAACATAAGCTTAAGCCTTAACAAGTCAGCGATCTTTTTGCGAGACTAAACTCTCCGCTCGGTGGCAAATTGTGTTGATGTCGGTTTTGTTTAATCAATAAATGAGGCAGAATACACAGTGACTGTATCGTTTGTTTATTGAACTTGTGCCTGCTGCAACCATAATGAAATCCTATGCGAGACATTAAAGATGGCGGCTTTCTGTTTTCGTTCAGACTCTGCAACGAGTGACGCGTCTCTCTTCTGACCAATCAGTGGTCTGCAGTGTTTCACGTGACTTTTCTAGTACCAGTTCTACCCGCGACACGACAGAGCAGGGACTAAAAAAGTACCCAAAAAGTACCCAAAAAGTACCTGGTACCAGGTACTTTGGTAATGGAAAACCGAAAATACCGAGTAGAGTAGAGTAGAGTAGGTACATGCAGTGGAAAAGCGCCATAAGTGTGTCTGACAGTCTGCACGGACTGCAGCGTATATCGCGTGGCGTATGACGCCAGTTAGGGTTTACTGTTTACTTTACTTTACTCATAGTATATATTCAGATTCTGATTCTTTATTGCCGTTGTTTATTGTAACATATAATATAACTGATGGAGGCGCAGTGTTCAGGGTAACAGAGCATGAGGTGAGGCGGACCTTTAAAAAAGTGAATACCAGGAAGGCAGCAGGTCCAGACGGCATCCCCGGCCGCGTCCTAAAAGTCTGTGCCGACCAACTGGCCCCAGTATTCACTGACATATTTAACCTGTCCTTAGAACAGGCTGTCATCCCCACCTGCCTGAAGAAGTCCACTATTATCCCTGTACCCAAAAAATCCAAGCCTGCTTGCCTCAACGACTACCGCCCTGTAGCTCTCACCTCCATAGCCATGAAGTGCTTCGAGAAGCTAGTAAAGGGCTACATCTGCTCCTCCCTCCCCATCAACATGGACCCCCTGCAATTTGCATACCGCCCCAACAGGTCCACGGAGGACGCCATATCCCATGTGCTGCACACAGCAGCATCACACCTGGACAAGAGGCAGGGGAACTATGTGAGAATGCTATTCATCGACTACAGCTCGGCATTCAATACCATAGTCCCCTCCATACTCATAGCCAAGCTCAGGGACCTGGGCTTGGGCTATGACCTCTGCCAGTGGGTCTTGGACTTCCTGACTGGCAGACCCCAGGTGGTGAGAGCAGGCAACTGCACCTCCTCATCCATCACCCTCAACATAGGGGCCCCCCAGGGCTGTGTTCTGAGTCCCCTCCTCTACTCCCTGTACACACACGACTGTGTGGCTCAGCGGAGTAGCAATACAATCGTCAAATTTGCTGACGACACAGTGGTGGTGGGCCTGATCTCTGCCAACGACGAGAGGGCCTACCTGGAAGAGGTCAAGGTCCTGGCGGGATGGTGCCAGGAAAACAGCCTCTCCCTGAACGTCAGCAAAACAAAGGAGATGATTGTGGACTTCAGGAGGTCGGGGGTCAAGGACTACAGCCCCCTCAGCATCGACGGGGCACCGGTTGAGAGAGTCAACAGCCTTAAGTACCTCGGAGCCTACATATCCGAGGACTTGACATGGACCACACACATTAACAGTGTTGTGAAGAAGGCACGACAACGCCTCTACTTCCTCAGGCGCCTAAGGAAGTTCCAAGTCAGCCAGAAGATCCTTAAGAACTTCTACTCATGTACAATAGAGAGCATCTTGACCGGCAACATCACCTCCTGGTTTGGGAATAGCACTGCACAAGACCAAAGCAGACTACAAAGAGTGACACGTTCAGCCGAACGCACAATTGGAGGGGGGCTCCCCACCCTCCAGAACATTTACTACAAGCGTTGCAAGGGCAAGGCTAAGAGAATCATTAAAGACTCCAGTCACCCGAACAACTGCCTCTTTGAACTGCTGCGGTCAGGCAAGCGATACAGGAGTCTCAAGGCGAGCACAGAAAGACTCAGAAGAAGCTTCTATCCCCAGGCCATCAGGCTGCTAAACGAACAATGAATGAACACTACACAACAACAACCACCAAACGCACATAGCACACACATCCACACGCACACACTCACTTTAAACAAACACACTGTAGCACCCACTCCACACACTTATAGCACACACCCACTTTAAACAAACACACTGTAGCACCCACTCCCCACACTTTATATTTATGGATGAAGGATTGCACTACAACTCGTACACCTTACTGTAAATTGTACCTAAAATTGTACCTCATCCCATTTCTGCTTTGCACTAGATAGTACTGTACATTAGTACACTGCATAGTATTGTGTATTGTATATTATATGGTAACTCAGAACATTGTACATATGTCTATACCGAACACTGTGACCTCATTTTCTTCTTCTAAATTCATGCTATATTATGTTATTATGTTATTTGATACTATCTTGTCTAGCACAGTCTCTGGAGCGTAACAGTAAGAAGCATTTTGTATGAAAGTATTCTGTACTTCTGTATGACAACTATTAAAGAACTTGAACTTGAACTTGATGCAGACCCTCATCTGCACCTTTGATTCTTATATTCAGAGTTAATTATATTGTTTACACTGTTTTTTTTCTCTTGTTTTTTATATTCAGATCACATTTTATTGCCTATATTTACATTTAGTCATTTAGCTGAGGCTTTTATCCAAAGCGACTTACAAGTTCTGTAGGACAAGTCATCAGGAAGGGCACAACTCTATCAGCTGAGTAACAATGTTCATCAGAGTGTTGAGTGCTACAGTGTAGGTTAGTTTATTAGGACAAGTGCATGACAGTACGGTTAGTTAGGGTTAGAGTTTTTAATTTTTTTCATTTCAGATAATGGTTGAAGAAGTGCGTCTTTAGTCGACGGCGAAAGATATTTATGTCTTTCTACTATTACCCTGCCCATACCTAATCCTGCACGTGCACACATAGAGCCCAACGGGTGCACAAGCACCTGCCCTTTTGTGCCTCATAAAAAAGTACCCTTTTTATGCCAATTATTTTTACCATATTTTCTTTTTTACCTCCATATAGAGAGAGTGATCTGCAATCTGCTTGGGTTGGGGGTGCAATTCCTAACAGGCTCAACCATATGGATAAAAGTTCCCATATTTTGTGCATTACACAAACTAAAAACAGATATTACATTACATTACACAAACTAAAAACAGATATTACATTACATTACACAAACTAAAAACAGATATTACATTACATTACACAAACTAAAAACAGATATTACATTACATTACACAAACTAAAAACAGATATTACATTACATTACACAAACTAAAAACAGATATTACATTACATTACACAAACTAAAAACCGATATTGTCTGAATTACTAGAAGAAAGAAATGCACCACCTTTGGCTGATAGTAATTTATAAATTTCTTAGGATTTCTTTTGGTCTAATAAATGTTTAAGGTTCTTAGATGGATTCCCTGCTGCCTCCTCCTCTTCCTCCTCCTCCTACTCTACTTCCTCCTCCTCCTCCTCCTCTTCCTCCTACTCTTCCACATCTTCCTCCTCCTCTTCCTCCTCCTCCTCTTCCTCCTCCTGCGAGCTAGCAGACACAGTGGTGAGTTACATCACAACAATAGCCGATGGTATTGTCCCCAGGAAAACGGTGCAGATTTTCCCAAACCAGAAACCGTGGGTGGATAGCACTATTAGAGCAGCTCTGAACTCTCGTACCACCGCCTACAACCTGGGTAGAGAGTCAGGAAACATGGAGGAGTATAAGGCTTCAGTCTATACTCTACGCAAGGCTGTCAAACTTGCTAAGAGGACATATGCTGATAAACTGGAGACACAAATGGCACAAAACGACACAAGAGGATTATGGCAGGGACTGAAGACAATAACTGACTATAAAGTCAGCGCCCCCTCAATGGGGAGCGACGACGCCTCCCTCGCGGACAAGCTCAACATCTTCTACGCTCGGTTTGGTGTAGACAGTGGCGCTGCTGGCTCTCCGGCTAGTGACGTCACTGGCGCGCCGGCTGTTGTGGAGGGGGGGGGGGGCAACCGCGAGGGGGGGGGGACGCTCTCTCGTTGTCGGAACACAGTGTGAGAAGAGCATTTATGCAGGTGAACACCAGGAAGGCTGCTGGCCCAGATGGCATAACAGGACGTATACTCAAGACCTGTGCCAACCAGCTGGCCCCTGTGTTCACCGCCATATTTAATCAATCACTGGCGGAGTCAGTGGTCCCTGCCTGCTTCAAGATGTCTACCATCATCCCTATGCCGAAGAAACCCTCCCCAGCATGTCCAAATGACTACAGACCGGTGGCACTCACCTCTGTGGTCATGAAATGCTTCGAGAGGCTGGTCAAGGACCACATTTGTGCCTCCCTCCCCAGTGATATGGACCCTATGCAATTTGCATACAGGACAAACAGGTCCACCGACGACGCGGTCTCCCAGGTTCTGCACAGCACCCTCTCGCACCTTGACCGTCAGAAGGGGGGCTATGTGAGACTGTTGTTCATTGACTACAGCTCAGCGTTCAACACCATAGTCCCCACCAGACTGGTGGACAAGCTGATCGAGCTAGGTCTGAGCTCCGCCCTGAGCGCCTGGGTACTGGACTTTCTGAGCGAAAGACCCCAGGCGGTCAGGGTGGGGGGTCAGACCTCCAACACCATCACCCTGAGCATCGGGTCCCCCCAGGGCTGTGTTCTGAGCCCCCTGCTGTACTCACTCTACACACACGACTGTGTGGCCAAGTTCAGCTCCAACTCCATAGTGAAGTTTGCAGATGACACGGTGGTGGTGGGGCTGATCTCGGACAACGACGAGAAGGCCTACCGGGAGGAGGTTGAGGTACTGGAACGCTGGTGCCAGGACAACAGCCTGCTCCTGAACATTGGTAAAACCAAGGAGCTGATCGTGGATTATAGGAGAGGACAGCAGGAGACGCACACACCACTGATGATTAACGGGGCTACCGTGGACAGGGTGAGCAGCTTCAAGTACCTGGGGGTCCACATCTCAGAGGACCTGACATGGTCAACACACATAGACACAGTAGTAAAGAAGGCGAAACAGCGTCTCTACCACCTGAGACAGTTAAGGAAGTTCAGAGTATCGGGAAAGATACTCCAGTCCTTCTACTCAGGAGCGGTAGAGAGCATCCTGACCGGAAACATCACTGCCTGGTATGGAAACAGCACGGCACAGGACAAGAAGGCCCTACAGAGAGTGGTGCGCTCAGCCGAGCGTACCACGGGTATTGCACTACCCCCCCTGCAGGTTCTATACAACAAGCGGTGCAAATCCAGAGCCTGCAGGATAATGAAAGACCCTCACCACCCCAATAACAGCCTGTTTCAGCTGCTGAGGTCAGGCAGACGCCTGCGAACCCCAGCTACTAGGACAGAGCGGCTTAGGCTCAGCTTCTTCCCCCAGGCCATCAGAGCCATGAACAATGAACATTGAGTGCTCAGAACATTGAACTGTCCACACACAAGCACACATGAACACACACACGACACGCACACTGTGCACGCTCACACACGAGCAGCCACTTAACACTTTAACATGAGCGGGCACACACTCATGTCGCACACACGCACACTTATGGCCAAAGGAAAGGACACTTTAAATTAGAATAACAGGAACAGTGTATTGCATTACCAAAGCTAACTAGCATGTCCCATATGCTCTGTAAATAACTATGTACAGATACCGAGATGTCACTCCATGTTACCTGCTACCTGTTACTGCACAATGTTGTTTTCTTCTTTGATTCTATTATATGTACCACTGTATTGCACATCGTTGCGGGCAAGACCACCCGCATTTCATTGTATACCTGTATGCCGTGACAATTAAAACTCTTGACTTGACTTGACTACTATTCCTCATCTTCCTCCTGCTCCTCCTCTTCCTCCTCCTCCTCCTCCTCCTCGGGGAGCGGTGTACTGGCTCATGTAAAATGGCAGGCCATGCATTATGCAGCAGCTTAGGCCATAGCGCTGGATCTTCATGTCCTCGGCTACAGTCCACCTGTCGCTGCTCTGGTCGTAGCGCTCCATGTTGGAGATGGGGTTGAAGTTATAGGAGGTGCCTCCGACCACGAAGAGCAGGTCGTCCAGCACCGCGATGCCAAAGTTGTTGCGGGGGTTGATCATCCTGGGCAGGGCGCTCCAGGAGCCAGTCAAGGGGCTGTAGGCCTCCGCGCTATGCAGAGTGTTTCTACCATCCAACCCTCCCACCTGAGGACAGGACACATGAGAGGAATGTTTTAGTGTGTGGCTCAGGCAGGCAGACACTGTATTAATCCACTTAGGGAAATGAGGGCATCACAGCATTGCAAGTCAAATGACACATATCTATAGAAATATCTAGTATAAAGCATTTGTCTCCGTGTGCACCTACCGCATAGACTTGTCCTCCGTATGCAGCGACTCCCACTCCGCTACGCATGCTGCTCATGGGGGCGATCAGAGTCCACTGGTCAGTGTCTGGGCTGTAGCACTCAGCTGTGAGCAGACACTCCCCCCTGTTGCAGCCACCACAGATGTAAACCTGTAATAAGAAAGAATATTCTAATTTAGTATATATATTCCTTTTGATTTCATTCTACTTTAATTGTCTGTTAATGTTGATGCACCAAAGGACCCAGACACATCTTTTGTATGTGCAAGCTTACTTGGCAATAAAAACATTTATGATTTCTGATCTAACGTTCCTTGTGTTCATCTAGCACCCTGTGTTCCTCAGTTCCACCCACCTTGCCCTGGAGGGCTGCTGCCCCGGCGTGGCTCCTGTGCTCCAGCATGGGTGAGATCACTGTCCACTGGTCGGTTTCAGGCTCGTAGCGCTCGGCGGTGTTCAGTTCCACGTGTCCGTAGTACCCTCCCATGGCGTAGATACAGCCGTCCAACGCGACCACGCTGAGGCTACTGCGGCGTGAGTGCATGGGAGCCGCCTGCAGCCAGCTGCGAGTGACGGGGTTGAACCTGCTCACACTGCTGAGACACTCATAGTCTACGCCGTCCCGGCCGCCGACGCAGTAGACCAGACCGTGGAGATAAGCGGTGCCGTGGTGGTAGACCCGGGGACTCTCCCCCTCAACGATCACGTCCATCCATCCACCGGCTCGGATATCGCAAGCCTCCATGCCAATGGTCGTGCTGTCGTTACTCCAGCCTCCGATGGCCAATAGGACCTCCCTGGGCAGGCGTGGGCGGGTCAGGGGGTTTGGGAGCCTGTCGGAGCCAGGGGGGTTCAGGATGCTGAGGATGAGGGGCCTGCAGTCGTGGCTGTCCCTCACCACAGGGTTGTTCTGGACATTGTTCCTGAAGTAGTCAGGCCTCATCAAGCCCATGCGAACCTGGGAAGAGACAAGCAGACAGCGGGTACAACTTAGACATCGGTTGTAGACGGTTTCTGTTGCTAGGGAACAGTTTGGACCCAAATGTTTGAGAACCACTGTACTAGGGAGCCTAGTGTTGTTTTAATGTAATGCACAGTAATACAATTAGTTACCTTGGGCAGCAGCAAATGGATGTGTGTTTCACGCTCCTCACGGGAGTGGTCGATCCAACGGAGGACGGCCTCGAACACCGTCTCCTCGCTCTTCACGTTCAGGTCATCCCTCTCGATGATGTCCACCAGTTGCTGCGGGGACAGCTCCACAAACTCCTGTGAGACGTGCAACATCTCCTCAAAGTGGCACACGATGCAGAGATGGGCCTTGCGCCTCAGGTCAGGGCAGCAGTAGATGTCCGTGAACCTCCAGATGCCAACACAGTTTTCCAGAGACAGCTGGCCCTCTAGGAAGTCAGAGCACGCTCGTACTATGCCAGTGACGCGAAGCTGGTCTGCAGCCACCAGAAGCTCTTCCACGTTCTCTGCTGTCACCGGCACAAAGCGTGTGTAGGAGTACTCTATGATGAGCTGCATCATACCCGGGGACACCCCAGGGATAGTGTAGACTGCTTTCTCTGAGTCGCTCCAGCGAGTGAAGAGGGCTCTGTGGGACGCAGAGTATAGAGATATCTGATGAGTAAACAGTAAGCAACATTCTGTCCTGTGTAGTAATTAGGGCTGACATCTATTAGTCGAATAGTCGACTAATCGGTCGAAAGGAGCCGTAGTCGACTGCCAACCTCTTAGAAGCGTGGCTAACGCTAATGGCACGCATACCAGAGGCCAACTGCCTAAGAAAACAGGCACAGATGCACTGAAAGAGGATTTCACCCATCTAATGAACACACTAGACAAGACAAATATCAAGATGTATCCATCAGTGGACCAATTGCATGATTTTGCAGAGGACAAGAAGCCTTCAGTCGACTCCTTCAGACATTAAGCACCCCCACAGCCCAAATGGAATGATAAAAATATATATATATTATATATATATATATATATTTTTTTTACTAATAGTCGACTAACGGAAAATTTAGGCCAATCATAGTCGACTATCCAAATCTTTAGTCGGGGACAGCCCTAGTAGTAATATATTTTCACTGTAGAAGTATAGGGTCTTAGCACAGTAGAAGTATAGTATATTTTTACAGTAGAAGTACAGTATAGTATCTGTTTACAGTAGAAGTACAGTATAGTATCATGACATGATTATGACATCATACTGTGACATCACAAATGTTCTAGAACGTTTTATTATGACATCATACTGTGACATCACAAATGTTCTAGAATGTTCTATTATGATATCATACTGTGACATCACAAATGTTCTAGAATGTTCTATTATGACATCATACTGTGACATCACAAATGTTCTAGAATGTTTGATTATGACATCATACTGTGACATCACAATGGAACATGTTTGAGAGCCATTTGAATCATTTAAATAATATGTTGACATTAAAAAATAACTAATAAAATGATAAATAAAACTACATAAAACAATGATACAAATTATAATAAATATTTAAGTAAAATGTATAGAAATAAAGAAAAATAAGACAATGAAATAAAGATAATAATTCATTTAAAAGCTATTTTAAAAAGGTAAGTTTTGAGCACCGAGTCTGCTGTCCTAACAGACTTGGGGTCTGTAGGGTAAGCACTTATTCCCTCCGCCCTGAACATTTATGGAGATGTATGGGCCTTTTAAGTCAGTGATAAAAGTGTCTTTCAAGGATAAGTGAGCTCCTGCACTGATTATTATAGTTCAATATTTGATCACCAAAAAAACCCAAAAAGCATAAAAAGGCCCCTCCCCGCCCAAAAAGGGCCCCAAAAATAGCACAGGCCCAGTGCCCTTTTCAGCCTTTGAGCACCTGCCCCTCTAAAGTCCTGTGCACGTCCCTGCATAGAGCCCCGTCGTATTCTTTTAGCGCAGCAGCTTGCGCAGGTCCAGGGCTACACTGGCACACCTACTTCCAGTGAATGACGCTCTGCTTGTCTAACTCCAGGGTAGATGGCAAATAAGCGAATTTCCCCAAAAGTACAGTATAGTATCTGTTTACAGTAGAGGTACAGTATAGTATCTTTTTACAGTAGATGTACAGTATAGTATCTGTTTACAGTAAAAGTACAGTATGTTATCTGTTTACTAACCAAGCTAACCTGAACCAAGCTAACCTGAACCAAGCTAAACTTACCTGAAATAGTCACTGCAGTCACACAGGAGGGCCTTGTGGGCATTCAACTCAGTGCTGTTGACTTTAATAACCACATCACAGAGCCTTCCCTCCAGAGGCAGCTCCTTAAGGATTGTACAGGACATTGTTTCCTTTTCCATGTCGGGATTTTAAATTGTATCTACAGAATATATTCAAGCTGACAAACAAGTAGCCGGTAAAAACAAGTGATATCTTCACTTGGTCTTTTGAGATCTGATAGCTTCTTCTTCTTCTTCTTATTTGAATTTCCGGCAGTGTAGACGCATCGTGGCGTATTACTGCCCTCCGCAAATCTTTTTATGGGCTCTTCTTCTTCTCCTTCTTCTCCTTCTTCACCGTCTTTTTCTCCTTCTACTGGACCCCGTCATCAACTACATTGTCCATTGGAGTGCAGCTAATGCTGCTACTTCCTGTCTGAGCCCCCTCCGCGGGAATTGTTGAATATATACTGTACACAAATGTTCTAGAATGTTCTATTATGACATCATACTGTGACATCACAACTGTTCTAGAATGTTTGATTATGACATACTGTGACATCACAAATGTTCTAGAATGTATGATTATGACATACTGTGACATCACAAATGTTCTAGAATGTTTGATTATGACATCATACTGTGACATCACAAATGTTCTAGAATGTTCTATTATGATATCATACTGTGACATCACAAATGTTCTAGAATGTTCTATTATGACATCATACTGTGACATCACAAATGTTCTAGAATGTTTGATTATGACATCATACTGTGACATCACAAATGTTCTAGAATGTTTGATTATGACATCATACTGTGACATCACAAATGTTCTAGAATGTTTGATTATGACATAATACTGTGACATCACAAATGTTCTAGAATGTTCTATTATGACATCATACGGTGACATCACAAATGTTCTAGAATGTTTGATTATGACATCATACTGTGACATCACAACGGAACATGTTTGAGACCCATTTGAATAATTTAAATAATATGTTGACATTAAAAAAGTACTAATAAAATGATAAATAAAACTACATAAAACAATGATACAAATTATAATAAAATATTTGTATACAAATAAAGAAAAATAAGACAATGAAATAAAGATAATAATTCATTTAAAAGCTATTTTAAAAAGCTAAGTTTTGAGCAGTGCCAACCGAGTCTGCTGTCCTAACACACTTGGGGTCTGTAGGGTAAGCACTTATTCCCTCCGCCCTGAACATTTATGGAGATGTATGGGCCTTTTAAGTCAGTGATAAAAGTGTCTTTCAAGGATAAGTGAGCTCCTGCACTGATTATTATAGTTCAATATTTGATCACCAAAAAAACCCAAAAAGCAAAAAAAGGCCCCTCCCCGCCCAAAAAGGGCCCCAAAAATAGCACAGGCCCAGTGCCCTTTTCAGCCTTTGAGCACCTGCCCCTCTAAAGTCCTGTGCACGTCCCTGCATAGAGCCCTGTCATATTATTTTAGCGCAGCAGCTTGCGCAGGTCCAGGGCTACACTGGCACACCTACTTCCAGTGAATGACGCTCTGCTTGTCTAACTCCAGGGTAGATGGCAAATAAGCGAATTTCCCCAAAAGTTGGCGTGTTCCTTTATCATCATGACCAATGGCCCCTGTCTGTCCACACATATATATTATGGACATTTTCCCTGCAATCAGGACCACAGAGAGATCCCTTCACACCCTTCAGGTCAGTTCTGTGGTCGGAGAGGTTTTCTAAAACACTTGTTGTTGTGGACAGAATTATTATTATTATTTAAACAGAGGAGTGAAAAATGCATTTTTAGACATTTCCGTGTACGGGCGGACATTTACATTTAGTCATTTAGCTGACTCTTTTATCCAAAGCGACTTACAAGTTCTGTACGACAAGTCATCAGGAAGGAAGGGCACGACTCTATCAGCTGAGCAACAATGTTCATCAAAGTGTTGAGTGCTACAGTGTAGGTTAGTTTATTAGGACAAGTGCATGACAGTACGGTTAGTTAGGGTTAGAGATTTTTATTTTTTTCATTTCAGATAATGGTTGAAGAAGTGCGTCTTTAGTCGACGGCGAAAGATATATTTACCGTATGTCTTTCTACTATTACCCTGCCCATACCTAACCCTCCCCTCCCCCATGCTACTATTACCCTGCCCATACCTAACCCCCCCCTCCCCCAGGCTGCTATGACGCCCGAATTTCCCCTCTGGGATCAATAAAGGAATATCTTATCTTATCGTAGGCTTGTTCCTTACCGGAAAACAAATTGGACAGCAGTTATTTCATCAGAGGAGATTTTATTCAAATACTATATGCTTTACTCATAGTATAATAAGTAAATATAGTAGGTCCAGGGTTCGGTTATGGAAGGCAGATGGCTAGCCTAAGTGGCTCTGGCTTAGTGGTTTAGCCCGTCAGCCAATGTACCGGTCCATTGATTGAGGTTCCGAGGGGGGTCTGGGGGTCTCGGGGCAACCAAGTGGGGGGGGGGGTGACCTTTTGGGATGCTGTAGCCCTACCAAGACACACACACACACCTTCCACAGTTGCCCCCCCACCCCCATCAGCTGAAGTGTTGCAGGGCGCCTCCGGTCCCCACTGAGAGGAGGGGAAGCAGCTACTGCAGCACATCTCATTATCGAAGGACAAGAGCCCTCTACTGGCTTCCTGTACATTTTAGAATAGATTTTAAGGTTTTACTGTTTGCTTTTAAATGTTTGAACGGCTTGGCACCGGGGTACCTCTCGGACCTGGTTCCTCCAAGGTCCCTCAGGTCCTCTGACCAGCTCCTCTTGGCTGTTCCCAAGTCCAGGCTGAAGCTTAGGGGGTGCCGTGCTTTCGCTGTGGCAGCCCCAACGCTCTGGAATGAGCTGCCACTGCATGTTAGGCAGGCCCCCACTCTGCATGTTAGACAGGCCCCCACTCTGCATGTTAGGCAGGCCCCCACTCTGCATGTTAGACAGGCCCCCACTCTGCATGTTAGACAGGCCCCCACTCTGCATGTTAGACAGGCCCCCACTCTGCATGTTAGGCAGGCCCCCACTCTGCATGTTAGACAGGCCCCCACTCTGCAGGTTAGGCAGGCCCCCACTCTGCATGTTAGGCAGGCCCCCACTCTGCAGGTTAGGCAGGCCCCCACTCTGCATGTTAGACAGGCCCCCACTCTGCAGGTGTTTAAATCACGCCTCAAGACATCTATTTGCTCTGGCTTTCGGTGTCACTTTGACCTGGTTTCCTATGTGGTCATATATATACACTAACGTGTGTGTGTGTGTGTGTGTGTGTGTGTATATATATTTTTTTTTTATCCACTTTTTCTCCTTATTTTCTATTTTTCTCCCATCCCAATTTCGTATTTCCTATTCTCCCCTCCCCTGTCTTGAACGTTGCTCGACTATGCCCCCCACTGGTCGGTCGTAGGGAGGATAGAAGCCTTGCATCACGTGTCCCCTCCGGTACACGAGGAGGCAGCCTGTCGCATGTTTTCACCTGCCAGCGCGGACTCTCAGTGGCGAGGTGTAACGTGTGGGAGGCTCACACTGCCCCCGCTATTTCCTGTCTCTGCTGTGCAGGCGTCCCCCAACCGACCTGTAGGAGTCGCTGTCCACAACGTCCAGATTACCACCCATCGACTTCCACCCGCTACCTCTGCCAATTGAGATAGTATGACGACTAGGGGTGGGAATCACCAGTTTCATCACGATACGATACGATATCGATTCTTTGGACAACGATATTTTCCGATATCACAAAGTCTGCCACGATACGATACGATTCGATTCAGGTGCCTGCGATCGATATGAGACGATATTATATGCCCATTTAACACAATCAGTAACATTTAAATCAACAAAAAAAAAGGCAATGGAAATATCATTTGCCATTTTTATTTTTGAGCTCTTCCAGACATTTAAATGAAAAACAATCTATTGTTTTTAATACAAATAGACCTCCTGTTTACTGTTTTTGGTTCGTTTTTCTTTTCTTTTTTTTTCGATATTAATATCCTATTCACTGTCACAGAGCTGTATTTTGGCTGGAAAAGGCATATTGGGAGTCCGAAGGTGCAGTACCGGCCAGATCCTGGTAGTGGGGCTATCTCGAGAATGCAGTAACCCCCTCCTTCCCAGTCCCTAGTGGGCCTCTGCTGTTCTCTCTATATGGCTCTGATCAGCTTAGCTTAGTTAGCTTACGCTAACGCAACGTTAATTTCGGTATTTAACGCGACGTGGGCATAAAGGAATGGCGAGGATACAAAGCATGTTGGATGCATTTGACCCGTTGTGGGGAAAAAAACAACATGCACTTATTTCGGGTCGCAAAATAGGCGGACTCTGGAGCAATGCTGTCTAACGTTAACACACGCTGAGCTGCTGTCTAACGTTAACACACGCTGAGCTGCTGTCTAACGTTAACACACGCTGAGCTGCTGTCTAACGTTAACACACGCTGAGCTGCTGTCTAACGTTAACACACGCTGAGCTGCTGTCTAACGTTAACACACGCTGAGCTGCTGTCTAACGTTAACACACGCTGAGCTGCTGTCTAACGTTAACACACGCTGAGCTGCTGTCTAACGTTAACACACGCTGAGCTGCTGTCTAACGTTAACACACGCTGAGCTGCTGTCTAACGTTAACACACGCTGAGCTGCTGTCTAACGTTAACACACGCTGAGCTGCTGTCTAACGTTAACACACGCTGAGCTGCTGTCTAACGTTAACACACGCTGAGCTGCTGTCTAACGTTAACACACGCTGAGCTGTCTTGATTGGTTTCCATGATCTGCCTCTGAATCTAACTGGCTAAACCGCTTGTCAATCAAAAACGTCGGACTCGTTGGAACATCGGGTGGGGCGTAAACATTGCGAGAGCAAAGAAAATGGCGGAAATTGATTTTGAAAAGGTTGTACGGGGGAAGGACATTTAGTCAGCTTGTAGGCTACAGAACAACAACATAACACTCTTTGTGTATTTGGGTGGGAATGTGAATGTAAACAAAAGCGAGCCGTTTCCAAGAAGACTCTGTTGGATACCTTTAATTTAGAGGCTTCTGTTTGTCCTGCTTCCTATTACGAGAGTGGGTGAGCTGTATGTCTTTATAGGATATGGACACGCACACACACACACACACACACACACACACACACACACACACACACACACACACACACACACACCTCTCAGTCACCTCCCGAGTGGAGCAGCCATTACCTCATTATCTCCCATCAGAATAATGACTTGATAGTCGGTCAAGGTGTTGTTGAGAGAGTACTATGAGTCATGGAGCCACAGTCATTACTGTCCTCTGGCTGGTCACACAGTGTGTGCTGCTGGGGTGTGTGTGTGTGTGTGTGTGTGTGTGTGTGTGTGTGCTGCTGGGGTGTGTGTGTGTGTGTGTGTGTGTGTGGTACCGTGGTGTAGCCAGCAGGGTCATGGTGGTTAAGTGTCAGAAGTCTTTATCTCTGAAAACTAGAGCTTAAAGGGGAATCCTGTATTTTTAAACATGGATCCTACCAGCTGCTAGCTAAAGAGAGCGTTTAGCTACAGATGTTCTCACACAGGGCGATCATGAACCAAGTACTGTACATCATCCACTAATGGTGCTCGTCTTCGTCACTGAAGACTTTAGGTTAGTTGTAACGTTAGTTTAGGTTCGTGTTAACGTTAGATAATGTACAAAATAAACGTATTTCCGGTGCTATAGACATCGCTCTTTTATTTTGGAACCCCCCGACCGGAAGTAAACATTTACCCTCGTTATTTGCTTTAGTGTCCGGCTGTTGGTTTTCGTTAGCTAGCAGCATATCAACACCAGCCATGGGAATACTGTTTTCTAAATTGGGGAGGCTTTTAATCGTCAAGGTAAGAGGATTTTAAGTCATGGTATCCATAAACTTCAATCGGTTCGGATCCTTTGAATGAAATGAGAATGTAAACAAACACTGGCGTCACGTTAGTAAGTATCACTGCGTTGCGTGAAATCACTGCGCCCCCGAGAGGAGTGGTTCGGCAAAAAATAGTTCCGAGTATATTTGCTTAGAAAACGTAATTGTCTAATTCAATTATTTTTTATTTCTCCACGTGGTAAATACACAGGTCACAACATGTTTACAGGAACGTTTTGGAGTTGTATTTGGAGTGTATTTCGTGACTGTAGGGGACTGTAGGGAACTTCAGGGTAAAGGACTGCCCCACTTCCAGTGATGAAGCTAAGCTACGCTAACGGAGCGGCTGTTCCCTAAGCCTAATGCACGCACAGAGAATAAAAGGGTATGTATCTTCTTGTCTAACTCCAGGGAAGATGGCAAATAAGCTAATTTCCCAAAATGTTGGCGTTTTCCTACACGTTCTAAGAATTGTTGATAAATGAGGGCCCTGATTGGATAAAGTGGGAATGGATACCAGAAAATGTATTTTCTGTTTACTGCAGCACTGACTAAACACGCTATCAGCGATAGAGGAGCCAAGCTGCTCTCTTCAAACATGCCGTGTACATTATTACAATCTCTTCTGTGGGAGTGAAAAAAACAACCTTTGTGCCACGAATTGATGTCATATACAGTAAGTCCAAGCCTCCCAGTTGATCTGGACTCCATGCCCCACTCAAACCTCCCCCACCTCAGGCGTTGGCGACAATTGATTCTGATTTTGTCTTTAGTAGTATTTGTCATACTCCATGTAACATCGCTGTCATTAGTCCATGTTCTGCTGCCTGCCTGCCTCGTCGTAGGTTTAGGCCTGAAGGGATTACTGTGAGCAGTCTTATTCAGATCACCTCACAGCCTCCTACTCCTTCCATCCCTCTGTCATCCCACTTAAATAACCCACATATACGTTTTGCGGTGCTCAGCGTCTTGCCTGGCTCCCTAAATAACCTCCGTGGCTCCAGGCCGGTGAGTGGACGACACGACAGAGGGCTTCGGCTGATACCCCATTAAACGCTCGACATTATGTTTACGTTCTTGTGTTCCCTCTAATAAACCTCTTCCCCTCCTCGTCCACCTTCCTGCCACGTCACACGGCGAGAGCTTCGCTAGTTACAGTTCAAAGGAGCTCGTCTGGAACAGCGTGAAGAGGCAGATTAGCCCTCGTTAGGAGCTGCTACATCTGTCACCGCCCACTTCATCCAGTCAAGGCTGGCCCACTTATATCCCCTTGAAGACAATGCCCGCTCTCGCCTCCCGTACCCCCCCCCCCCTCCCCCCCCCCAGTGGGCTGAAATCTACACTGGCGCGGAAATGTCTTCGACGTTTGACACAAACGCATCTACACCCTCGCTGAGCGGCGGTGATCCCTCTCTGTTGTTCTCTCCCTCCCTTCCTCGGAGACTCGCTGACTAGAAGCCATTTTGTTCCGCGCCATTACTTCTGACGAGCCGAGGCGCTCCGTCTCCATCTGCTGCTCGTTCACGCCACGCAGCCCCCGCTGTGCACCCCCCCCCGCCACGCAGGCCCCGCCGTGCACCCCCCCCGCCACGAGGCCCCATGAACAAGGTGCTTTAACCACCAGGCCCCATGAACAAGGTGCTTTAACCACCAGGCCCCATGAACAAGGTGCTTTAACCACCAGGCCCCATGAACAAGGTGCTTTAACCACCAGGCTCAAGGTTGTTACATTTCAGTTTAAGAAAGTCACACTTTTGGATTGGTTTTACTGTATGAGCATCTCACTACCACACTACAGAAGGTTAACCCTCTCACTACCACACTACAGAAGGTTAACCCTTTCACTACCACACTACAGAAGGTTAACCCTCTCACTACCACACTACAGAAGGTTAACCCTTTCACTACCACACTACAGAAGGTTAACCCTCTCACTACCACACTACAGAAGGTTAACCTTTCACTACCACACTACAGAAGGTTAACCTTTCACTACCACACTACAGAAAGTTAGGGTTCTTCTCTCTCTCTCTCTCACCCCTCCTCCCTCTCTTCCCGCAGGGCTTCCTGAAGAGGGTTAGGGTTCTTCTTCTCTCTCTCACCCCTCCTCCCTCTCTTCCTGCAGGGCTTCCTGAAGAGCGAGCGCGTCTCCCGGATGGTGCAGAGCGGCGGCGGCTCGGCCAGCGACTTCCGCGAGGTCTTCAAGAAGAACATCGAGCGCCGCGTGCGCAGCCTGCCGGAGATCGACGGGCTGAGCAAGGAGACGGTGCTGAGCTCCTGGATCGCCAAGTACGACGCCATCTACAGGGGGGACGAGGACATGCGGCGGCAGCAGCAGCCCCAGCGCATGCACCTGAGCGCCGTGTCGGAGCTCATCCTCAGCAAGGAGCAGCTGTACGAGATGTTCCAGCAGATCCTGGGGGTCAAGAAGTTCGAGCACCAGCTGCTGTATAACGCCTGCCAGGTGAGGGGGGGGGGGCTGCCTGCCAGGTGAGGCCCGGGTGGGGGGGGGGGGGGGGGGGGGGGGGGGGTGGTGTGGGGCTGCCCCTGCCAGGTGAGACCCAGGTGGGGGGTGGTGTGGGGCTGCCTGCCAGGTGAGACCCAGGTGGGGTGGTGCAGGGCTGTGTCCCCCTGCCAGGTGAGACCCAGGTGGGGTGGTGCAGGGCTGTGTCCCCCTGCCAGGTGAGGCCCAGGTGGGGGGTGGTGTGGGGCTGCCTGCCAGGTGAGACCCAGGTGGGGTGGTGCAGGGCTGTGTCCCCCTGCCAGGTGAGCCCCAGGTGGGGTGGTGCAGGGCTGTTTCCCCCTGCCAGGTGAGACCCAGGTGGGGTGGTGTAGGGCTGCCTGCCAGGTGAGACCCAGGTGGGGTGGTGTAGGGCTGTGTCCCCCTGCCAGGTGAGGCCCGGGTGGGGGGTGGTGTAGGGCTGTTTCCCCCTGCCAGGTGAGACCCAGGTGGGGTGGTGTAGGGCTGTGTCCCCCTGCCAGGTGAGGCCCGGGTGGGGGGTGGTGTAGGGCTGTTTCCCCCTGCCAGGTGAGGCCCGGGTGGGGGGTGGTGTAGGGCTGTTTCCCCCTGCCAGGTGAGACCCAGGTGGGGTGGTGCAGGGCTGTGTCCCCCTGCCAGGTGAGGCCCGGGTGGGGGGTGGTGTAGGGCTGCCTGCCAGGTGAGGCCCGGGTGGGGGGGTGGTGTAGGGCTGCCTGCCAGGTGAGACCCAGGTGGGGTGGTGTAGGGCTGTTTCCCCCTGCCAGGTGAGGCCCGGGTGGGGGGTGGTGTAGGGCTGTGTCCCCCTGCCAGGTGAGACCCAGGTGGGGTGGTGCAGGGCTGTGTCCCCCTGCCAGGTGAGACCCAGGTGGGGTGGTGTAGGGCTGTTTCCCCCTGCCAGGTGAGACCCAGGTGGGGTGGTGCAGGGCTGTTTCCCCCTGCCAGGTGAGACCCAGGTGGGGTGGTGTAGGGCTGTTTCCCCCTGCCAGGTGAGACCCAGGTGGGGTGGTGCTGTTTCCCCCTGCCAGGTGAGACCCAGGTGGGGTGGGGCTGTTTCCCCCTGCCAGGTGAGACCCAGGTGGGGTGGTGCAGGGCTGTGTCCCCCTGCCAGGTGAGACCCAGGTGGTGCAGGGCTGTTTCCCCCTGCCAGGTGAGACCCAGGTGGGGTGGTGCAGGGCTGTTTCCCCCTGCCAGGTGAGACCCAGGTGGGGTGGGGCTGTTTCCCCCTGCCAGGTGAGACCCAGGTGGGGTGGTGCAGGGCTGTTTCCCCCTGAATAGAATAGAATAGATCTTTATTTGTCATTGTTGGTACAACGAAATTTGTTAGGAACATCACCACTGGCATACAACATAAGATATAACATGTGCAAAATAATAATGTCAATAATAGTAGTAATATAGTAATAAGTAATAAAGTATCAATGTCCCAATGTCCCAATATATAACATACCATCATTGTCCCAAGTGCATTTAGTGCTTGTGCAAATAAATTAATAAATATAAATATTTCAGTCCAGTGAGTTGATGGAAGGAGGGGGGGGGGGGGGGGGGGGGGGGGGGGGGGGGGGGCGTTGACTTGCAAAGGATGAAGTATTGTATAGTGCAGCAATGCAAGTCCGGTTCACAGTTATTGTTGTAATGTGGGAGTGGGAGTTATGTCACCGGGGGTGGGATGCGGGGGGGGGCAAGTTGATGTTCGTCGTTGAGCAGCCTGACAGCCCGTGGGTAGAGGCTGTTGGTCAGTCTGCTGGTTCCGGACTGGATGGATCTGTACCTTCGACCAGAGGGCAGCAGTTGAAAGAGATGGTTTGCTGGGTGGTACTGGTCTAGTAAGATGTTATTTATACGCCATAGGCAGCGGGAGGTAAAGACTGTGGAGATATCTGGGAGGCTAGCTCCAGTGATCCTCCTCGCAGCCTTGACCACTCTGTGGAGGGCCTCCTTCTCTGCCCTGGTGCAGCCAGTAAACCACACCAGTAGTCCGTACGTGAGTACACTCTCTACTGCGCAGTGGTAGAAGTTGGCCATCAGTCCCTGTGGGAGTTTAGCCCATTTAAGCTTCCTAAGGTAGAAAAGGCGCTGCTGTGCTTTGCCCACAGCAGAGGCAATGCTGACCCCCCAGGACAGGTCATCAGACATTGTCACGCCCAGAAACTTAAATTTTGAAACCCTCTCCACCTCCTCATTCCCAATGAGGAGTGGAGAGTGGCTGAGGTCACCAGTCCTGCGGAAATCGATGATCATCTCCTTGGTCTTCGTGGGGTTGAGAGCAAGGTTATGACCATCGCACCACTCCACTAGTTGCTCAACCTCCCTCCTGTATGAGGTCTCATCATTCCCTCTGATGAGGCCAAGCACTGTTGTGTCGTCTGCAAATTTTACTATGAGGTTAGATGGAGAGGAGGAACAACAGTCGTGTGTGAAAAGTGTGTAGAGAAGTGGGCTGAGTACACCCCCCTGAGGGGCCCCGGTGCTAATGGGCAGGGTGGGGGATGTGTGCTTGCCAATCCTGACATGTTGTGTGCGATTTGTGAGAAAGTCCAAGATCCAGTTGCATAGTGTGGTGTTCAGTCCGAGTTTGTGCAGTTTACTGTGGAGCTTGTTGGGTAGAATGGTGTTGAAAGCTGAACTGAAGTCAACAAAAAGGAGTCTACCATATGTGTGCCTGTGCTCTAGATGTTCCAGCAGAGTGTGCAACACAATGGCAATAGCATCCTCTGTTGACCTGTTCTTCCGGTAGGCAAACTGGTTGTGGTCTAATGATGGCGGTATGGAGGCTTTTATATGTTTCATGACCAGTCTCTCAAAGCATTTTGCGACGATGGGGGTGAGTGCCACAGGTCTGTAGTCGTTCAGGCCTGTGACTTTAGGTTTCTTTGGAACCGGGACTATTGTGGCTGCTTTAAGACATGCGGGAACCCAGGATGAGCCCAGAGACAGGTTGAAGATGGTGGTGAGAACTGGGGCTAGTTCAGCCGCACAGTCCTTGAGCACCCGTCCCAGGACTCCATCAGGCCCCGCCGCCTTCCTTGTGTTGATGTTTTGTAGACTGAGTCTAACCTCATGAGTGCTCAGGACTATGGTGGAGCCGTCAGAGGGGAGAGGGGGCGACACCGGGTCCTTATTGTCCCTGTCAAAACGTGCATAAAAGATGTTTAACTCCTCCGCTAGGGGGGCGCTGCCGTTGACGGGGGGGGATGATCTGCCCTTGTAGTCCGATATAGCCCTAACACCCTCCCACACCTGACGGGGGTTTGAGGCGCTGTTGAAGTGGGCTTCAATGCGGTTTTTGTATGACAGCTTAGCAGATCTGACTCCCTTTTTCAGGTCTGATCTCGCTGCACTGTATGCGTTGGTGTCACCTGATCTATGTGCTGCATTTCTAGCTCGTAATAATGATTTTATGTTCTGTGTCATCCAGGGTTTGACATTTGGAAAGACACGGATCTGCTTCCAAGTTGTAACAATGTCTACACAGAAAGTGATGTAATCGAGCACTGAGAGAGAGAAAATGTCCAGAGACTTACGTGTCAACACTCCCAGGCTACCGAAAATGTCCCAGTCTGTGATGCTGAAACAGTCCTGGAGTTTAGGGATGGCGTCCTCAGGCCAGATCCTGACAGACCTGGCTTCGGGTCTGCTGGATCAGATTTTTGGTGTGTACCAAGGGTGCAGGAGGAGCGACACATGATCTGATAGAACTAGGTGGGGGTACACCGTGGCTCTATAAGCATGGGCTATGTTGGTATAAACCTGATCAAGTGTGTTTCTCCCTCTGGTGGCACATTTCACATTTCGGTGGAAAGAGTGAAGTACAGACTTTAGGTCGGCATGATTGAAATCCCCCGCCGCAATAAAGATACTGTCAGGATGTGCCGCCAGGCATTTGTTTACAGTGTCCTGTAGCCTGGCTAACGCTAGCTTAGCATTGGCGTCCGGAGGAATGTAAACAGCACAGATGTAAACAGAAGAGAATTCTCTCGGTAAGTAAAATGGTCTGCATTTTAGCAGCAAAAATTCCACATCGGGGCAACAATGTTTGTCAACCACTGTGACATTGGTACACCACGAGTCATTAATGTAGATGCACAGTCCTCCTCCTATCCTCTTACCTGAGTCCGCTGTTCTATCGGCTCGGTAGGCAGTGCGACCGGCTAGCTCAGTAGCCGAATCCGGGATTGTGCTATCCAGCCAGGTTTCGGTGAAAATTAAACAGCAGCAGTTGTCCATGTGTTTTTGTGTTGCTAATTCCATTCGTATGTCGTCTATCTTGTAGCGGATCGAACGGGCATTTGAGAGGAAGATGGTAGGGAGCGGAGGTTTGAATGGGTTTGTTTTTAGCCTAGCCCATGCACCTCCACGTTTTCCCCTCTTTTGCAGCCGCTCACAACGTCTCCTCTTCCGCCTCTCGGCTCCGGGAGTAGTGGGTGGTGATGATCTAGCAATCTCCGCTGGAATGGTAAAATCCGCTGGGAGAAATGCTCCGTTGTTTAGCTCTAGTAGTACATCCCGACTGTATCTTACCGACGGGTGTTGAAAGCTGCGTGAAATAAAGTTAAGTGCTACCAAAATAATAAAAAGTGTATGCCAGCTCTGTGAGTTCCGGGCCGCTGCGACTGTGCGCGCCGCCATCTCAACGCTGCCAGGTGAGACCCAGGTGGGGTGGTGCAGGGCTGTTTCCCCCTGCCAGGTGAGACCCAGGTGGGGTGGTGTAGGGCTGTTTCCCCCTGCCAGGTGAGACCCAGGTGGGGTGGGGCTGTTTCCCCCTGCCAGGTGAGACCCAGGTGGGGTGGTGCTGTGTCCCCCTGCCAGGTGAGACCCAGGTGGGGTGGTGCTGTGTCCCCCTGCCAGGTGAGACCCAGGTGGGGTGGTGCTGTGTCCCCCTGATTGATTGATTGATTTTTATTGTGGAGTAAAAGACAGCATCCAAGGGATAAAAACATGAGAAAGTGCAAGCACTTATTTCCATCATGGTCCCTGATTTTGGACATGGACAGACATCATAAAACATAGAGCATCATAATAAAACATACTAAAACAGAGCATCATAATAAAAACATAGAGCATCATAATAAAACATAGAGCATCATAATAAAACATAGAGCATCATAATAAAACAAAGATCATCATAATAAAAAACAGAATAAAACATAATAGCAACCCCATACAAAAAAAAGCACTTCCTACCCTCTCCTTCCTATGGCTATTCTATACTTCACTGGCTAGCCATTTCTTTGTGGCACGTCTAAAACTTCCCCCCTCTTCGATGTTTTTCAGGGCCACTGGAAGCTTGTTCCACTCCAGTGCTGCAGAATATAAAAATGTATTTGTGCCCATTAGGGAGTTAAATCTTGGCAGAATAAAATCCGTACTGCTCCTTCTAGTAGAGTATGAATGATTGTCACGGAATCGATTAAAATAATTAGATAGATATTTCGGACCTGTATTTTGAACTATCTTGTGTGTGAGACCTAATTTGATGTGAATTACCCTTTTATTGACCGGAAGCCAGTTTAGTTGCCTAAAGAAAGTTGGCCCTAGGTGAGTGCGTGGAGGTAGTTTAAGGACTACTCTAATTAATTTGTTTTGAGCTGTCTGAAGTTTATTTTTCAGGACCTGTGGAGCGCCACTGAACCAGGAGGTGGCAGCATAGTCAAAGTGACTCTGTACTAATGCGCCCGCTAGCATTTTAAGTGTTGCCTGGTCCAGTAGTTTCCCTTGTCTAGCTAGGAATTTTGTTTTCTGGCAGATTTTAGTGTGGGCTTTTTTAGCCATGGCCTCTCCTGTAAGGTGTTTGTCCAGTATGCAGCCTAGATATACAACAGAATCCTTGTTTGTTATTTGCTTCTCACCTACTCTTACCTTCATTTCAATATCTTTACCAAGCCGTTTCTTTGATCCAAACAGGTGAGACCCAGGTGGGGTGGTGCAGGGCTGTTTCCCCCTGCCAGGTGAGACCCAGGTGGGGTGGTGCTGTTTCCCCCTGCCAGGTGAGACCCAGGTGGGGTGGTGCAGGGCTGTTTCCCCCTGCCAGGTGAGACCCAGGTGGGGTGGTGCTGTTTCCCCCTGCCATGTGAGACCCAGGTGGGGTGGTGCAGGGCTGTTTCCCCCTGCCAGGTGAGACCCAGGTGGGGTGGGGCTGTTTCCCCCTGCCAGGTGAGACCCAGGTGGGGGGTGGTGCTGTTTCCCCCTGCCAGGTGAGACCCAGGTGGGGTGGTGCAGGGCTGTGTCCCCCTGCCAGGTGAGACCCAGGTGGGGTGATGCTGTGTCCCCCTGCCAGGTGAGACCCAGGTGGGGTGGTGTAGGGCTGTTTCCCCCTGCCAGGTGAGACCCAGGTGGGGTGATGCTGTGTCCCCCTGCCAGGTGAGACCCAGGTGGGGTGATGCTGTTTCCCCCTGCCAGGTGAGGCCCAGGTAGGGTGGGGCTGTTTCCCCCTGCCAGGTGAGGCCCAGGTGGGGTGGTGCAGGGCTGTTTCCCCCTGCCAGGTGAGGCCCAGGTGGGGTGGTGCTGTGTCCCCCTGCCAGGTGAGGCCCAGGTGGGGTGGTGTAGAGCTGTTTCCCCCTGCCAGGTGAGACCCAGGTGGTGTAGGGCTGTTTCCCCCTGCCAGGTGAGGCCCAGGTGGGGTGGTGCTGTGTCCCCCTGCCAGGTGAGGCCCAGGTGGGGTGGTGTAGGGCTGTTTCCCCCTGCCAGGTGAGACCCAGGTGGTGTAGGGCTGTTTCCCCCTGCCAGGTGAGACCCAGGTGGTGTAGGGCTGTTTCCCCCTGCCAGGTGAGACCCAGGTGGGGTGGTGCAGGGCTGTTTCCCCCTGCCAGGTGAGACCCAGGTGGGGTGGTGTAGGGCTGTTTCCCCCTGCCAGGTGAGACCCAGGTGGGGTGGGGCTGTTTCCCCCTGCCAGGTGAGACCCAGGTGGGGTGGTGCAGGGCTGTTTCCCCCTGCCAGGTGAGGCCCAGGTGGGGTGGTGCTGTGTCCCCCTGCCAGGTGAGACCCAGGTGGGGTGGGGCTGTTTCCCCCTGCCAGGTGAGACCCAGGTGGGGTGGTGCAGGGCTGTTTCCCCCTGCCAGGTGAGACCCAGGTGGGGTGGTGCTGTTTCCCCCTGCCAGGTGAGACCCAGGTGGGGTGGTGCTGTGTCCCCCTGCCAGGTGAGACCCAGGTGGGGTGGTGCTGTTTCCCCCTGCCAGGTGAGACCCAGGTGGGGTGGTGCTGTTTCCCCCTGCCAGGTGAGACCCAGGTGGGGTGGTGCAGGGCTGTTTCCCCCTGCCAGGTGAGACCCAGGTGGGGTGGTGCTGTTTCCCCCTGCCAGGTGAGACCCAGGTGGGGTGGTGCAGGGCTGCCTGCCAGGTGAGACCCAGGTGGGGTGGTGCTGTTTCCCCCTGCCAGGTGAGACCCAGGTGGGGTGGTGCTGTTTCCTCCTGCCAGGTGAGACCCAGGTGGGGTGGTGCAAGCCTGTTTTTGGGATTCGAAACTTCATCAGGGTTTTTCCAACGGACGTTCGAACCTTGGTTTTTAATTATTTAAAAAAAGAAAAGAAATTCAATATTTTTATTTATTATAATTTTAAGAACTATCCTCAAACTAAATCCTCAATTTGAATAAAGTGATTAATCTGATTAAATGAGTCTTTATTTTTTTTTATTAAATCAAGTTTCTTTTTATTTATCCTTTATTTATCCAGGAATGTCCCATTGAGATACAAGATCTCTTCTTCCAGGGAGTCCTGACCAACACGGCACACAACAAGTTTCAACATAAAACATACAAATCAAATACAAACACAGAGGGTCATGTGTGCAGTGGCAAGGAGCATAATCAGATCAGCAATAGCATCAGGTAAAACAGTTACATGTTTCATGAAGGGCTAGTCGTAGCATACCTTTAAAAGCGGTCACAGTAGGAAGTGCCTCTAGACACAGTTTCACTTGCAGCGTATTCCATAAAAAGGGAGCATAGTGGGAGAATGCAGCTTTAATACCGAGCTCTGACTGCATCAAAGGAACATTTAAAAGCATCCCATTTGCTGCTCGTCTGGTATTAAAAAAGCAAGTATAAAAGGACAGAAGTCTGGAGATATATAAGGGCAGCTTACCTAGCAATGACTTAAGGATAAAAATCAACATGTGTGATTGTCTTCTTTGGTACAGAGAGGACCATCCTAAGGACTGATACAGAGTGCAGTGGTGGGTGCGAGAGCCTGCACCTGTTACAAAACGTATGGCAGCATGGAACGCAGAATCCAGCTTTTTAAGCAGGGAGGAAGGAGCATGCATATAGATCACATCGCCATAGTCTAAGACAGGCAGAAAGGAACTCTGCATAATTCTCTTCCTGGCTTCAGACGGGAAACATTTCTTTAACCGGAAGAAAAAGCCCAGTTTAGGTCTAAGTTTTCTCAGTAGGTTCCCAATATGAACATCAAAGGCCATCTTTTCATCAATCGATATGCCCAGATATTTATAGGATGCTACTTTGTCAAGGCATGTCCCTTCCAGTGTCAGAATCGGGGGGACAGCTGTATTAGCTCGAGAGCGAGAGAAGGTCATGTACTTGGTCTTTTTTGCATTAAGGACCAGTCTTAGCCTCAGCAAGGAGTGTTGCAGTAATGTAGTGTATTAAAAGCATCCTGTAGAAGCTCTATGGCCTGAGTTAAAGAGGAAGCCACTGTGTAAACAACTGTATCATCGGCGTATAAATGAAACCGTGATGAAACTTTAATGACTAGAACTCATCAGTTTTAATAGTATAATATTAGTGTAGCCTAATCTTTATCTGCAACTGTGAAGAAAACCATTGGTTTAAACAGAATGAATAGACACATACAAATATATATAAAAAAGAAAATAAAACAATTTTTTTAATTTTTTTATTAAAAATAAAGAATTCTAATGTTGATTTAGAATTCGAATGCCAACGTAACGATCGAAGGTCCGAACGTTTGGGCTCAGCCCTGGTGTGGTGTGACACAAGCAGAGGGCAGACATGACACACACCAGTGGTGTAGGACTCCAGTCCTGGACTGATCTTCAGGACTCATGACTCGACTTGGCACTGATGACTTGGACTTGGACTCGAGCATCGACTGCATTCAGACTCGGAAGGTGCAGACGAGGACTCAGACTTGTTAATTGATAAATAAATACTGTTATTTATACAAATAAAAATGTATTGTAACGGGCCCTAATCATTGGGCATAAGATATCGATGGCTGGTGCATTTGTTTGGCTGTTGTGTCACAAAGTAAATAAACTCCCTTTGAAACGGTGACCGCTGTGTCATTTATGTTTAATGTTGACCTTGTTTTATTTGTACGTCGGCTCTTTGACGGCCAGAGTGGAGTGGACTCAACGATTATTTTGGTAGTCGACTAATCTGTCGAACATTTTTTCCATTGGTGCTAATTCACGGCGCTGTAAACACCGGTAGCCTAGCCAAGCTCTAGTGTGCTCGAGTCTAGTGAGCTGTAAGCTTGGCGCCGTTTAGCTAACGTTACTTACAGCTGGTTGGTGGACCCGCAGCCTCGACATAATAACTGAAATAGCGTTCGCTTAGCAAGCATTATGAGTAGGGGTGTAACGATGCAATGGGCCTGGTCTACAAGATACACTACACGACCAAGGTACCCATGTACATGTCAAAATACTTCCCAAAGGTCAGTGAATACCACGATCACAACACCAGAGGGAGCGCCACAGATCATGTTAAACCCAGATTCGGCTCAAATAAGGGACTAAACACGTTTCACAATTATGCCACATCAATGTGGAACGCCCTACCCAAAGCTGTAAAGGAATGTGGATCACTACCCACTTTCAAAACCTCTCAAGGGACACCTACGGGAGACTGCAATTCAAAACTGGCCCCTGTAAATATCCTAACCCAACCCCCTCCAATGTACAGTCATTTACCTAGTATGGTTTTGTCAATAGTCCAATGTACAATTTAGCTTGTTTGTACAGTGTCTCCCCCCCCCCTCAATGTACAGTTTTGCTTGTTTATACAGTGTTTCTCCCCTCCCCCCCCCAACCACCTCCAATGTAAATTACCCAGTATGGTTGACAATATCCCAATGTACCCCACCCCCCCCACCCAACCTCCTCTAATGTACAGTTTCTACGTCAAATGTATATACTCCCTTTTCTTGACTCTTTTTGTATCACAAACAGTACTGTATTTGCAAATCTGGTATGTCATAAATGTATAGATGTAGCAGTACTGAATATCTGTATGTCATATATGTCTTGATGAATTGAAAATGAGGGACCCTGATGTAAACAAGACGAAAGTCTTTCTCTGGTCTGCATCCCCTTAACAATTGTGTGTATTGAGCTGTACTGTATTGTACCCATTCTGCAATCTGTTAATAAAGTTTTCAATCAATCAATGCATTGATTAATCAAAATGCATCGATTCTAATGTGACGATTCAACTGCATCGATTTGAAAATGTTATAATAGAAATGAATCAAAATGAATTATTATTATTATTTTTGTGTGTATTGTTTTTATTGACCTATAGTCCATTCATGCTGAGTGAATCAGTTCCCCCAGCCAAATTTTTTTGGGGGAATTAACTGATCGAAAATGTATCGAAAATGTATCGAATCGAATCGTGGTCAAATGAAGAGATTTCATGATGATAATAATAATAAATTGGATTTAAAGAGAGAAGCACCTTTCTCAGACTCAAGGACACTGTACAAGGAGAGAGAAGCTATATAAAAGAAAGGGTAAATACATATTTAGAAAAAAATAAAAATGATGAATATATGTATAGTAACAATGTGTATAAATGAGGGGAGAACTCAATTTAAAAGTTCTTAGTGTACGCACTACCATGAGAAGACACTGCATCTCGATATGTGGAGTGAAACTGTGGAACAGTCTGAATGTGGTGCTAAAGCAATGTCCAAACATGAGACAATTCAAACAGATTTATAAGGAAATAATGTTCACGAGGTACAGGGATGAGGAAGGGACTTGATGTTCACGGGTGTTTACATTTTTATTTCTTTCATGTTTTACATATATAGTTTTTTGTTTTTTTTGTTTTGCAAACTTACCCATGATCTGAGTAGCTGTCATCACGGTTCCAGGGCAGAGCCATATAGTTTGCTCGTGCATCACTGTAGCGCTCGCTGCTGCTTTCTTCTTCTTCGTCGTTAGTTCACAGCATGCAGTCATGGCAGACGAGGGAAATGATACTGCCCCAGCACTTCCTGTAGTGCATTGCAGTTACAAATTAACATTTGCGCAGTTTTGAATGAACGTTACCGGCTCTCTGTTTTTATACGACGCATCGACACTAAAATTCCGCGTCGATGAGTTTTTATGATCGACGTCGTCGATTATGTCGACTAATCGTTGCAGCCCTAGTAGAGACGTGGATAATATAACACAATTACCTCCCTTCTGTGACCTCCCAGCCTACTGTGTAATCACCAGGGAATGAACAGTGGGAATAATGCTGTGTTGGCTGGCCGGCCTGTTCGGGGTCAGAGCTGTGTGCCCTCTCTGTTAATCATCAACCGCCAGGTTTACGTTTGTACGTGAACATGAAAGGTCACGGCCTGATGGGGGTTAAAGGTCACGGCCTGATGGGGGTTAAAGGTCACGGCCTGAGGGGGGTTGTGTAATCGCCATTCTTCCACTTGGTCAGTGGAGTCGGGAGGTACAGCAGTCGTCTGGTTATCCAGAGGTTCCCGGTTAGATTCCCGCTCCTCCCAGGCAGAGTGTCGAAGTGTCCTTGAGCAAGACACTTAACCCCTAACTGCTCCCGATGAGCAGGTTGGCACCTTGCATGGTCGCCTCCGCCGTCGGTGTGTGAATGTGTAAAATGTGAGGAACAAATTGTGAAGTGCTTTGGATAAAAGCTGCTATATAAATGTACCAGTGTTTTGGTTTTTGAGGTATAGGAAGCAGGGAATGTAGTATCTGTAAGCTGTAGGCGTATCACGGTCCTCCAAATCCTTGATTCAATTTGACTGGTAAGGTAACGTTAACTAGCAAATGGCCACCATGTGAATATAGTCAGTGACTGACTGTATGCTTGAAGCTTTCCTTGGCTTTATGGTGGCAATACATGAAGTAAAGTGATAGTTCAGACTTCTTTTTACATTCAGTGATGTGAAATACTTGGCAGTTGTTGTGTGATCGATGCAGAGCCGTTAGTTGATTTACAGAGACTCGTGGTCAAAGTTGTGTCCGTGTCTTAAACGGTACTGTATAGGGCTGGGCGATATGACGATATTATATAAATATCGGGTACAGTTCATTAACGATACACTTTTTAAACGTATCGTGGATATCGTGATGTTTTGCCCAAGAGGCTTGTGTCGCGTCAATCTGGTCCACACGTTGACACTTTTGAACAGCGCCGCCCCACACACACACTACTGCATCAAAAGTGACTACTTATGATAACAAAGGCATTCGTTTTGTGGCATTAACGTTATAATAATAATAATAATGCAGGACCTGTTCAGAGGTCTCTATATAGTTACACTTTCAATAACATCAGCGTATTTACATAGTGCCGACCGAGGTCGACCTAGATATAGCAAGCTCGTTCATATCTCAGCCCGTGCTGACTCAGTTGTGCCCATTCTGCGGTCTGTTAATAACGTTTTCAATCAGACAGATGTATGGAAAGGCTTTTATTATAACATCCGTTGAAGTAAAATCATTATGCCTCCAGTCGTTTAGTCCTTCTGCGGAGCTAAAAGCTAAACGTCGGCCGCGGCGAGCTACCATTGTTATTGTCATTGAGCTCTCCAATGGCGGAAGTAAAAAATAAATACGCGCTTTCCGATTGGTGCTAAGAACAGCAGGGCGGGTGCAAGCGATGTGACGTAATTGGCAGACGCGACTGTCAATCAAAATGATTCTGTTTGCCGACTGAATGAATGAGAACGTTATTAAAAGATTGCAGCATGGGTACAATACAGTACAGCTCAATACAACAACAGTGGACTGGAGGATGCAGACCAGAGAAAGACTTTCGTCTTGTTTACATCAGGGTCCCCCATTTTCAATTCATCATATTTCATATCTAAATCATATAATATCTCATTGCTAAATATATGCAATATATAATCTAATAATCCAATAATCTAAATCTAATATATAATATAAAAATGCTAAATGCATGGGTATTTTATTTTGTCTTTAATGTTAGCTTGCAAACTCAAATACTGTCTTGGTAAGCCTCATAATGAATTTTGGGGAAAAAAAGAAAAACATCGTGATGCGTATCGTGTATCGCCGAAAGGTCAGAAAATATCGTGATATCATATTTAGGCCATATCGCCCAGCCCTAGTACTGTATATCTGTATGTCATGTACAGTATGTCATAAATGTCATGATGAATTGAAAATGGCGGACCCTGATGTAAACGAGACGAAAGTCTTTCTCTGGTCTGCATCCCCTTAACCCTTTCACTGCCGCACTGTCAAACGGTTAACCCCTTTCACTGCGACAATACACAGCAGGTTAACCCTTTCACTGCCACACTACAGCAGGTTAACCCTTTCACTGCCACGTGTACATGTACCAAACCGAACGTCAGTACCGTGAAGTCGAGGAATGAATCCACATACAATTACACCCCCTGTGTGCATGTATGTGCAGCACGGTTAAATAAAGGAAATTGGACGATGTCCCAAGCACGCGTGTGAGCGTGCAAACATGGGTGCACACGCATGTACATTTGCCGGCGACAGACTAGTAATTAGGACTATTCTTGGATCCTTCATTGGCGATCCATGCTCTGCACAGCGACCACATTGATTAGGTCTCTTTTAGCCGATCGATGTGGCGACCCTGCATGTGTGCACAGAGAAGGGTGCAAACTAATTTGGAGTGGAAATGGACGAGGGATTCCACTAGGCAACATGGTTAGGGATCTGATGAACGATTTATATTATGCACCGATGTTTATAGGTTGGGTGAACATACAATGTATAACAAATATAATATAAAACAAATAAAAATATACTGTATCTGACTCTAGATTACCCATCGTCACATATTGACATAGAATTGAGTCAAAAGATCCGACAATTGAATCACTCCATTACACCAACTTTCTTTACTTTCGTCCATCCATATTTCTCTGCTATTTATTAATTCATTCAACCTCTCATATTTTCACTCTTCAATAATTAGCAATTATAAGGCTTGTTCGCTTTGGTCAACATACTGGTGGGCTGAGTGGACGACCTTTCTTGAGCATGAGATGTACTTCGCCCTTTTCCAGACAGTCAATCACCACCGCTTTTAAGTCTTAGAATAGGTCCACATTTTTATATTGATGACGGTGAAGACTTTATTTCAGACTCAAGGTCCATATTACACATAATACAAAACAACAACAAGAATACAATAACAAAAGAAACAAGGCCAACAACATAGATTAAAATACATAAAGGCATAGGGATGTCCCGATCGCCTTTTTTTGCTCCCGATCCGATCCCGATCATGTTTTTGAGTATCTGTCGATACCGATCTTTCCTGATCCGATCTTCCACATTAGTAACTGTTCGGATCTTTCAAAAATTTTCAATTTGAATCCCTCCGAAAGGGTCTGACAGGCACCACACAATGGATGACTCAATGGGTAGTCATTAGTTTGTTTATTTTAAACAAACTAGTTGAAATGTTTTTCCACAATACAACTTTATATAATTCCCACAGCTGACCATACAGTAGCTTGCAGTTGTAAATTCCACAGCTGACCATAGATAGTTATAATCTCCACAGCTTACCATAGGTAAAAAACATGTGAAACAGAACAAAATGCACAGTAGCATACACATTAATTAAGCATACTATTAATAGTTATATTGTATATATATTAACCCTGTTCAGCGTTATTGCCCACCATGCTTTGTCTGCCAATATCGCTGTACAGCGTGTTTCAAGTTCATATTTCATATTTTTGTCATGGAATTCATATTTCACCCACGGAGCCTTGTCATATGCTGCGGGAGCCATCACAACTCTGCAACGCTTCAATACTGCCACCTGCTGGCTGATCGGTGAGTTGCAACCGGAAGTCGATCTCTTAGGTTCCCGGTGCATCTCACTATTCCGTCCGGGCACTCGTTTATCGTCCCTGGACTCAAGACACACACCGTGGATATCGATCCGTTGCCATAACTCAATAATCCACATGATTTGGGCGTATATTAGTATTATACAAACCGGAACAGGCTCGCATCGATCCACATCACATAACTGGGATCTGTTTGCTCCACTCTCATCGCCCAACGCTACGAGGAAGATGACGTAAATTTCAGCGTTTTTCTTTATCATTTTCGATACAAACTACTCTGATCTATATATCACCCATACTACATAAATCATTTAACGTCGGTCACAGAATTATAAACGACCCCCCCCCCCCCCCTCCGTTCACCCGCGGATGATCAGTCATAACGTTTAGGACCATGTACAGTTGAAATGTTTTATATAACGTTGATCGGTATCAAACGGCATTTGATAATCTAATATATGCATTTATGTCTATCTCACGTTCTAGGAAATACTGCAGAAAACGATAAAAACATATTTATACTCTAGACGGTATTTTCGTATGAATGTGTGAATGAAAAAGTAAAACGTTCCTACACCCTGAACGATAGATAATCGATGTTGAATGGGCCATAGTAATGTCAATTTAGCAATACAATTTAAAAAGTTATAGCCCTGCAAAGAAGGGGAACATCTCCATAGACTTATAGTACTGGCAGAGAATGGTTTAGGATGATCAAAGTGGTGGCAGAGAATGGGTTAATATACTATCAATACTACTAACTATTGAATATACATACACTATATGTTGTGAAGGGCCAGATTAAACCGAATATATATATTTATTTATATATATTTAATTGTATTTGTATATTCTCTAATATTCCCTGATATCCCTTGTATATTCCTTGTACAATATGCATTGAATATCCATTCTAGCCTACTGAACATCCCATAATAGTCTCCATTCTACTATTGGTCGAGACCTTGGTGCCAGGCTGCCATACCCCTCAGACCCAGTTCAAACGTACCGCTCCACATGTACGAACAAGTCCTAGTTCCGCGTAGGAATTTGGCTACCGCACCACTAATGGGACTATTTGTTCATAGTGCGTATATATACTGCGCTACTAAAGTAGGACTTTCTTTTCAGTCCAGTTTCTTACCCTCCAATAGAGTCACAGACGTAAAGCCTCCCCGCGACGCCACGTGTGGGAGTAAGGCCAAGTTCGCCTACCATCGGTATTGAGACATCGTGTATATTAATATTTGAATAGTCATATTTGGCACTATATCGTCGAGTTGGACGTAGTCTATTAAGCTAATAATAGTCTGTTAATATATAGTGCTTCGTGCGGTGAGAATACTACCGTAGTCAGTACCCCATCGTTTCGGGCAGAGAACTGGCTGCTTACCCAGGGTGGTTGACCCTATGTGAAGCTGCACCCGAGGAGCCCCAGAGCCGACGAGCGAGTGGACCTGTATACCGGATTATTCTACCGACGACAGCCCGCCTTCCCAGGCACGGATTATGCTTTGGATACTTTGATTATTCCATGGATAAAGACCCCCGACACTGCCGTGTGTTGGAACCCCCCCCCCTGGAGAGGACGCAAGGTGAGGAGACGCTCTGCAAGACGAGGTCGCTTCACGTCTCTCCCCCGTGGACCGGAGAGAGCCGGCCCACAAAGAGTCCACCTGCTTTCATCTGTGGTCCAAGGATCGCCGGCGCATTGAACGGCACTACAGTGGGTTCACCTGGGATACCCTTGGCCGGACGAGGCAGCCGGATTCTACCCCCCCCCCCCTCCTACTCCTGTCGGCTTACAAGCGACCGGATTAACCCCCTCTAGTGTATCTAGTATAATCATTAAAGTATCATTGCTGTTATTCCTTAACTATTCCAGGTCGTATATTTACCACCTGCGCCTTCAGAGATTGGACATTCTCTATTGATATACCGACGAATACTCCTTGCCATAAAAGTGCATACTATTTCAATTCATAAATGTAATTAAGTGATTAAGTGCTTATTCTACACACCATCGCTGTGTAGAAATAAAGACCTGTTTCTAATTCGTACATTTGTGTTGGATCCGTTTCATCTACGTGAGAGTGTTCATGATAATATATTTATGCCGTGTACTGGGTGGCCGAATATTAAGTACAAAGGTAGTGGTAGTAAGTATCATATCTAGTAATACAGTCAGGGAATTGTACCCCTCAGTTACACTATACATTTCATACATACTAATCAAACCTGCATGTCATGTCCCCTTTAACAGTGGGCGAAAGAGGGAGAACTACAATGGCTACATTTACCAGAATGCCTGGCAATGTTTACTTCCGCATCTCACGCAAGCCATTCAACACCCGTACAGCTCACACACGGAGCAGACACACACAACGGGACAAGACAGCAGTTCTCATTCATCAGAGCACACACACACACCAAAGTTCCGCCACATGAATCTCACCGTGACAAACCGGCAAAGCCACAGAGGCACTAGATCAGCGTGCACCATCGGCAAAGTACGCTAGCCTAGCCACAAGCTAGCGCCAAACATTTAAGCACAACATTCATTAATTTAGCCAGCTTTCCCCAACAACCCTGTGTACATGCAGATATTATCAGCAGGCTGAATTAGCAGCCAGCAGCCAACGTGATACAATACATTGTGTTTATAGGTGACATAGACAAGTTAATGAAGTTTCAATCAATTAATCAAGCCTACTCACCAACGGGCGGTGTGATCCTGTCGGAGTTCTCTCTACAATGACATCGCCACCATTTTAAAAAAGCAGCTGCGCCAACTGCGCATGCTCACAAGCAGAACACCTGTTAAATGATTTAGACCCCTTTACATAGATCAGATCTAGTGATGCACCGATGTGAAAATTGTGGCCGATACCGATAACCGATATTAATATTGCTGTTCTGGCCGATACCGATATTTACCGATGTCGATATCTCTGTATAGAAAACACTTTTTTATGATAATCAAATAAAGCGCTATTTTCCAAAACGCATAATTTTTTTTACTTTTGTAACTTATTTTCAGAAATGACTGATATTTTGAAACTATTTAAGGCCAAAACATGTAAAAAGAAGGAAAAAAAAGAGTAACAAATAAATTTTTTTTTTTTTTTTTTTTTTTTTTTTAATAAATATCTGCCCTATCTTGATATCTTTACCGATGTGTAAAAAAACGGCCATATCGGCCGATATTATATCAGCGGCCGATATATCGTGCATCACTAATCAGATCCTTATATTAAATAAACCAAAAGTCTTGACAGTAACCAATTTGACGCATTTTTGTCAGAAACTGGCGAAGCGAGACAAGCCCCTCTGTTCCCTTGAAATAGCCCCAGTCGAGCGCGGCGGCTCGCATTACATTCACCATACGAGAAATATGCAAAGTTTCAATCTGTTGCAGTGTTAGCACTCGGATGGTTAATCGATATCCCACGCGGGCACTTCTCTATGCGTTCCGTCCGTCCGTCCTTTGGTGCCGCGTGTCCGGTATAGCGATGAACGCACGCGGAACGTGTGCGTATTGGACTGGCTTCGGTTTCAATTTTAAAATGCTTCCAAACTTCTGACATTTTGTCTGCTCAGGTGTTACGAGTTATCAGGTGGACCTGCCGGTGTTTTGGGAGCGACGCGTTGTGAGGTCTCCTATTTTCGGCCCACGTCACTGTCGTGCGACCGTGACGTGTTTGTTGTTTTGGCAAATTCTTCTGCTCTGTGTGACAATAAATAAATGAATGATATGTAATTTAAAACCAAAACTAAGTCCTCAGTATGAGTTTAAGACGTGGTCATGTTTGTTGAATAAAATAAAAAATATAAATAAAAAGTTTACTGCCGATTTATATATATATTTTTTTAACTGACGTATTGATGATAATATACATTCTACATGCTGTTGTGACATGTTCATGATGTTAATACTTGAATACGTTTGAAATTAAAATCGCAACTTTTATACAAAAATGTTGATTTATGACCAGATGTCATTTGCGGTCCGCCAATGGACCGCACAGGGGAACAGGTTAAGGAGGATCTTAAATGCATCATTTTATGCTACCTGCAGTTTTTTTCATTTTTGCTGTGCTATAATTACACCAGAGATGTGCAGTATATATAAAATGGAGTACAATTGATAATAAAGTGTCTGGCATTCACACCTTTTCAAACGTCGAATAAAAACGTCTCCCATGTCACACACTCATGATGAGACATAACAACCTTGTTACACAATTATATGGGACTGGCACCTTATCTCTGATGGCACACGGACAGCCTCCTCTGTGGGCGGGACTGGCACCTTATCTCTGATGGCACACGGACAGCCTCCTCTGTGGGCGGGACTGGCACCTTATCTCTGATGGCACACGGACAGCCTCCTCTGTGGGCGGGACTGGCACCTTATCTCTGACGGCACACGGACAGCCTCCTCTGTGGGCGGGACTGGCACCTTATCTCTGATGGCACACGGACAGCCTCCTCTGTGGGCGGGACTGGCACCTTATCTCTGACGGCACACGGACAGCCTCCTCTGTGGGCTCTTATCTCTGACGGCACACGGACAGCCTCCTCTGTGGGCTCTGGGACTGGCACCTTATCTCTGACGGCACACGGACAGCCTCCTCTGTGGGCGGGACTGGCACCTTATCTCTAATGGCACACGGACAGCCTCCTCTGTGGGCGGGACTGGCACCTTATCTCTGATGGCACACGGACAGCCTCCTCTGTGGGCGGGACTGGCACCTTATCTCTGACGGCACACGGACAGCCTCCTCTGTGGGCGGGACTGGCACCTTATCTCTGATGGCACACGGACAGCCTCCTCTGTGGGCGGGACTGGCACCTTATCTCTGACGGCACACGGACAGCCTCCTCTGTGGGCGGGACTGGCACCTTATCTCTGACGGCACACGGACAGCCTCCTCTGTGGGCGGGACTGGCACCTTATCTCTGACGGCACACGGACAGCCTCCTCTGTGGGCGGGACTGGCACCTTATCTCTGATGGCACACGGACAGCCTCCTCTGTGGGCGGGACTGGCACCTTATCTCTGATGGCACACGGACAGCCTCCTCTGTGGGCGGGACTGGCACCTTATCTCTGATGGCACACGGACAGCCTCCTCTGTGGGCGGGACTGGCACCTTATCTCTGACGGCACACGGACAGCCTCCTCTGTGGGCGGGACTGGCACCTTATCTCTGACGGCACACGGACAGCCTCCTCTGTGGGCTCTGGGACTGGCACCTTATCTCTGACGGCACACGGACAGCCTCCTCTGTGGGCTCTTATCTCTGACGGCACACGGACAGCCTCCTCTGTGGGCTCTGGGACTGGCACCTTATCTCTGACGGCACACGGACAGCCTCCTCTGTGGGCTCTTATCTCTGATGGCACACGGACAGCCTCCTCTGTGGGCTCTGGGACTGGCACCTTATCTCTGACGGCACACGGACAGCCTCCTCTGTGGGCGTTGTGCCCAAAGGAATGACAGACATGTCCCCTCCTCTTCTCATTCTGTGTAGAAGGGTAGGTCACTGTCTCTCTCTCTCTCTCTCATCCTTCATTATGCTGGTTTAACAGTTGGATCTTTAGGTTATATATATATACTCCATTTATATACTATATGCTCTGCCCTATAAGTACAGTACACATCTTAAGGCCGCCACAGAGTCGGGTGTACTGTGAACAAGATAAGATTCAAATGTATTATCAAACTTTGGATTTGAAGCAAAGCGCTTCTGCTACCTGTTGAATACGGGCCCCCACACACACACACACACACACACACACACACACACGCACACACACACGCACACACGCACACACGCACACACACACACACACACACACACACACACACTGTGTACACAAACATGAGAACAATCAATATGTGCACAACAAGCAAACAATTATAACACACCTACGCACATACTTTATCCATCATATCATTTTGTATTATATTTATACTGTGTTCTATTTCTAATACTATTTTATTAGGGATGTTCGATATTGGCTTTTTTACCGATATCCGATATACCGATATTGTCCAACTCTTAATTTCCGATACCGATATCAACCGATACCGATATATACATTTTGCATATATAATTTTAATGTTGCTTTTATGCTGCTATTTGTGCTGTTTTATTGTTTTATTCTACTACCATTGAGGTTGAGGAACCAAACTCAAGGAATTTCTCTCAACTGTGTCAAGAATTTCACTCAACTCATACTTTGTATGGAGAGATATGACAATAAAGATGCTATGCTTCTATTCTATTCTATACAAAAGGGGATCAAGAAACAGCAGAACTCAAAGTCCCTGACACGTTTTAAACACGGATCAAGAAACAGCGAGTGTAGAATCAAACAAGAAATGAAGATGCGAGATGAACACACAAAAAGAAAAGATGGGATTTTAGTAGTCTCAATGGCATCGACTGAATCATGTTTTTTGATGTGGTCAGGGAGCACATTCCACCTTATCGGGGTCGGAATGGAAAAGGTCACCTTTCTATTTTAAATTGGACAAAGGGATGGCCAAAAGACCCTCGTCAGCGCACCTGAGCGACCTGACCAGAACATTATTGGGACACCAAATCGGATATACTGTATAATCAGGGGGGCTAAACCATGAGGAGCCTTATAAATAAAACAGTAGAATTTAAAAGTCTATTCTAAAGTGAACAGGGAGTTGGTGGAGGTTTTTAGAATAGGGCTGATGTGGTTTTCTGCCATTTATATAGTGCCCCCATTGGTTGATTTACTGTATACTGTAACGTTACATATCTATACGGTTTTGTGATGATTAGACTACATGTGGTGGAGTTATTGCCATTTTAGTGTTGAGCCTCATATGGTACTTTCTCATGTTCATTCGGTCAATATTGGCAAAACTATTTAACATATCAAAGCTTTCTGAAAGATTACGCTTTTGGTAATATTTGGTTGTAGTCCAATTTACGACATACGGCATATGTTGGAAATGTGTTTTTCGAACAATTCAAAATGACTGTAAATTCATGGTGGTGGACATGATGGGTCGTCTCAACTGCAGGGTTGTTGGATCATATGTACAGTACGGTGAGTTTCATGTGAGTCCGTGTCACAGTGTGGGCGTTAAGAGTCTCTTTGACACTTGATTATAGTGATTATAGTGTGTATAAAGTGGATTTGCGTCGGCTAAATGACAAACATTTAGTCACTAAATGTAAATGTATTGCCCTCATCTGGCCAAATTAAAGAAGAAGGCTTAAGCTCTTTGGGCTTCAACCCAGAGAGATAAAAAAAAAAAAAGGAAACGTATGGAGAATTATTGCGAGACAGAGTCATGGAGAGGGAGAGTGTTTCCACTGGTGGGACGGCCCTTGTCTTTGATACAAGATTGGGCCTTTAACCCTTTCACTGCCACATGACAGCCGGTTAACCCTTTCACTGTGTCAATACAGAAGGTTAGCCCTTTACTATCACACAACCGACGGCGATGCTCCATCATTAGCATCATTAGCTCCGCATTTGCGGAGCTAATGATGCTAATGATGGAGCATCGCCGTCGGTTGTGTGATAGTAAAGGGCTAACCTTCTGTCGTGTGGCAGTGAAAGGGTTAAAGCATGTGTGTGTGTATGTGTATAAGCGTGCGTGAATATAATTATTATATCCACAAGCGTGTCGGGGATATCAGGGATTCATAATATGACATTTGTGGGACAGACATTTGTTTACCTTTGCAGAGTTTATATCATATATCATTGTAAATAAAAACAACATAATGGCGAGGCATGTTTAGGTAAAGTTGCTCCAGGGGCCCAACTCTTACTCTGAAGGCAGTTTATTCAGTTGTGAGAAAATATACTTTGGAATTAGTTCAATTAGTTTCACTTCTCTGAATTTCACATTTCTCTCCACATTGCACCTTTAATCTCGCTCCCAGTCCTGGGTACCAGACCACGGCTGGCCCTGAGTGTCATCATTACACCCCTCCTCGTCCTTCTCTCTGCTCCCTCTGGTCTAATGATCCCCTCCTGTCGCGTGGGCACTGGGCGGAGGGTGGCGCCCCTGCCGCGTGGGCTCTGGGAGGAGGGTGGCGCCCCTGTCCAGTTAGCACCAGGAGCCAGAGGTGGGCTGACAGGAAGGACTAATAAATCAACTGCAGCCCATGACCACCGCATGCCCCCCCCCCGTCTCCCCGGGCAGCCCTGTCCTCAGCCAGTAGTAATTACAGTGAGCCCTCACCCGGCCTCCTCCTCTGCCCTCCTCCTGTTTTATTGTCTCATCTTGTATTTCTCTGGAGTTTGTTCTCTTCCTTTGTCATTCTTGGCCTTAAAGGAACACGCCAACATTTTGGGAAATTATCTCACCGTCTTCTCCAGAGAGAGACAAGAATATAGATACCAGTCTCCTCTCTGTGCGTTCAGTAGAAAGCCACCTGGCTGCACGTTAGCCTAGCTTAGCACAATGAATGGAAGCGGACATGGCCGGTTAGCCTAGAGGCATTGTCCAACTAACACCTCTCCCGAAGGCTAACCGGCACCGTCCGCTTCTGTTCATCAAATTGACCAGACATGACAAACTGCCACTGAGCTCGTTCAGCACCTTCTTGAGATCACATGTACAAAAGACTTAAGCAAATTAATAAAGGGAAGATGATTAAACAGAAGGTTATGTAGATACAGTATGGAATTCTGCCATCCGGACACATTTGAAATATGATTATAGAATATAGAATATCAATATTATGCACATCTATGGATCGGGCCAAATCTCCCCTTTCCAATGGCAGAGTTCAATCTGGATTTAGTATCACCAGGCATGCAGCAAGAACCGTGAATGAAATCTACTGTAAGTACAGTTACTTTTGTATAATGTAAATTCTTCATCAGATTGCAATGCCGTTTTTTGCTCGACGTTCACAGAAAGGTAGAGAAACTAACTGCGTTCTAATTTATGGCAATAAGTGCTCAGGTTTGTTCCACCCGTGAGATATGATCGTGGAGATAAAGAGGGGGGGGAAATGTAAGAAGTCAGATGATTGTCAGGGGCTGGCGTGAGCTGGGAAGTGTCGTTTTTTTTATTATTCTAAAGCCCATCGAAAGCCCTGGGTCTCTTCTCTCAAAAGACTACACTCAAGTTAGGTTGCGCCAAATCCTCACATCAATCCTCGCCTTTTTCCGACTCGATGCCCTGAGATTTCTCTAAACTAATATTTCACTAATAACACTTAAAATCATTGGTAAACAAACGTAGTGCTGAAAATATACACTTTGACTGCTGTCTTGACAGGGTTAGGGTCTTTACTCTTGGCTACATTTGAAGAAGACAAAACGCAACACTAATTCATACATTCTGTAGAGATGGATTTATGGTGTGATGTCATTCTCTTACTGGTACCGGACCGCTCGGGCTTAACACATTCCAGGCCAACCCCGAGATATCTCGGGTTAACTCGCCATGCGCTGGGCGCCAAGACCCGAGATATCTCGGGTTTTAATCGATATTTCTTTTATTAGCTATATCCATTCATTTTTCATCCATCCAGCCTGACGTTATCATTGGGACTGGGTCTGAGCTCGCAAAGGGCAAATACCGCCGCCTAGCGTCTCCCGGATGGTATTGCACATCATTGGAATCCCTCTGGCTGGGGCTGTGCATCGATCTAAGAAGTCCGGTCCAGGTTTTACTTCTCGGGCAAGAGTAACGTTTATAACACATGGACTGGGGACACTCGGAGCCCCTCCCCCCCCCGCCCCCTACTCTCAGTGCCCCTCCCCTCCCCGCCCCTACTCTCAGTGCCCCTCCCCTCCCCGCCCCTACTCTCAGTGCCCCTCCCCGCCCCTACTCTCAGTGCCCCTCCCCGCCCCTACTCTCAGTGCCCCTCCCCGCCCCTACTCTCAGTGCCCCTCCCCTCCCCTACTCTCAGTGCCCCTCCCCCCCTACTCTCAGTGCCCCTCCCCGCCCCTACTCTCAGTGCCCCTCCCCTCCCCTACTCTCAGTGCCCCTCCCCCCCTACTCTCAGTGCCCCTCCCCGCCCCTACTCTCAGTGCCCCTCCCCGCCCCTACTCTCAGTGCCCCTCCCCGCCCCTACTCTCAGTGCCCCTCCCCCCCTACTCTCAGTGCCCCTCCCCCCCCTACTCTCAGTGCCCCTCCCCCCCCCCTACTCTCAGTGCCCCTCCCCCCCCCTACTCTCAGTGCCCCTCCCCTCCCTACTCTCAGTGCCCCTCCCCTCCCCCCCCCTACTCTCAGTGCCCCTCCCCGCCCCTACTCTCAGTGCCCCTCCCCTCCCCTACTCTCAGTGCCCCTCCCCCCCCTACTCTCAGTGCCCCTCCCCCCCCTACTCTCAGTGCCCCTCCCCCCCCTACTCTCAGTGCCCCTCCCCTCCCTACTCTCAGTGCCCCTCCCTCCCCCCCCCCTACTCTCAGTGCCCCTCCCCGCCCCTACTCTCAGTGCCCCTCCCCTCCCCTACTCTCAGTGCCCCTCCCCTCCCCTACTCTCAGTGCCCCTCCCCTCCCCTACTCTCAGTGCCCCTCCCCTCCCCTACTCTCAGTGCCCCTCCCCTCCCCTACTCTCAGTGCCCCTCCCCTCCCCTACTCTCAGTGCCCCTCCCCTCCCCTACTCTCAGTGCCCCTCCCCTCCCCTACTCTCAGTGCCCCTCCCCTCCCCTACTCTCAGTGCCCCTCCCCTCCCCTACTCTCAGTGCCCCTCCCCTCCCCTACTCTCAGTGCCCTCCCCCCCCTACTCTCAGTGCCCCTCCCCGCCCCTACTCTCAGTGCCCCTCCCCTCCCCTACTCTCAGTGCCCCTCCCCTCCCCTACTCTGTGCCCCTCCCCCCCCTACTCTCAGTGCCCCTCCCCGCCCCTACTCTCAGTGCCCCTCCCCTCCCCCCCCTACTCTCAGTGCCCCTCCCCGACTGATGCAGCCTTTACCTTTTTGATTGTGCTAATCGGATAAAGAACTTTAATGTCGCAACAAGGACACAATATTCCAGACTGTGACTTTGATGTAGCGTCCCTCACTCTGTGCCCGCGGGGCGCGTCCCTCACTCTGTGCCCGCGGGGCGCTGGCGCCTCCTTGATGTAGCGTCCCTCACTCTGTGCCCGCGGGGCGCTGGCGCCTCCTTGATGTAGCGTCCCTCACTCTGTGCCCGCGGGGCGCTGGCGCCTCCTTGATGTAGCGTCCCTCACTCTGTGCCCGCGGGGCGCTGGCGCCTCCTTGATGTAGCGTCCCTCACTCTGTGCCCGCGGGGCGCTGGCGCCTCCTTGATGTAGCGTCCCTCACTCTGTGCCCGCGGGGCGCTGGCGCCTCCTTGATGTAGCGTCCCTCACTCTGTGCCCGCGGGGCGCTGGCGCCTCCTTGACGGGTGGCATCAGCTACACAGACGTGCCGTCTTCAAAACGGACGGCTTACAGGGTCTGTGATTAATAGCTGCCACAGCAGCCTGGTCGTCATGGAGATACAGACTTACAGGGTCTGTGATTAATAGCTGCCACAGCAGCCTGGTCGTCATGGAGATACAGACTTACAGGGTCTGTGATTAATAGCTGCCACAGCAGCCTGGTCGTCATGGAGATACAGACTTACAGGGTCTGTGATTAATAGCTGCCACAGCAGCCTGGTCGTCATGGAGATACAGACTTACAGGGTCTGTGATTAATAGCTGCCACAGCAGCCTGGTCGTCATGGAGATACAGAGGCTGAGACAAAGGACACGATAATAGAAGTCAGTAAAACAGTGACATACATACGTGTGTGTGTGTGTGTGTGTGTGTGTGCGTGTGTGTGCGTGTGCGTGTGCGTGTGCGTGTGTGTGTGTGTGTGCGTGTGCACGTGCACGTGCACATGGTTGTGTGTTGGTTCATCAGTATGCCGGTGTTAACACTGTCACCTCACAGCAAGAAGGTCCTCGGGGACCAGGGTGCCAGGTATGTCCATGTTCTCCCCCCCGGGCTCGCAAGGGTTAAAACAACATGCAGAACAGATCACTGACGCTGCCGTGTCCCTGATGGAGACGTACAGGACTTGGATCGGTCCCCGGGTGCTGCACACGTCGCACTCCATGTCTGCTCCCAGCTGCCCATTTCATCGGCGACCCAAACAAAACTAATAAAATGCAAGTGTGTGTCGCCCGACTCGCATGCATGTGTTCACTGCATGACAACGTAGCAATGAGGGGCGGCTAGGTGGCGCAGTGGGCAAGGCGCTCGCCACTAATGCAGGAGATGCTGGGTTCGAGCCCAGCTCTCGGCGTTGCTACCAGCTTGGCTGGTCGTTCATACTAATACAATTGGCAGTGTTAGGGGGTGGGAAGCTGGTGGGTGGGGATCGGACGTTGTGGACAGCGACTCCTACAGGTCGGTTGGTGCGCCTGCGCAGCAGAATCAGGAAGTAACGGGGGCGGCGTGTCCCTCCCACGCAGACCCTCGCCGCTGAGAGATCACGCTGTGCAGGTGAAAAGATGTGACGGCTGCCTCCTCGAGTACCGGAGGAGACACGTGATGCAAGGCTTCGTCCACATTGCAGCCGGCCAGTGGGAGGCATGGCCTAACAACGTTCGAGACAGGGGAGGGGAGAATTGGATAATACGAAATTGGGGACGGGAGAAAAATTGAAAAATGGGGAGAAAAAGTAGATAAAAAAAAGACAATGTAGCAATGAAGACTTGTTTTGTGTGCTACAAAATAAAGACTTCTTCTTATCTTCCCAGGTTTATAGTTCATTCCAATTAATTTCAGTCAATTCAGCTCAGTGGGTTTCCATTACAAAAGGGATTAATGCTTCTTTCTGAATGGACTTGAATGAATGAATGAAAGTGAGGTGACCAGTCTCATATCGCACATCCATGGACTTACAGGCTCGGCTTCAGTCTAATGTTGACAGTGTTGTTGGTTAGTGGGTTAAAGGGGACTAATAACGACTTGCAGGCTATTTCCCCCACATCCCCTCCCTGCTGAACAGGCCGACCAGTAGGAGTATAGATTCCCAGGTAGCGTATAGATTCCCAGGTACTGTATAGATTCCCAGGTACCGCTATAGATTCCCAGGTACCGGTTCTAATGTGAACGGTACCTAACCCGACACACTGGTAGCATTTGCTAAAGTTGATGTCCGCCAGACTCCGAAGAGGAGAGGAAAGTAACAAGCGCTTGAACAAAGTTTGCTCACTTGGCAGAAACTGTTCTTTTAAAAATAATCTCCTGAGGAAGGAATACGTCTCAGTGATCGAAGGCACCGAGACCCGAGAAGACAAGTGGAACCCTCTGCTCTGATAACGAGACGGAAGACGAAACGGAAGAATTAGAGATAAGATGCTTAATTTAAGTCGGTTCAAAATGGCTTCGTTACCGACCCACAGAAATGAACCAGTGCCTGAAGTCTGGCGCTCTGAGGGGCTGTTCTAGTTACGTGCACTTTAGTCACACCGCAGACTCGTCGTTGAGAAGAGATGATCACAGGAAGCAAACTGTGTATAACTTTTAAAAAGAGGGAGTGCCTTCATCAAACTAATGTTCTGCCCGTCGGCCTGACAACCCCATGTCTCCTGTATCAAAACACCGAGCCAGGGCTGTAACTCTAACTCGAGTCCTGGACTGATCTTCAGGACTCCTGACTCCACTTGGACTTGGACTCGAGCTCTGACTGCATTCGGACTCGGAAGGTGCAGACGAGGACATTAATTGATAAATAGTTATTTAACTTTGTAGTTTTTTTGTAATAGGCCCTAATCATTTGGCATAAGATATTGATGGCTAGTGCATTTGTTTGGCTGTTGTGTCACAAAGTAAATCAACTCCATTTGAAACGGTGACCGCTGTGTCATTTATGTTTAATGTTGACCTTGTTTTATTTGTACGTCGGCTCTTTGACTGTGGAGTGGAGTGGAGTCAACCTGGAGGACTCGGACTCGGGTGATGGGGACTCGACTCGGACTCTTCTTTGGTGACTCGGACTCGAACACTGGGGACTCGGGACTCGACTCGGACTCGACATGTGGTGACTGGACTACAACACTGCACCCAGCGGTGGTCTCGGTGCCGTTTGATTGGACGAGCGACGTCACCTCCACTCCACCTGGACGCCACACTGACGCACCTCCACAGGGAACCACCTTAACGTCGTTAAACCAAACTCAGTTGGGAGGACGGAGGCTGTCGTACATCAATCTGGAGCCAAGTCGTGGACTCTGAGGCAGCAGCGCAGAGGAACCTTTATTCAATACATGTCTGTTGTGCTCCCAAGGTCCTTGTTGCACAGTGTAGGTTGGTTGTAATTCATTTTACGATAAGATCAGATCGACCTTTATTCATCCCTGTAGGAAAACACGGGACGTTGAAGTCGTCCACTTGATGACGTGAGCCAAGGTCACGCATCGCGGAGATCAATTTAACCTACAACACCGTTCCCACGGCTCATGGAGTGTTGTTTTGCTGTGTGTTCCCAACGATAGTAACCGCTGTAGCTGGAGGGTCTGCCTTAACCCTTTCACTGCCACACTACAGAAGGTTAACCCTTTCACAACCACACTACAGACGTCTAAGCAACCTCCCACTCTATCTATGGCTAACGGCTGTGCGTGTCTTCATCTCTCTGTTGCAGCTTCTGTCATCATCACATTCTGCTCAGATTGGCATCATAATTAATCAATATGTCATCTCGATATGTCAGCCTGGAAGTCACATTTCCTGAAAGGAATGCAAATACAGAGCAGTGGTATGAGAAGCCATGGGAGGTGATGGGGTTACTGGCAGAGCAGTGGTATGAGAAGCCATGGGAGGTGATGGGGTTACTGGCAGAGCAGTGGTATGAGAAGGCATGGGAGGTGATGGGGTTACTGGCAGAGCAGTGATATGAGAAGGCATGGGAGGTGATGGGGTTACTGGCAGAGCAGTGATATGAGAAGCCATGGGAGGTGAGGGGGTTACTGGCAGAGCAGTGGTATGAGAAGCCATGGGAGGTGATGGGGTTACTGGCAGAGCAGTGGTATGAGAAGGCATTGGAGGTGATGGGGTTATTGGCAGAGCAGTGGTATGAGAAGCCATGGGAGGTGATGGGGTTACTGGCAGAGCAGTGGTATGAGAAGGCATGGGAGGTGATGGGGTTACTGGCAGAGCAGTGGTATGAGAAGGCATGGGAGGTGAGGGGGTTACTGGCAGAGCAGTGGTATGAGAAGGCATGGGAGGTGATGGGGTTACTGGCAGAGCAGTGGTATGAGAAGGCATGGGAGGTGATGGGGTTACTGGCAGAGCAGTGGTATGAGAAGCCATGGGAGGTGATGGGGTTACTGGCAGAGCAGTGGTATGAGAAGCCATGGGAGGTGATGGGGTTACTGGCAGAGCAGTGGTATGAGAAGGCATGGGAGGTGATGGGGTTACTGGCAGAGCAGTGATATGAGAAGCCATGGGAGGTGAGGGGGTTACTGGCAGAGCAGTGGTATGAGAAGGCATGGGAGGTGATGGGGTTACTGGCAGAGCAGTGGTATGAGAAGGCATGGGAGGTGAGGGGGTTACTGGCAGAGCAGTGGTATGAGAAGCCATGGGAGGTGATGGGGTTACTGGCAGAGCAGTGGTATGAGAAGGCATGGGAGGTGATGGGGTTACTGGCAGAGCAGTGGTATGAGAAGCCATGGGAGGTGAGGGGGTTACTGGCAGAGCAGTGGTATGAGAAGGCATGGGAGGTGATGGGGTTACTGGCAGAGCAGTGGTATGAGAAGGCATGGGAGGTGATGGGGTTACTGGCAGAGCAGTGGTATGAGAAGCCATGGGAGGTGATGGGGTTACTGGCAGAGCAGTGGTATGAGAAGGCATGGGAGGTGATGGGGTTACTGGCAGAGCAGTGGTATGAGAAGCCATGGGAGGTGATGGGGTTACTGGCAGAGCAGTGGTATGAGAAGCCATGGGAGGTGATGGGGTCACTGGCAGAGCAGTGGTATGAGAAGGCATTGGAGGTGATGGGGTTACTGGCAGAGCAGTGGTATGAGAAGGCATTGGAGGTGATGGGGTTACTGGCAGAGCAGTGGTATGAGAAGGCATTGGAGGTGATGGGGTTACTGGCAGAGCAGTGGTATGAGAAGGCATTGGAGGTGATGGGGTTACTGGCAGAGCAGTGGTATGAAAAGGCATGGGAGGTGATGGGGTTACTGGCAGAGCAGTGGTATGAGAAGGCATGGGAGGTGATGGGGTTACTGGCAGAGCAGTGGTATGAGAAGGCATGGGAGGTGATGGGGTTACTGGCAGAGCAGTGGTATGAGAAGCCATGGGAGGTGATGGGGTTACTGGCAGAGCAGTGGTATGAGAAGCCATGGGAGGTGATGGGGTTACTGGCAGAGCAGTGGTATGAGAAGCCATGGGAGGTGATGGGGTTACTGGCAGAGCAGTGGTATGAGAAGGCATGGGAGGTGATGGGGTTACTGGCAGAGCAGTGGTATGAGAAGCCATGGGAGGTGATGGGGTCACTGGCAGAGCAGTGGTATGAGAAGCCATGGGAGGTGATGGGGTCACCCAGAGGTATCAGAAGAATGAACACTGATCTCTCCACACACAAGCACACATGAACACACACACACACACACACACACACACACACACACACACAACATTCTGCACTCACACACACACACCACAGGTCACTTTAAACACACAAGAAAAGGACACTTTAAAGGAAGGAAAAGGACACTTTAAGAAAATAACTTGTCTGCGATAGGTCAATATCGTCCGATACCGATATGTCTGCGATAGGTCAATATCGTCCGATACCGATATATCTGCGATAGGTCAATATCGGGCCAATACCGATTTATCTGTAATAGGTCAATATCAGCCGATTTTTAAATTAATCGGCCGGGCTCTACTTTTCACCTGTTAATTGGTTGGTTCTCTTTCCTCCTCTTCAGTTGGACAATGTGGACGAACAGGCGGCGCAGATCCGCAGAGAGTTGGACGGGAGGCTGCAGCTGGCGGAGAAGGTGGCCAGAGTAAGAGTTCTTCTTCTTCTTATTCATCTTCATCTTCATCTTTTTTTTTATTTATTTTTTTATTTTTATTTTTATTTCTTCTTCAATTATAATTTTTATTTATTTATTCCCTTTATCTTTTATCTTATTTTTCTCAAATTTTTTTCTTTTTTTCTTTTAATTTAATAAAAAATAGTTTTTTTTTTAATTCATTTTCTTTTTCATTTTGTTTTCTCTTCTTCTTCATCACAAACACTATTCAAAACATAGGGATATAAATCACGTTGAAGACTTTCATGGCCCAGAAATAGTCATTACTACTTGTTTTAGGTCGCTTGAGATTCATAAGCGTAATTTTCACTCAATGGTGGCCAGTGTTGGAAAGTAATTGCTTGACTTAAACTTAACAAAACAAACATTTCAAACAATATAAGTGTTCTTCTGGTGGTTTCTATACAGGCCAAATACAATGGCGGTCAATAGGAATGGTGTCTGTTTTTCCTCATAGGAGCATAACAGAAAAAAGCATTCCATGTGAAGGTATTCTGTATCTTTGCATGTCAACTAATAAAGAAACTTGAAACTGGGGGGGGGTCGGCTGCTGATGGAGGCGCAGTGTTCAGGGTAACAGAGCATGAGGTGAGGCGGACCTTTAAAAAAGTGAATATCAGGAAGGCAGCAGGTCCGGACGGCATCCCCGGCCGCGTCCTAAAAGTCTGTGCCGACCAACTGGCCCCAGTATTCACTGACATATTTAACCTGTCCTTAGAACAGGCTGTCATCCCCACCTGCCTGAAGAAGTCCACTATTATCCCTGTACCCAAAAAATCCAAGCCTGCTTGCCTCAACGACTACCGCCCTGTAGCTCTCACCTCCATAGCCATGAAGTGCTTTGAGAAGCTAGTAAAGGGCTACATCTGCTCCTCCCTCCCCATCAACATGGACCCGCTGCAATTTGCATACCGCACCAACAGGTCCACGGAGGACGCCATAGCCCATGTGCTGCACACAGCAGCATCACACCTGGACAAGAGGCAGGGGAACTATGTGAGAATGCTATTCATCGACTACAGCTCGGCATTCAATACCATAGTCCCCTCCATACTCATAGCCAAGCTCAGGGACCTGGGCTTGAACTATGACCTCTGCCAGTGGGTCTTGGACTTCCTGACTGGCAGACCCCAGGTGGTGAGAGCAGGCAACTGCACCTCCTCATCCATCACCCTCAACATAGGGGCCCCCCAGGGCTGTGTTCTGAGTCCCCTCCTCTACTCCCTGTACACACACGACTGTGTGGCTCAGCGGAGTAGCAATACAATCATCAAATTTGCTGACGACACAGTGGTGGTGGGCCTGATCTCTGCCAACGACGAGAGGGCCTACCTGGAAGAGGTCAAGGTCCTGGCGGGATGGTGCCAGGAAAACAGCCTCTCCCTGAACGTCAGCAAAACAAAGGAGATGATTGTGGACTTCAGGAGGTCGGGGGTCAAGGACTACAGCCCCCTCAGCATCGACGGGGCACCGGTTGAGAGAGTCAACAGCTTTAAGTACCTCGGAGCCTACATATCCGAGGACTTGACATGGACCACACACATTGACAGTGTTGTGAAGAAGGCACGACAACGCCTCTACTTCCTCAGGCGCCTAAGGAAGTTCCAAGTCAGTCAGAAGATCCTTAAGAACTTCTACTCATGTACAATAGAGAGCATCTTGACCGGCAACATCACCTCCTGGTTTGGGAATAGCACTGCACAAGACCGGAGCAGACTACAAAGAGTGACACGTTCAGCCGAACGCACAATTGGAGGGGGGCTCCCCACCCTCCAGAACATTTACAACAAGCGTTGCAAGGGCAAGGCTAAGAGAATCATTAAAGACTCCAGTCACCCGAACAACTGCCTCTTTGAACTGCTGCGGTCAGGCAAGCGATACCGGAGTCTCAAGGCGAGCACAGAAAGACTCAGAAGAAGCTTCTATCCCCAGGCCATCAGGCTGCTAAACGAACAATGAACACTACACAACAACAACCACCAAACGCACATAGCACACACATCCACACGCACACACTCACTTTAAACAAACACACTGTAGCACCCACTCCACACACTTTATAGCACACACCCACTTTAAACAAACACACTGTAGCACCCACTCCCCACACTTTATATTTATTGATGAAGGATTGCACTACAACTCGTACACCTTACTGTAAATTGTACCTAAATTGTACCTCATCCCATTTCTGCTTTGCACTATATAGTACTGTACATTAGTACACTGCATAGTATTGTATATTATATGGTAACTCAGAACATTGTACATATGTCTATACCGAACACTGTGACCTCATTTTCTTCTTCTAAATTACATGCTATACTATGTTATTTGATACTATCTTGTCTAGCACAGTCTCTGGAGCGTAACAGTAAGAAGCATTTTGTATGAAAGTATTCTGTACTTCTGTATGACAACTATTAAAGAAACTTGAACTTGAACTTGAACCCAAAAGTAGGTACGGTCTGATTCATCTTACTGTACATACAGTAGAGTCATTTCAAATTCCTCATGTTCAACAGTGAGGTTAATTTGATTTATTATAATTATATCATTGTTTTATATTATGTATGCAGATGAGATGATGTATTATTTTGCATGAGACAATAATAATAATAATAATAATAATAATAATAATAATAATAATAATAATAATAATAATAATAATAATAATAATAATAATAATAATAATAATAATAATAATAATAATAATAATAAGATAGGTTTGGAACACCCCACAATTATGTATCATAGAGAGGCATAAGGGATAATGGATGACGATGTGTACAATTATAAAAATGTGTTTAAATATTTTAACAACGGGTACGCACGCACAAACCACCAACATAAGGACATAACCAGCTAAAGGTAGGATATACAGTACCTTACTCGGCTAATTCATATGAATATCATGCTGCATCCTACATTTAAGCCGGATATGAATAGTAAGATCCCGATTCGGCACACGTCATTATGCACGCGGTCAGCTGTCAGCTGAAGAGGAACACAAGCGCTTTAATGTGAAAATCACTGTCTGTGCAGCTGTCTTGTAGAAGAGGAACACAAGCGCTTTAATGTGAAAATCACTGTCTGTGCACACCTCACCCCCACTTCCCTTCACCTCACCCCCACTTCCCTTCACCTCACCCCCACTTCCCTTCACCTCACCCCCACCTCCCTTCAGGCAGTCTTTAATTGAAGGTAGAGAAAGGAAACATTTATATCGCCAGGCTTTTAAAATTACATCTACATCAATCGAATTCCAGATGATCACTTTTAGGCAGACCGATATGACACCTCTATATAAAAAAAAAAAACTGTATAATTTACTATCTTCTCATTCTCTTTAAGGGCAAGTCCAGTTTTCGTATGTAATAAACTAGTGTGGCAACTATATGCCAGTGGTATGTCAAAGCAGTCATTTTAAAGGGGGATGCCACCCATTTAAAGAATTCGTATGTATGTATGCATGCTATTCCTGTGCTTCACGACAGTTCAGTCAATATTGAATATTGAATATGTAGTGAATATAGTGAACATAGTGAATATGCAACATTCTGTCCTAGAAACTAAATGGGAGGACTCTCACATTTGTGAGCTAAAATCTGGGTCTGCTCCATAGACAACGCATGGGGCTCTGACCAGCCCCCACACCAGCCCTGACACCAGCCCTGACACCAGCCCTGACACCAGCCCTGACACCAGCCCTGACACCAGCCCTGACACCAGCCCTGACACCAGCCCTGACACCAGCCACCAGCCCTGACACCAGCCCAGACACCAGCCCTGACACCAGCCCTGACACCAGACACCAGCCCTGACACCAGCCCTGACACCAGCCCAGACACCAGCCCTGACACCAGCCCTGACACCAGCCCTGACACCAGCCCTGACACCAGCCCTGACACCAGCCACCAGCCCTGACACCAGCCCTGACACCAGCCCTGACACCAGCCCTGACACCAGACACCAGCCCTGACACCAGCCCTGACACCAGCCCTGACACCAGCCCTGACACCAGCCCTGACACCAGACACCAGCCCTGACACCAGCCCTGACACCAGCCCTGACACCAGCCCTGACACCAGCCCTGACACCAGCCCTGACACCAGACACCAGCCCTGACACCAGCCCTGACACCAGACCTGACACCAGCCCTGACACCAGCCCTGACACCAGCCCTGACACCAGCCCTGACACCAGCCCTGACACCAGCCCTGACACCAGACACCAGCCCTGACACCAGACACCAGCCCTGACACCAGCCCTGACACCAGACACCAGCCCTGACACCAGCCCTGACACCAGCCCTGACACCAGACACCAGCCCTGACACCAGCCCTGACACCAGACACCAGCCCTGACACCAGCCCTGACACCAGCCCTGACACCAGACACCAGCCCTGACACCAGCCCTGACACCAGACACCAGCCCTGACACCAGCCCTGACACCAGACCTGACACCAGACACCAGCCCTGACACCAGCCCTGACACCAGCCCTGACACCAGCCCTGACACCAGCCCTGACACCAGCCCAGACACCAGCCCTGACACCAGCCCAGACACCTGCCCTGACACCAGCCCAGACACCAGCCCTGACACCAGCCCAGACACCTGCCCTGACACCAGCCCAGACACCTGCCCTGACACCAGCCCTGACACCAGCCCAGACACCTGCCCGACACCGAAACGAGTTTTGAATTCACCAATAATAATAATAATAATAATAATAATAATAATAATAATAATAATAATAATAATAATAATAATAATAATAATAATAATAATACACTTTATTTGTATAGCACCTTTCATAAAATAATTGCAGCTCAAAGTGCTTCACAACAGAAAAAAGACGGGCATAAAATGAGCACATAAAGTGCAGACATATAAAATCAGTTTTTCAGCCCACCTTGTTTATGGTTTGATTCAGTTTTAAAAATAGACAATAATAAAAAGAGTAAGATGTGCAATAGTGCAGTGCAATAAGTAGTAGAATAGACATGAAATTGGGCGGCTACGTGGCGTAGTGGGCAAGGCGCTCGCCACAAATGACGGAGACGCTGGGCTTGCCTGTTCGAGCCCAGCGCTCCACATTGCTTTCAGTTTAGCTGGCCGTTCATACTAATACACATTGGCCGTATTAGGGGGTGGGAAACTGATGGGTGGGGATCGGGCGTTGTGGACATCGACTCCTACAGGTCGGTTGGTGCGCCTGCGCAGTAGAATCAGGAAGTGTCGGGGGCAGCGTGAGCCTCCCACGCGTTACTCCTCGCCACTGAGAGATCGAGCTGCGCAGGTGAAAAGATGCGACTGCTGTTACCTCAAGTACCGGAGGGGACTTGTGCTATGTATGACTTAGTCCACATTGCAGCCGGCTTGTGGGAGGCAAGAAACAGCGTTCGTGACAGGGGAGGGTTGAATTGGATGATACGAAATTGGGATGGGAGAAAAATATAGAAAATGGGAGAAAAAGTGGATAAAAAAAAAGAATAGACATGAAATTAGCACATAAAGTGCAGACATATAAAATCAGTTTTTTACAGTGCAATACAACATTTCCGGATTACTGTTTAACAGTTTAAACTTTAAAGTCATCTTTACCTTCTCCGTTTGGTATCCACCGTTTAGTACCAGGATATAAATGTTAAAATGTTAAAGTGTTCATCTCATAAGCAAACACGTGCAGCCTTCTGCCACAGAGATAAAAGCCCACAAGGATGTACCTAACCATCCACGACAAGAACGCCATCTTCCCTACAGGTGGTTTTATCAGAAAGTATCGTTATATCCGCTTCATTAAACGCCACTGTTAGCTTGTTTCTTCTGGCGGCCGGTAGCCCTGAGCCACGCTACCAATTAGCCTTGACTATCCGATCTGCCCAACTGCCCAACCCACCGGGGTCCTTTTATCAGTTGGGTTGCCTAGCAACGTCAAAGACGTTTATCACGTACATGATTTTTAAATTTTTTTATATATCTGTTTTTTCCTGCTCCAAACTATCATTATATCGGCCTTTAAAAGTCGACTATCAGGGGTGCCCGAGTGGCGCACGGCATACAGCACTACGGTGCAACGCGGCCGACCCGGGTTCGACTCCCGGACCCGGTGATCTTTGCCGAATGTCTTCTCCGGTCTGTCTCCCATTTCCTCCTCTCTCTCTCTCTCTCTCTCTCTCTACTGGACTGCCCGATAGAAAAAACTCAACAAAGCTATCAGCTTGGCTGGTCGTTAATACTAACACAATTGGCAGTATTAGGGGGTGGGAAGCTGGTGGGTGGGGATCGGACGTTGTGGACAGCGACTCCTACAGGTCGGTTGGTGCGCCTGCGCAGCAGAATCAGGAAGCGGCGGGGGCGGCGTGTCCCTCCCACGCAGACCCTCGCCGCTGAGAGATCACGCTGTGCAGGTGAAAAGATGCGACGGCTGCCTCCTCGAGTACCGGAGGGGACACGTGATGCAAGGCTTCGTCCACATTGCAGCCGGCCTGTGGGAGGCATAGTCTAACAGCGTTCAAGACAGGGGAGGGTAGAATTGGACGATACGAAATTGGGATGGGAGAAAAAAATAGAAAATGGGAGAAAAAAAAGAAAAAAATTAAACATAACTTTTAATTTTTTTTATTTAAATAAAGAAATCGACTATCAGTTAACCTCTAGTTAGACAACAAGCCATTATTTAATTGTAAATATATGTATATTTGTGCATTATTCTACAGAAGGGTACCTGGTAGGAAATTGTAGGAGATAAAATAGGCAAATGCAGGGTTCGAAATTAACGGGGGCTTGGGGCATAATGCCCTTGAAAATGGATAAAATGCCCTCGAAAATCAGTTAAGGGGGGCACTTAATGCCCCCGACAGTTTACTAATTATATATATTTATCCGGTAATGGAGCGTCTGTGTATCGTATACGGTTCAGATGACGCGCAAATAAAAAAAATCATTTGGCGGAGCCGGTGTTCTGCACTGGCTGCAGCAGCAGCAGCAGCAGCCAGGTGCTAGTCAGTTTGTGTAAAAATGGCACGCACAATATAAATCAATCTTCATTACGACTTTAAAAACATAGCCATTAACATTACATAGGCCTACACACATCTTGCCATAGCGTTAGCAGTTTGTACAATGTTTGTAGCTGTTAGCTAGCTAGCCCTTCACAACAACAGCTAACACCGTAGCTACTAGCTACTGTAGCAGAGGAGGAAATGGGAGTCTGAGAGGCGGGGTGTTTAAAGACAATGATAGGCGTTTATTCAACATCCAAGAAGGCTAACATACAACTGTGTTTTACTAACTCCAACCGGGACTATTGCCGCTTTCGCGCTGCTTGTTGACGTTATGAACTGCTCCTAACGTGACCGGAGCTGAAGGTGGCGGTGCCACACGCTAAAATGTCCGTGGGGACCCGGCGCCAACCCATAGATAGTTCCAACTCACCGAATTACGTAATCCACCACAGTTGCACTCAATATTTAAATAATGTTAGTCTAAATATATGTAGACAGAAACACAATAATTTCAAGCAGAAAACGAATCTTTCCATTAAGAACTGACAAGCAGGGAATTTAAACATGGTTGACATTGTTTTTGTGTGTTTATATTAATTAAAGAAAGGAAAGTCTAGTGCTGGCTGAGCATATTGTTTGTTTGCACTAAATTAATACTTTGACAAATGTAGCCTATATTTTTCAGTCAGTTCGGTCTTTGTGTGCCAAACATTATTTAAGGCTGTAAACACTGTAAACCTTTTATTTTATTTTTAATAAATGAGAAACATGTTTAGATTTGAGTGTTATAGAAAAAGAAAGCAATACGCTTGGACCAGCACTCACAGATTTTGGTATATTTAATGGCAGCCTGAAACAAACATGTTTCGGAACGATTATGTTCCGAAACATGTTTGTTTCAGGCTGCCATTAAATATACCAAAATCTGTGAGTGCTGGTCCAAGCGTATTGCTTTCTTTTTCTATTATACTCGACGGGATTTCAGCACCCAGTGTTATAATTTGTGAGCGCAGTCTATCTTGACTTTTAGATTTGAGTGTTACATTTTTTTTAATAAAAATTAACGTATATCGAACTGAAAACCGTGACCCCAAATTCGTGATATGAACCAAACCGTCCATTTTGTGAACCGTCCCACCCCTACCGTTTATCATAAAAATTCAGTGCCCCCGAAATACAAAAAAAAGCCCCCGAAAATCAATTAAGGGGGGCAAAAAAAGCCCTTGAAAAAAAATGTTAATTTCTAACCCTGGGCAAATGAATAGCTAGAATGCCACAGGGCTACCAGCTATGGCAACATTCAGGAGACTATACTGCGCGTCAATAGCGCCACCTGTAGGCAAGAAATGGAATGGTATTAATTTATTATAAATTATGTATTATTATTATACTTTTTTAAAATAAATGTCCTTTTATGTTGCAATTCATTGTGTGGATTAGAACTACGTAATACCAGACTGATGCAAGTTACATGGAAAATAAAACGTCACGTTAATGCGATCGACTGGAATCCGCACAGTTTAGCCTCCTTTTTATTTGACCACTGCATGATCACTGATCAGAACGTTAACACTTTAATACCCTGATCAGTCTCCATTGCTGCCTTCAAGGCCGCAGCCTTAAACCCCATTTGTTTTGCTCTGCCTTCCAATAGGGCCTGTTTTTTTTCCTCTGCTCCTATGTTTTGTCTATTTTATTTTATTTTATTTTGTTCATTTTAAATGTTTTTATGTTTTAAACCTTTTTATTCTATTTTTAATTTTGCTTTCCTTCTGCTGTGAAGCACCTTGAGAGCCCACTGAGTTTAAAGTGTGCTATATAAATGAAATCTATTATTATTATTATTATGATCTTAACCCTTTCACTGCCACACAGGGCAGAAGGTTAACCCTTTACTATCACACAACCGACGGCGATGCTCCATCATTAGCTCCGCTAACCTTCTGTATTGTCACAGTGAAAGGGTTAACCTTAATCCCGTGCCCCTCCCCCCTCTCGGTCGCAGGAGAGGCGATACCCCGCGTTCGTGTCGGGCGACATGGAGGCCCTGTTCGTGGAGGAGCTGCGGTCCTCCGTCAACCTGCTGATGGCCAACCTGGAGAGCCTGCCCGTGTCCAAGGGCCTGGGGCCCGACCTGCGGCAGAAGCTGAAGAGGTCCCCCATGAACAACTCCTTCCTGGACATGGGGGACGAGGGGGACCTGCTCTCCAAGTCCGACGTGGTGCTGTCCTTCACGCTAGAGGTGTCTATAAGTAAACTCTACAGGCGTGCAAGTAGCATATAGGAGTAACTCGTTATGAATGAAGTGTGTTTCCTGCAAGCAAGGAAACTCTAAGAGAAGGAAGGGTCATCACGTGAGAACAGCAGCGTTCTATATGCTCCGCTTGGGGCCAGACTTTGGTGCCACTTCACAAATAGACCAGCTATAGGAGGAAATATACGTCAATCAATAATATCAATGTTAGCTAGTTTTAACAATGCAACAAATTACTGATAATTCTGACATCCGAGATAATAACCTGTTTAAATGATGAGGAGATGGCGCTAATTCAACTCGATGTCGGCCGAACTGAACGTTTTCACACTTGGCACCAATGTGATGTAATGACCCTTCCTTCTTTTATAGTTCCTTGTGCCTTAGTTATATAGTATACATACTAATATACTAGTATATATACTTGGTATACACAGGTGTAGCTAGAATTTCGATGTCCGCTAGTGCCACTGATCTTTGACAAAAAAAATAAAAAAAAACGCACACACAGATGCGAGTGACTTAATATTATTAACCCCTTTGTGTGTGGCCTGCCGGCGTACATACAGTACCTAATGCAGTATAAAGAACTACAGTTGAGTCGTAGGGGGGGGGGGGGGGCTGAGTACTCCCCCTCTCGAGTGTCCCCGACGCGTCTATTCGAAGCCTAACCGGTTCATGCTTCCGCGTTCGCGTTTTGCGCTCTGATTGGCCACTGATGTTTCTGGTCGCACCAATCGTGTGACGGCAAGTTCTTTCGCCGGTTAAGCTTAGGCACTCTTTCGAAGTTGGTTAAGGTTAGAGTTTGTCTTAGAGCAGGGCCATAGAACACCAGCCCTGATTCCAAACTCTAACCTTAACCAACTTGGAAAGAGTCGCCTAAGCTTAACCAGTGATAAACTAGGCGTTAGGTCGTTTGCTGCTGGTCGAGGCGGAAATGGGCGCGTCACGCGATTGGGCGCACATGTCACATGACCAGAAACGCCTGTGGCCAATCAGATCGCACCAGAAACGGCAGTGGCCAATCAGATTCGCAAAACGCGAACGCGTAAGCATGAACCCGTTAATCTTCGAATAGACGCGTCAGGGACAGAGACGTAACCGCTACCAAATCTGTTCCCATCACATTATCTGCAGGGTGGAATTTTTTTTTTCCCCTCTTTTTGTTCTGCCTCTGCTTAAAGGAGCCAGGCCACTTTATTATTGCAGACAGACGACAGAACGTAGACGTGTCTCTGACCCCGTCTTCTCCTGTCGCCGTCTGTTCCTCCAGATAGTGATCGTGGAGGTGCAGGGGCTGAAGTCGGTGGCCCCCAACCGGATTGTGTACTGCACCATGGAGGTGGAGGGGGGGGAGAAGCTGCAGACGGACCAGGCCGAGGCCTCCAGACCTCAGTGAGTTAACAACGTTAAGGTGGAGTGGTGGGATCCATTAACACTTTGAGAGCCACTCACGGCTAATCTCGTGTTTACGATAGTTACGTTGAAAGCCACTCATGAGATTTTTCAGAATTATTATTATTATTATTTTCTTAGCGATCTGAAATCATATTGCATCACGCGAGCCTACCCTAGCCTACCCAAGGGCCGCCGGCGATCAGATGTGAAAAAAGCGCCCCCTATCATCTCCCAGATGGTAAATCACCCTTTTGGAATGGACTCAATGAAAATGGATGGGGGAAAAAAAATATTCCAGTCCACATTTTCCAGTCCACTGATGCAGCCGGGGTTACCAGAGTTCATTCTGGATCCTCTGAGCCCCGCGGATCACGAATTCTACTGTATAAACGTTAGATCTATACACTTATCGATTTTTTCTAATGGTGATCAGGAATTGGAATATACCATTTGGATACCATCTGATGTCAGGTAAGGAATCTATGTTATCAGTGTTAGGATAATCAGACTCGTTTTCGAGGAGATATAAGCTTTTTTGTGATATGTGCTCTAGCTGTTTCACTGTAAAATCCATGAGGAAATGAAAGCAGCTATTATCAGCGCACGGCTCGAACGTGCGTGGGTGCACATATACTATCGTTCATCTAGCGTTTATTTGAAAACTATTCATAAATAGGCCGACAAATATCAACGTTCTGGAATATTCCAGTAAAAGACGATTATCATAGAATAGGTTGTTTTTCACCTGAAAACAGGCGCTTTTCAAAATGCTCTCAAACGGAAATGAAGCGATAAAAAACCAATCTGCCATGACAACACTGACTGGAAAATTATTATTTGATAAGCGACGGGCAGATTAGACACATAGCCATAATTTAAAACATAGATTAGGCGATATTAACGTTAACATTGACGCCGATGGTGGCATTCAAGCACTAAGTCGTGCGCCCCCTGGTGGCACTGAAAGTGTTAACAATAGTACCTATTTTGTGATATTTTAGGTTCGCCTCGTCAACTTTTATAAAAATGCTTGTAAAACCTCAACCCTATTATTGTACTATAATTTATAGAAAAGATAACCCAAAATAAATCATAAAACAAAACAAATCATAAAACACTGACATTTAGTCATGGAAACTACCACATAGCTCTCACCACAACCTTTTATCTCAAATTAGTGCACGGGAGCAGTGAGAGAGACGTTAGGGGAGGAGTGAGATAGAGTGACAATAGGGGAGGAGTGAGAGAGTGACATTAAGGGAGGAGTGAGATAGAGTGACATTAGGGGAGGAGTGATATAGAGTGACATTAGGCACCTCATTGTGCGACAGGCGACCTGGTGTGTGTGTGTGTGCGCGTGTGTGTCGCCCATCTTACATGCGTGTGTTGCTGTGTGACAAATAAAAGACTTCTTCTTCTACACTCACCTAACATAGTCCAGCGCAATTTGCATTGTCCTCCTCACACAGATGCACCTTCGTCTAATTAATCACTGTTTGATGTGGAGAGTATTTAGTGATATCCCGCTGATGTGCCCTTTGTAAGGTGCTCTCTGGCACATTCAAGATGGATTATTGTGTTCCGCCTCGTTTAGCACTACCTTTATCATATTTTTTTCAAGTAAAAAAAATTTAAATGAAAAGATGCATCAGACTTCTGGCTAGTGGATTTCCATATTGGCCCTTTTCTGAGAGGTGGTTCTGCTCAGACATTATTCACCTATCTCAGCCTGGACATTATTCACCTATCTCAGCTCGGACATTATTCACCTATCTCAGCTCGGACATTATTCACCTATCTCAGCCTCGACATTATTCACCTATCTCAGCTCGGACATTATTCACCTATCTCAGTTCAGCCTGGACATTATTCACCTATCTCAGTTCAGCCTGGACATTATTCACCTATCTCAGCTCGGACATTATTCACCTATCTCAGCCTCGACATTATTCACCTATCTCAGCTCGGACATTATTCACCTATCTCAGCTGGGACATTATTCACCTATCTCAGCCTGGACATTATTCACCTATCTCAGCCTGGACATTATTCACCTATCTCAGTCTGGACATTATTCACATATCTCAGCTCGGACATTATTCACCTATCTCAGCTGGGACATTATTCACCTATCTCAGCTGGGACATTATTCACCTATCTCAGCCTGGACATTATTCACCTATCTCAGCCTGGACATTATTCACCTATCTCAGCTCGGACATTATTCACCTATCTCAGCCTGGACATTATTCACCTATCTCAGCTCGGACATTATTCACCTATCTCAGCCTGTACATTATTCACCTATCTCAGCTGGGACATTATTCACCTATCTCAGCTCGGACATTATTCACCTATCTCAGCTGGGACATTATTCACCTATCTCAGCTCGGACATTATTCACCTATCTCAGCTCGGACATTATTCACCTATCTCAGCCTGGACATTATTCACCTATCTCAGCCTGGATTGGTGAGGACGCGACCCTGGTCAGACGCCTCTGGTTTTAGCTCCGCAACGATGTACTCACTTTTAGCTATTATGTTTGTTTTTTCTACTTTTTTATTTAAAGCAACACTGGCGGGTACGTCATACGACCGTCAGACACTTATGGACCTGAACCCCGGGCTCAAAGAGGAGTTTGGAGACACTTTTGACCTAGAATGGCCAGCAGAAATCAGACGGGAGAATGGCGGCAAGGAAAAGGACAAAGGCGACGGCAGGAGGAGACACAGAGGGAGACGTGGAGGTATCAGATTGAGACTAAAAAGAGCTGCTTACCGCCCAGCAATTCCATCCATCTTTCTGGCGAATGCCCGTTCGTTGGAGGGTAGGATGGATGACCTGAGAGCGAGGGTCCGGTTCCAACGGGAGATGAGAGACATCAACATTATATGTCTCACAGAGACATGGCTCACGTCGACGACTCCGGACAAAAGCGTATCTCCCTCGGATGCCTTGACAGTCTTACGTGCAGATCGTACCGCTGCCTCAGGAAAGACCATCGGCGGCGGAGTCTGCCTCATCACGAACAATTCCTGGGTTAATCCCGAGGGGGTGCAGGTTCTCTCAAACTCGTGTTCGCCGGACTTGGAACATCTTTCTATCCTATGTCGTCCGTTTCACCTCCCGAGGGAGTTCACCGCGGTCGTCATGACTGCCGTGTATATTCCCCCACACGCGAATACGGGCAAAGCGCTGGGCGAACTACACGATCATCTCAACAGACACCAGATCAAACACCCAGACGCAGCGATGGTAGTGGCCGGCGATTTCAACCAGGCCAACCTGAAGAAAGTGATGCCGTCCTTTTTTCAGCACATCGCTTGCTCCACCAGAGGGAAAAACACACTCGACCACTGTTATTCCCCGTTCAAAGCCGGTTACAAGGCAGTAGCCGCTCCGCCATTAACGGGGTCCACAAGCTCGAGCGATCATGACTCCATCTTGCTATTTCCGGCATATCAACAGAGATCACGTGACGCCGTCTTGTCACGTGAGACAAAGAAGTGGACCGACGAATCAGAGGCCACGCTCCAGGACGTGCTTGCAGACACGGATTGGGATATGTTCAAAGGAAGCGCCAGTGACGTCAGTGAGCTAGCAGACACAGTGGTGTGCTACATCACAACAATAGCCGATGGTATTGTCCCCAGGAAAACGGTGCGGATTTTCCCAAACCAGAAACCGTGGGTGGATAGCACTATTAGAGCAGCTCTGAACTCTCGTACCACCGCCTACAACCTGGGTAGAGAGTCAGGAAACATGGAGGAGTATAAGGCTTCAGTCTATACTCTACGCAAGGCTGTCAAACTTGCTAAGAGGACATATGCTGATAAACTGGAGACACAAATGGCACAAAACGACACAAGAGGATTATGGCAGGGACTGAAGACAATAACTGACTATAAAGTCAGCGCCCCCTCAATGGGGAGCGACGACGCCTCCCTCGCGGACAAGCTCAACATCTTCTACGCTCGGTTTGGTGTAGACAGTGGTGCTGCTGGCTCTCCGGCTAGTGACGTCACTGGCGCGCCGGCTGTTGTGGAGGGGGGGGGGCAACCGCGAGGGGGGGGGGACGCTCTCTCGTTGTCGGAACACAGTGTGAGAAGAGCATTTATGCAGGTGAACACCAGGAAGGCTGCTGGCCCAGATGGCATAACAGGACGTATACTCAAGACCTGTGCCAACCAGCTGGCCCCTGTGTTCACCGCCATATTTAATCAATCACTGGCGGAGTCAGTGGTCCCTGCCTGCTTCAAGATGTCTACCATCATCCCTGTGCCGAAGAAACCCTCCCCAGCATGTCCAAATGACTACAGACCGGTGGCACTCACCTCTGTGGTCATGAAATGTTTCGAGAGGCTGGTCAAGGACCACATTTGTGCCTCCCTCCCCAGTGATATGGACCCTATGCAATTTGCATACAGGACAAACAGGTCCACCGACGACGCGGTCTCCCAGGTACTGCACAGCACCCTCTCGCACCTTGACCGTCAGAAGGGGGGCTATGTGAGACTGTTGTTCATTGACTACAGCTCAGCGTTCAACACCATAGTCCCCACCAGACTGGTGGACAAGCTGATCGAGCTAGGTCTGAGCTCCGCCCTGAGCGCCTGGGTACTGGACTTTCTGAGCGAAAGACCCCAGGCGGTCAGGGTGGGGGGTCAGACCTCCAACACCATCACCCTGAGCATCGGGTCCCCCCAGGGCTGTGTTCTGAGCCCCCTGCTGTACTCACTCTACACACACGACTGTGTGGCCAAGTTCAGCTCCAACTCCATAGTGAAGTTCGCAGATGACACGGTGGTGGTGGGGCTGATCTCGGACAATGACGAGAAGGCCTACCGGGAGGAGGTTGAGGTACTGGAACGCTGGTGCCAGGACAACAGCCTGCTCCTGAACATTGGTAAAACCAAGGAGCTGATCGTGGATTATAGGAGAGGACAGCAGGAGACGCACACACCACTGATGATTAACGGGGCTACCGTGGACAGGGTGAGCAGCTTCAAGTACCTGGGGGTCCACATCTCAGAGGACCTGACATGGTCAACACACATAGACACAGTAGTAAAGAAGGCGAAACAGCGTCTCTACCACCTGAGACAGTTAAGGAAGTTCAGAGTATCGGGGAAATTACTCCAGTCCTTCTACTCAGGAGCTGTAGAGAGCATCCTGACCGGAAACATCACTGCCTGGTATGGAAACAGCACGGCACAGGACAAGAAGGCCCTACAGAGAGTGGTGCGCTCAGCCGAGCGTACCACGGGTATTGCACTACCCCCCCTGCAGGTTCTATACAACAAGAGGTGCAAATCCAGAGCCTGCAGGATAATGAAAGACCCTCACCACCCCAATAACAGCCTGTTTCAGCTGCTGAGGTCAGGCAGACGCCTGCGAACCCCAGCTACTAGGACATAGCGGCTTAGGCTCAGCTTCTTCCCCCAGGCCATCAGAGCCATGAACAATGAACATTGAGTGCTCAGAACATTGAACTGTCCACACACAAGCACACATGAACACACACACGACACGCACACTGTGCACGCTCACACACGAGCAGCCACTTAACACTTTAACATGAGCGGGCACACACTCATGTCGCACACACGCACACTTATGGCCAAAGGAAAGGACACTTTAAATTAGAATAACAGGAACAGTGTATTGCACTACCAAAGCTAACTAGCATGTCCCACATGCTCTGTAAATAACTATGTACAGATACCGAGATGTCACTCCATGTTACCTGCTACCTGTTACTGCACAATGTTGTTTCCTTCTTTTGATTCTATTATATGTACCACTGTATTGCACATCGTTGCGGGCAAGACCACCCGCATTTCATTGTATACCTGTATGCCGTGACAATTAAAACTCTTGACTTGACTTGACATTATTCACCTATCTCAGCTTGGACATTATTCACCTATCTCAGCCTGGACATTATTCACCTATCTCAGCCTGGACATTATTCACCTATCTCAGCCTGGACATTATTCACCTATCTCAGCCTGGACATTATTCACCTATCTCAACCTCGACATTATTCACCTATCTCAGCTGGGACATTATTCACCTATCTCAGCTGGGACATTATTCACCTATCTCAGCTCGGACATTATTCACCTATCTCAGCTGGGACATTATTCACCTATCTCAGCTCGGACATTATTCACCTATCTCAGCTGGGACATTATTCACCTATCTCAGCTGGGACATTATTCACCTATCTCAGCTGGGACATTATTCACCTATCTCAGCCTGGACATTATTCACCTATCTCAGCCTGGACATTATTCACCTATCTCAGCTGGGACATTATTCACCTATCTCAGCTGGGACATTATTCACCTATCTCAGCCTGGACATTATTCACCTATCTCAGCTCAGACATTATTCACCTATCTCAGCTCGGACATTATTCACCTATCTCAGCTCGGACATTATTCACCTATCTCAGCTGGGATATTATTCACCTATCTCAGCTGGGATATTATTCACCTATCTCAGCCGGGATATTATTCACCTATCTCAGCCGGGACATTATTCACCTATCTCAGCCAGGACATTATTCGCCTATCAGCTGGGACATTATTCACCTATCTCAGCTCGGACATTATTCACCTATCTCAGCCTGGACATTATTCACCTATCTCAGCTCGGACATTATTCACCTATCTCAGCTCAGACATTATTCACCTATCGCTTGGACATTATTCACCTATCTCAGCTGGGACATTATTCACCTATCTCAGCTGGGACATTATTCACCTATCTCAGCCTGGACATTATTCACCTATCTCAGCCTGGACATTATTCACCTATCTCAGCTGGGACATTATTCACCTATCTCAGCTGGGACATTATTCACCTATCTCAGCCTGGACATTATTCACCTATCTCAGCTCAGACATTATTCACCTATCTCAGCTCGGACATTATTCACCTATCTCAGCTCGGACATTATTCACCTATCTCAGCTGGGATATTATTCACCTATCTCAGCTGGGATATTATTCACCTATCTCAGCCGGGATATTATTCACCTATCTCAGCCGGGACATTATTCACCTATCTCAGCCAGGACATTATTCACCTATCAGCTGGGACATTATTCACCTATCTCAGCTCGGACATTATTCACCTATCTCAGCCTGGACATTATTCACCTATCTCAGCTCGGACATTATTCACCTATCTCAGCTCAGACATTATTCACCTATCGCTTGGACATTATTCACCTATCTCAGCCGGGACATTATTCACCTATCTCAGCTGGGACATTATTCACCTATCTCAGCTGGGACATTATTCACCTATCTCATCGTTGGTGGCACCCTGGACGATTACAAGGTCTCCTTCTGAATGATTAGCCGATGCCGAGTCTCGCGCCCGTCCACCGCTGCCGCCAGCCACACAGCCTGGTGGAGGGCCAGCGGGCGGCGGTGTGGTGATGAGACGGCCCGTTCACACACTCCTGTTGGTGCGCAGGCTTCCTGGGCTCGGGTCACCATCCAGGTCTGATGAGATCAGGGAGCGACCGCTGGGCTCAGTGTTGAGCAACACTCGTAGACTGTACCTGACTTTAACACGGCTAATGACGCAGCTCCCCACAAGTCATTAATTCGGCCCTTATATCGGATTAAAAAGCCATACGGTAATGCCAAAATCATTAAGCATAATTACGTGGACAGCTTGATTAGCTATGATTACATCATGGTCATAAAATGACTCATTCTGTCATTTGTAGCATTAACTCATCGACCGCCACGCCGTTTTTCCATCTTTACTCCCTGGCGCGCCAGCGTTATTGACCATTTTCACGATGTTTGCGGACCCATCGTATATATATTCTATATTATAGCTATGGAGACAATAGTACGGCTCGTTTGACGGGCACTATTTATTATAGTCCAACATGTACAAACAAACCAGTTCATTTCTACATAACTTTTGTTTGTGCGCTATATTCCACGCTAAACATCGGCCTGTTTCAAAATAATCCAGTCTCGTTTTCTAGATCGTGAGATATGACATGGTGTGTTATGTTGTGTCGTGCTGTGCTGTATCTATGTATTTACTGTGTCATGTTGTGCTGTATTATGTATCCATTGCTGGGAAGGGAATGGGGGGGGGGTAAATGTATCTATGTTCCAGTTTTATGTCCTGTACATTACAATGTACTGTTTATGTATTGAGGAATACACTCTGTACCGATCACCAATACCACCACCTGGTTGTGTGGCAACAAAGGAGTCTTGTATCTTGTATCTTCCCACTGTGTGTCGACTGAACACTATACTGTATACTATATATATTCAGACCCCTTTTGTACACATAAACAGTACTGTATATTTGTAGATCTGGTATATCATAAATGTATAGATGTAGCAGTACTGTATCTGTATGTCATGTATGTCATATATGTTACGATGAATTGAAAATGGGGGACCCTGATGTAAACAAGACGAAAGTCTTTCTCTGGTCTGCATCCCCTTAACAATTGTGTGTATTGAGCTGTACTGTATCCATTCTGCAATCTGTTAATAAAGTTTTCAATCAATCAATACTATCAGTTTTCTGTGTGTGTGTATACAGTATATATACAGTATATATATATACACATTATTAAGGTGTAACATTCTTGTATTGTATTATCACGAGAGCCAGCATTCCATTGGAGGCTACTTGGTGTTACAGTACATCCAGTATGGTGAAAATAAAGATCTTCAGTCTTGAATCTCAAGGCTTCTACCGTGTTTAGTTGCTAGGGTTTGATCTTCACGCTTCCTAAGAGCTTATGTCTTGTGTTAAGGTGTGAGCTGAGGTACAACAGAGGCTAAATACAATCACACACAGTATACTGTACCTCACTGTAGGCGCTCTCAAAGTACTGACATACATTACTGAATAGAGTTTAACATTATAAAGATTTTAAAATAAATGTCTGCCATTTGCCGCATTTCTCTCTGAATGGATAAAAAAAATGTATAAAGTGTCACAACTGAATGCATCTCTTGGCACCATGTTGCCTTGGAAACTGGGGGAGTTGAATGTGGAATCTTGTTTTCCTTTTTGCCCTTGACAATCATCAAGGGTCATTTCTGATTCTAAGGCCGCCACACACACACACACACACACACACACACACACACACACACGCACACACACACAAGCAAGCCTCGGACTGCCATTCTGACTCACGGTATACACTTGTGTTGTAATCATACAAAGGCGCTGGATGTACAGCCTGCGAAATTACCTGTAAAATGCAATCTAGCTATAATGCCACGACAACAGAGAGGAGAGGGTGACGTCGTAGCCTTGTCTCCTCACCCCTCTACCCGCCGGCTGGAGAACGGAGCGTAAGTGCTTCGTAATAGCAGTCATCATCAGTGACACGCTCTCGGGGGGGAACATGAATCATGAATCCACACACGTTAACCACAACCTGTTACACAAACCTGTGTTGTGACTACGATGACGGCACGACCCGCGCTCACGACCCGCGCTCCCGACCCGCGCTCGCGACCCGCGCTCACGACCCGCGCTCACGACCCGCGCTCACGACCCGCGCTCACGACCCGCGCTCACGACCCGCGCACCCGACCCGCGCTCACGACCCGCGCTCACGACCCGCGCTCACGACCCGCGCTCACGACCCGCGCTCACGACCCGCGCTCACGACCCGCGCTCACGACCCGCGCTCCCGACCCGCGCTCACGACCCGCGCTCCCATTCACACCGCTGGGTTTAACTCCAAGGGAAAGCGCCGCGGCTCCACTTACAGTTCACGTACAGAGTTAGCCACTTTGTACTGAAATCGATTAACTTTTCGGCAATTAATCAATCCGGTTCCGTTAACCCTTTCACCGCGGCAATACACAGAAGGTTAACCCTTTCACTGCCACACGACAGCGGGTTAACACTTTCACTGCCACACTACAGAAGGTTAACCCTTTACTATCACACCGCCGACGGTAACCTTCTGTAGTGTGGCAGTGAAAGGGTTAAGCACCGCCGTTTAACAAAAGTCTTTTTGATGTGACAGTGTTTCAGATGATCTGTATTTAAGGGGACCCCTCTTGTGTTTCAGATGCTCTGTATTTAAGGGGAACCCTCTTGTGTTTCAGATGCTCTGTATTTAAGGGGACCCCCCTTGTGTTTCAGATGCTCTGTATTTAAGGGGAGCCCTCTTGTGTTTCAGATGCTCTGTATTTAAGGGGACCCCCCTTGTGTTTCAGATGCTCTGTATTTAAGGGGCACCCTCTTGTGTTTCAGATGCTCTGTATTTAAGGGGAGCCCCCTTGTGTTTCAGATGCTCTGTATTTAAGGGGAACCCTCTTGTGTTTCAGATGCTCTGTATTTAAGGGGAGCCCCCTTGTGTTTCAGATGCTCTGTATTTAAGGGGAACCCCCTTGTGTTTCAGATGCTCTGTATTTAAGGGGAGCCCCCTTGTGTTTCAGATGCTCTGTATTTAAGGGGAACCCTCTTGTGTTTCAGATGCTCTGTATTTAAGGGGAACCCCCTTGTGTTTCAGATGCTCTGTATTTAAGGGGCGCCCCCTTGTGTTTCAGATGCTCTGTATTTAAGGGGAACCCTCTTGTGTTTCAGATGCTCTGTATTTAAGGGGAACCCCCTTGTGTTTCAGATGCTCTGTATTTAAGGGGCGCCCCCTTGTGTTTCAGATGGGGCACGCAGGGGGACTTCACCACGACGCACCCGCTGCCTGCCGTCAAGGTGAAGCTGTTCACCGAGAGCACCGGCGTACTGGCGCTGGAGGACAAGGAGCTGGGACGGGTAAGAGGCCACGCCCCGCGGGCACCGCTCAGACACCACCGCCCCGCGGGCACCTCTCAGACACCACCGCCCCGCGGGCACCTCTCAGACACCACCTTACTGCTCAGACACCACCTTACTGCTCAGACACCACCTTACTGCTCAGACACCACCTTACTGCTCAGACACCTTACTGCTCAGACACCTTACTGCTCAGACACCTTACTGCTCAGACACCACCTTACTGCTCAGACACCACCTTACTGCTCAGACACCACCTTACTGCTCAGACACCTTACTGCTCAGACACCTTACTGCTCAGACACCTTACTGCTCAGACACCACCTTACTGCTCAGACACCACCTTACTGCTCAGACACCACCTTACTGCTCAGACACCACCTTACTGCTCAGACACCTTACTGCTCAGACACCACCTTACTGCTCAGACACCACCTTACTGCTCAGACACCTTACTGCTCAGACACCACCTTACTGCTCAGACACCACCTTACTGCTCAGACACCTTACTGCTCAGACACCACCTTACTGCTCAGACACCACCTTACTGCTCAGACACCACCTTACTGCTCAGACACCACCGACACCACCTTACTGCTCAGACACCACCTTACTGCTCAGACACCACCTTACTGCTCAGACACCACCTTACTGCTCAGACACCACCTTACTGCTCAGACACCTTACTGCTCAGACACCTTACTGCTCAGACACCACCTTACTGCTCAGACACCACCTTACTGCTCAGACACCACCTTACTGCTCAGACACCACCTTACTGCTCAGACACCACCTTACTGCTCAGACACCTTACTGCTCAGACACCACCTTACTGCTCAGACACCACCTTACTGCTCAGACACCACCTTACTGCTCAGACACCTTACTGCTCAGACACCACCTTACTGCTCAGACACCACCTTACTGCTCAGACACCTTACTGCTCAGACACCTTACTGCTCAGACACCACCTTACTGCTCAGACACCACCTTACTGCTCAGACACCACCTTACTGCTCAGACACCACCTTACTGCTCAGACACCACCTTACTGCTCAGACACCACCTTACTGCTCAGACACCTTACTGCTCAGACACCACCTTACTGCTCAGACACCACCTTACTGCTCAGACACCACCTTACTGCTCAGACACCACCTTACTGCTCAGACACCACCTTACTGCTCAGACACCACCTTACTGCTCAGACACCACCTTACTGCTCAGACACCATCTTACCGCAGTGCATAGCTCTTAACTTTGAGTTTCTCTACAAAGTTCAGTTCTAAATGACCTTACAGAACAACAGAGCAGTGCGTCGCTCTTAACTAAGTAAGAGTCTTTGGAAGATATCTAGCGAGTTGGCTTCCCTGATGTTTTTGGGTCGTTTGTTATCTGGGCAGCAAACAACGTTTCTTTTGTTGATTTCTCTCGTGTTACACGTGGCTGTTGGTCGATTGTCTGATACTGATGCCACCGGTTTTAGCATGATATTAGCTCAGTATCGAATACCACTATCGGCATCGGTGCATCCCATAATATCAACTACTACTAGTGATCAGCACTACGCCTGGCATCACCTGGTATCAGTCGTATCAACACGAGCGACACTAAAATGATGCTCCTCTGCTAGGCTGCACCTTCACTCATCCACCACAATTGATTCCAGTCACTCCTTATTAGCTGATAACCCATGTTTCATTCATCAGTCATATCCCTGTGTATTGATCACCACCCTTAATGCCACCCCTCCATCTTTATTAATAGAAATCCCAGTGGACTGTCGCAGTCGATTTTGATTGTGAAGTCATTTAGATTGTAAAGTCAATTTGATCGCTGTCGTCACAACTGACACGGGTGATTTGTCACTATTAGCATCACACTGTGGATGTGTGTCAGAAGAAGGGGTTCCAGAGGCCTGCAGTATTACTATACACCCCGGGTTCTACCATGTACTATACATACTCAGTAGGGGTGTAGCGGTACACAAAAACCACGGTTCGGTACGCACCTCGGTTTTGAAGTCACGGTTCGGTGCGGGTTTTTCGGTACAGTGGGGGAAAGTTTGGCTTTCCATGTTCCACTCAGAGGTGATTTATGCCTCTTTTCCATTGCATAGTACCTACTCGACTCTACCCTACTCTACTCGCTTTAGGTACCTGGTACTTCGTTCCTTTTCCACTGCAGGTAGTACTCCGTGTGGGGAGGCGGGGCCGCTGGCGTACAGCATGAGCTCCGTGAGCATAGCTATGTCCGTGAGGGCTTGGAGCAAGCCAGAGTAAAACACAGTTTTCAATCAATAACAACATTAACCAGACTCTCGGTGTGTCTATTCCGTTAACATTACCTCTCGTGTCTATTCCGCTAACGTTAACGTTACCTCTTGTGTCTATTCCGCTAACGTTACCTCTCGTGTCTATTCTACTAACGTTAACGTTACCTCTCGTGTCTATTCTGCTAACGTTAACGTTACCTCTCGTGTCTATTCTACTAACGTTAACGTTACCTCTCGTGTCTATTAGGTAATAACCGGTTTAAAATGGATGATGGTGATTACCTCACGTTGTGTCTATTCTACTAGTATTAACGTTACTAGTACAAACAATCAATAGCGAGTTATATTGATCTGTGCACGCTATGTACGCTAGCCAAATGCTAACGGTAAAACGCAATCACATAAGCTAACAAATCAGCGATCTTTTTGTGAGAGTAAACTCCGCTCGGTGGTAAATTGTGTTGATGTTGGTTTTGTTTCGTCAATAAATGAGGCAGAACACACAGTGAATGTATCCTTTTTTGTTTATTGCACTTGTTCCTGCTGCAAACAAATAATGCAATCCTATGCGAGGCATTAAAGATGGCGTCTTTCTGTTTTTGTGCAGACGCTCCAACGTGTGACGCTTCTCTCTTCTGACCAATCAGTGGTCTGCAGTGTTTCACGTCACTTTTTTGGTACCAGTTCTACTCGCTTGGAACCTCGACAGAGCAGGGACTAAAAAATAACCCAAAAAGTACCCGGTTCCAGGTATTATGGCAATGGAAAACCGAAAATGCAGAGTAGGCTGCTCAACGAACAATAAACACTATGCAACAACCATCAAATGCACACAGCACACACATCCACACGCACACACTCACTTTAAACAAACAACACACTGCAGCACCCACTTTACACACTTTAGAACACCTAAACACACTTTACACTTTTGCACTACAAGGATTTGCACTACAACTCGTACACCTTACTGTAAATTGTACCTAAATTGTACCTCATCCCATTTCTGCTTTGCACTATATAGTATTGTATATTAGTACATTGCATAGTATATTGTATATTGTATGGTAACTCAGTTACTTCTATTCTGCATCGAACATTGTACATATGTATATACTGAACACTGTGACATCTATTTTTACTTCTATTTTACATGCTATACTATTTTATTTCATACTTATCTTGTCTAACACAGTCTCTGGAGCGAAACAGTAAGAAGCATTTTGTATAAAAGTATTCTGTACTTCTGTATGACAACTATTAAAGAAACTTGAAACTTGAAACTAGAGTCGAGTAGGTACCATGCAGTGGAAAAGGGGCAGTACTAATTGTACTTGTAGGGCTGTCAACAAATATTCTATATTGAAATTAATAATCGAGTTTTGATTTCAATCCTGCACGCAAAAAAAAAGTTCTGCATGTGCGTTCGTTAGTGGTTAACACACCGTTGTGTTTGTTCGGTACACAGCCATACTGGACCTTCGGTACTGAACCGGTTCGGTATGGATATGTGTACCTTTACACCCCAGTACTACTATTTACTACACACACACTGAGTACTACTATATACTATATACACTGAGTACAAATATGTACTGTATACACTATTACACCTCCCATAAGTCTCGACAAACGGTTTATGAGATATGAAAGGAGGTAGGTATAGCAATGAGAATAGGTTCACTGTGACATGTTGTAAACGGTGCCAGAGAGCGGATTACCGGTGAAACTATGTAGAAACTATCCTCTTGTGTGGCCAAAAGGTACAACTTCACACTAAATGTATTCAAGGGACAGTGATTGAATACACTGTCCATTTTTTCGATCGGAAAAATATTCCAGCACCCAGGTCCATGGCCCGCTTTCAGCCTCGTGAACCATGTAGCACGGTTAGCTTACAGACAGACGTATTGGATAAGCATGGTTATCGGCTGCTGCAATTAATATGTTACTATTGGTTGCATCAGTGAGAGTGGGCCCTCCCCCCCCCCTTCATCATCTCTCCCTCGCTCCTCTTCATCATCTCTCCCTCGCTCCTCTTCATCATCTCTCCCTCGCTCCTCTTTAATCTCAAATGGATGATAATTCTTCTGATGAGAAACAGTGAGAGCTTGAAAGATGACCTCCTCCCCTCCTTTTTTTATTTTTTTTATTCAGATAATGGTTGAAGAAGTGCGTCTTTAGTCGACGGCGAAAGATTGGACGTGATTCGGCTGTCCTCCTAACTGGGGTGGGTAGTTCATTCCACCATTGTGGGGCAAGGACTGAGAATAGGCAGCTTCTCTTTGATGACCCTCCCGGAGCTTGGATAGGAGTAGGTCTGAGGCGGCCAGAAGATGCAGAGCGTAGGGGTCTTGAGGGTGTGTAGTTAGAGACCATTGACCGGAGGTAGGCGGGAGCGGTTCCCTTTGACGCACGGTATGCCAGGTCGAGGGCCTTGAAGCGGATTCGTGCAGCAATGGGGAGCCAGTGCAGGTCCCTAAGAAGTGGGGTGACATGGGCCGACTTCGGTAGGTTTGAGATCAGGCGGGCCGCTGCGTTCTGAATAAGTTGAAGAGGCTTGGTGGCAGTGGCCGGGAGGCCAGCGAGCAGTGCGTTGCAGTAGTCGAGGCGGGAGATGACTGTTGATTGGACGAGGAGTTGGGTGGCTTCTTTTGTCAGGAAGGGGCGGACAGGCCGAATAGACTGTATAGCATAGCCGAATAGACTGTATTTTAACGACGGCCATAATATGGTGGTACTTGGAGAGCCAGCTACGTTCTCAGGTGGTACTTGGTGTAAAAAGTTTGAGAACCACTGTTCTAGAACATTAGTTCCTGCCACCGGCATTCTTCCTATAGCTTTCCAGTAACGTATTGTATCCTGTAGGTGTGCTGATGAATATTAAAGGAGTTACATTGGGCTTCTTGACAGCGAGTGGAGAAGGGCCGGAGAAGCTCGTCACTCGGTATGATATACAATGTTATTGTCGAGGAGACGTTACCTGCTCACTCAGAACAAGGTCGAGCTGCCGACAGAGACGGACGTCTGCTGCTCCTCCAGAGAGAACATGATGTCTGCTGCTCCTCCAGAGAGAACATGATGTCTGCTGCTCCTCCAGAGAGAGAACATGATGTCTGCTGCTCCTCCAGAGAGAACATGATGTCTGCTGCTCCTCCAGAGAGAACATGATGTCTGCTGCTCCTCCAGAGAGAGAACATGATGTCTGCTGCTCCTCCAGAGAGAACATGATGTCTGCTGCTCCTCCAGAGAGAACATGATGTCTGCTGCTCCTCCAGAGAGAACATGATGTCTGCTGCTCCTCCAGAGAGAACATGATGTCTGCTGCTCCTCCAGAGAGAACATGATGTCTGCTGCTCCTCCAGAGAGAACATGATGTCTGCTGCTCCTCCAGAGAGAACATGATGTCTGCTGCTCCTCCAGAGAGAACATGATGTCTGCTGCTCCTCCAGAGAGAACATGATGTCTGCTGCTCCTCCAGAGAGAACATGATGTCTGCTGCTCCTCCAGAGAGAGAACATGATGTCTGCTGCTCCTCCAGAGAGAACATGATGTCTGCTGCTCCTCCAGAGAGAGAACATGATGTCTGCTGCTCCTCCAGAGAGAACATGATGTCTGCTGCTCCTCCAGAGAGAGAACATGATGTCTGCTGCTCCTCCAGAGAGAACATGATGTCTGCTGCTCCTCCAGAGAGAACATGATGTCTGCTGCTCCTCCAGAGAGAACATGATGTCTGCTGCTCCTCCAGAGAGAGAACATGATGTCTGCTGCTCCTCCAGAGAGAGAACATGATGTCTGCTGCTCCTCCAGAGAGAACATGATGTCTGCTGCTCCTCCAGAGAGAGAACATGATGTCTGCTGCTCCTCCAGAGAGAACATGATGTCTGCTGCTCCTCCAGAGAGAACATGATGTCTGCTGCTCCTCCAGAGAGAACATGATGTCTGCTGCTCCTCCAGAGAGAACATGATGTCTGCTGCTCCTCCAGAGAGAGAACATGATGTCTGCTGCTCCTCCAGAGAGAGAACATGATGTCTGCTGCTCCTCCAGAGAGAACATGATGTCTGCTGCTCCTCCAGAGAGAACATGATGTCTGCTGCTCCTCCAGAGAGAGAACATGATGTCTGCTGCTCCTCCAGAGAGAACATGATGTCTGCTGCTCCTCCAGAGAGAACATGATGTCTGCTGCTCCTCCAGAGAGAACATGATGTCTGCTGCTCCTCCAGAGAGAGAACATGATGTCTGCTGCTCCTCCAGAGAGAACATGATGTCTGCTGCTCCTCCAGAGAGAACATGATGTCTGCTGCTCCTCCAGAGAGAACATGATGTCTGCTGCTCCTCCAGAGAGAACATGATGTCTGCTGCTCCTCCAGAGAGAACATGATGTCTGCTGCTCCTCCAGAGAGAGAACATGATGTCTGCTGCTCCTCCAGAGAGAGAACATGATGTCTGCTGCTCCTCCAGAGAGAGAACATGATGTCTGCTGCTCCTCCAGAGAGAGAACATGATGTCTGCTGCTCCTCCAGAGAGAACATGATGTCTGCTGCTCCTCCAGAGAGAACATGATGTCTGCTGCTCCTCCAGAGAGAGAACATGATGTCTGCTGCTCCTCCAGAGAGAACATGATGTCTGCTGCTCCTCCAGAGAGAACATGATGTCTGCTGCTCCTCCAGAGAGAGAACATGACATGGTGATGGAAGCTGAGTTGAAGGCCTCACTCGGAGAGGTAGACTTTGTTTCCACCACAGCTTGATTGATTGATTTAAAACTTTATTTAACAGATTGCAGGATGGGTACAGTACAGTACAGTACGGCTCAATACACACAGTTGTTAAGGGGATGCAGACCAGAGAAAGACTTTGCTCTTGTTTACATCAGGGTCCCCCGTGTAATGGACGGCTGACAACGGAGGCTAAACAGGTGGTCCGTTACTTGTTCGGAGATGGGGAGGGGGGGGGGGGGGGGGGGTTATCGAAAGTGACGAGTAACGTAACTAGTCATTTCTATTACTTAGTAATCAGTAATCTTCTTCTTCTTCTTCTTCTTCTTCTTCTTCTTCTTCTTCTTCTTCTTCTTCTTCTTCTTCTTCTTCTTCTTCTTCTTCTTCTTCTTCTTCTTCTTCTTCTTCTTCTTCTTCTTCTTCTTCTTCTTCTTCTTCTTCTTCTTCTTCTTGAGTAACTTGCCCAACACTGGTGGCGCCCCCTGGTGTTGATGTGTGGGCAAAGAGTTTAGTCCATGAGGCCGAGACAGAGAGACACAGTGAGTCTGATGGGAGGAGACGTGTGAGGGACACCACAGCCAATCAGGGAGGAGACGTGTGAGGGACACCACAGCCAATCAGGGAGGAGACGTGTGAGGGACACCACAGCCAATCAGGGAGGAGACGTGTGAGGGACACCGCAGCCAATCAGGGAGGAGACGTGTGAGGGACACCACAGCCAATCAGGGAGGAGACGTGTGAGGGACACCGCAGCCAATCAGGGAGGAGACGTGTGAGGGACACCGCAGCCAATCAGGGAGGAGACGTGTGAGGGACACCACAGCCAATCAGGGAGGAGACGTGTGAGGGACACCACAGCCAATCAGGGAGGAGACATGTGAGGGACACCACAGCCAATCAGGGAGGAGACATGTGAGGGACACCACAGCCAATCAGGGAGGAGACATGTGAGGGACACCACAGCCAATCAGGGAGGAGACATGTGAGGGACACCACAGCCAATCAGGGAGGAGACATGTGAGGGACACCACAGCCAATCAGGGAGGAGACGTGTGAGGGACACCACAGCCAATCAGGGAGGAGACATGTGAGGGACACCGCAGCCAATCAGGGAGGAGACATGTGAGGGACACCGCAGCCAATCAGGGAGGAGACATGTGAGGGACACCACAGCCAATCAGGGAGGAGACATGTGAGGGACACCACAGCCAATCGCTGCCTGAGGGAAGTTCTTTTAATAATAGATCCACCTCTGTGATTCCTAGGCTCAGTGTGTTCTCCTGTTAGTGTGTTAGTGTGTTAGTGTGTGTGTGTGCTCCTGTTAGCGTGTGTGTGTGAGTGCTCATATTAGCTTGTGTGTGTTAGTGTGTGTGTTCTCCTGTTAGTGTGTGTGTGCTCCTGTTAGCTTGTGTGTGTGTGTGTGTGTGAGTGTGTACACGTGATGTGTGTGTGCTGTAGGGCTGACCCCTATTAATCGATTAGTCGACTAATCGGTCGAAAGGGCCCGTAGTCGACTGGCCAACCTCCTAGTCGAATATAATAAAAAAGAAAAGAGGCCTAGAAGCGTGGCTAACGCTAATGGCACACATACCAGAGGCTAACTGCCTAAGAAAACAGGCACAGAGGCACTGAAAGAGGATTTCACCCATCTAATGAACACACTAGACTAGACAAATATCAAGATGTATCCATCAGTGGACCAATTGCATGCTTTTGCAGAGAACAAGAAGCCTTCAGTCGACTCCTTCAGACATTAAGCACCCCCACAGCCCAAATGGAATGATACAAAAAAATATATATATATACTTTTTTTTTTAGGTCGACCAATAGTCGACTAACGGCAAATTTTGGCCAATCCTAGTCGACCATCCAAATCCTTAGTCGGGGACAGCCCTAGTGTGCTGTTTGTGTTACATTCTGCTAAACTGTGGACATATCTCTGCCCTGTGGGGGAAACACCTCCACCGTCCAAACCTGGTTCAAATGGCATTAAGTGTGAGGTTTGTTTTAACCTGCTTGGAGACCTGGGTGGGTGGGGTTTACCATATCGGGACCATGCTGGTACAGATTGTTTCAGGTAAGTCGTCAATGAATATACTGTAGGCTACAGGGCCACAATACAGTGTCTTTCTATTCTATTTTCTATTGTCCTATTTGGCAAACCCAACCGGTATTTCAAGGTTAAAGCAAATGCTAAGAATGATTAGCTATTAAAACAAAAAATAATAATAATTATTATCTTTATTAGCATTTTACAGCTTTTTCTGGCCACGCAGGACCGATGGAGGAGAGGGAGAGAGGGAGGAGAAGTAGGGAGGACAGGACCGAGAGAGGGAGGAGAAGTAGGGAGGACAGGACCGAGAGAGGGAGGAGAAGTAGGGAGGACAGGACCGAGAGAGGGAGGAGAAGTAGGGAGGACAGGACCGAGAGAGGGAGGAGAAGTAGGGAGGACAGGACCGAGAGAGGGAGGAGAAGTAGGGAGGACAGGACCGAGAGAGGGAGGAGAAGTAGGGAGGACAGGACCGACAGAGGAGAGGGAGAGAGGGAGGAGAAGTAGGGAGGACAGGACCGACAGAGGAGAGGGAGAGAGGGAGGAGAAGTAGGGAGGACAGGACCGAGAGAGGGAGGAGAAGTAGGGAGGACAGGACCGAGAGAGGGAGGAGAAGTAGGGAGGACAGGACCGAGAGAGGGAGGAGAAGTAGGGAGGACAGGACCGACAGAGGAGAGGGAGAGAGGGAGGAGAAGTAGGGAGGACAGGACCGACAGAGGAGAGGGAGAGAGGGAGGAGAAGTAGGGAGGACAGGACCGACAGAGGAGAGGGAGAGAGGGAGGAGAAGTAGGGAGGACATGCGGCACATGGTCACCGGGTTGGGGAAGCGAACCCGGGACGACCGCTTCACGACTCAGCGCACTATATGGTGTGCTACTGGAGCGCCCCCTGCTGGGCTACTGGAGCGCCCCATTATTAGCAATTTTTACCTAGATCTGTATCCTTGCTTCCTTCCTTCCCTCTGTCCTTGCTTCCTTCCTTCTTTCGCTCTGTCCTTGCTTGCTTCCTTCCTTCCGTCTTTCCTTGCTTGCTTCCTTCCTTCCGTCCTTGCTTCCTTCCTTCCTTCCGTCCTTGCTTCCTTCCTTCCTTCCTTCCCTCTGTCCTTGCTTCCTTCCTTCCTTCCTTCCCTCTGTCCTTGCTTCCTTCCTTCCGTCCTTGCTTCCTTCCTTCCTTCCTTCCCTCTGTCCTTCCTTCCTTCCCTCTGTCCTTCCTTCCTTCCTTCCGTCTGTCCTTGCTTCCTTCCTTCCCTCTTTCCTTCCTTCCTTCCTTCCTTCCTTCCCTCTGTCCTTCCTTCCTTCCTTCCCTCTTTCCTTCCTTCCTTCCTTCCTTCCCTCTGTCCTTCCTTCCTTCCATCTGTCCTTGCTTCCTTCCTTCCCTCTGTCCTTCCTTCCCTCTGTCCTTGCTTCCTTCCTTCCCTCTGTCCTTCCTTCCTTCCTTCTTTCCCTCTGTCCTTCCTTCCTTCCTTCCCTCTGTCCTTTCTTCCTTCCTTCCCTCTGTCCTTCCTTCCTTCCTTCTTTCCCTCTGTCCTTCCTTCCTTCCTTCCCTCTGTCCTTTCTTCCTTCCTTCCCTCTGTCCTTGCTTCCTTCCTTCCATCTGTCCTTGCTTCCTTCCTTCCTTCCTTCCTTCCTTCTCTGTCCTTCCTTCCTTCCTTCCGTCAGGGCTACCTATTTCAGTAATTTAATCTCATCCAACAAGCACAATCCCAGAGTATTATTTAAAACCATTAACACACTTGTCAGCCCCCCCCCCACCCCCTACACCAGTGCTGTCAAATGAGGACTGTAACCGCTTTCTTCAATTTTTTGTCACCAAGGTTGCAAACATAATGGCAAACATCACTCCTTCACTATCCCCCCTTCCCCTCCATCCCACCACTCAAGCATCCCTGAGCGATTTCTCACCTGTCTCTCTGGATGATCTCACCACCTTAGTCACCTCCATGAAGACCTCCTCGAGCCCCCTAGACATCCTTCCTACATCCATGTTTAAGGAAGTTTTCTGCTCTGTTGGCCCCAGTCTAGTCACTATCATAAACTCATCCCTAGCCTCTGGTTCTGTCCCAATCTATTTTAAGGAGGCAGTCGTACAGCCACTCCTTAAAAAGCCCAACCTAGACCCCACCATCCATAACAATTTCAGACCCATCTCCAAGCTGCCTTTTGTAGCCAACCAGCTCACCACCCACATGTCGCAAAATAACATCTGTGACAAATTCCAATCTGGCTTCCGCAAACTCCACTCCACTGAATCTGCCCTTCTCAGAGTATCCAATGATCTCCTGATGTCTGCTGACTGTGGTGAATGCTCTGTTCTGGTCCTGTTGGACCTGAGCGCAGCGTTTGACACGGTCAACCACAACATCCTTTTGGACAGGCTCAGGGAGTGGGTGGGCATCTCTGGGAGCGCCCTAAACTGGTTTGCCTCTTATCTAAAGGAGAGAACGTTCTCGGTGGCTGTGGGTCCTTTTAAATCTGACCCCACCCCCCTCTCATGTGGGGTACCACAGGGATTGGTGCTAGGACCACTCCTTTTTGCCATCTACATGCTTCCCCTAGGCCTCATCAATAAATTCACCGGCATTAAATACCACTGCTATGCAGACGACATACAACTACTCTGCTCTTTTAAACCCGACAACTTGGAGAAACTCAGCCTTCTCCAGGAGTGCCTGCTCGGCATTGAGAGCTGGATGCGGAGTAACTTCCTCCAGTTAAATGCAAATAAAACGGAGGTGCTGATCGTAGCAGCTGAGAAGACTGCAGCTAGAGTGGCCACCCACTTGGGGTCCCTTAAAGACAACATACGTCCCCGCCTGAGAAACCTGGGTGTTGTCTTCGACCAGGCCATGAACCTAGACAAACATGTCAAAACACTCACACGCACCTGCTTCTTTCACCTCAGAAACATTGCAAAACTACGCACCATCATATCTCACTCTGAACTAGAACTGTCCGTGCATGCTTTCATTTCCTCTAGGCTTGACTACTGCAACTCACTTTTCACCTGTCTCACCAAATCATCCACAGATAAACTACAAATGGTCCAAAATGCTGCAGCCAGGCTACTCACAAGGTCAAAAAAATCATGCCACATCACTCCCATTCTGGCATCCCTGCACTGGCTCCCGGTACACTATAGAATTCACTTCAAAGTCCTCACTTTCACTTTCAGAGCACTCCACCGTCAGGCCCCCATCTACATCACTGAACTCATCCATCCCTACACCAACACCCGCTCACTCAGATCTGCCGATCAGCACCTCCTGGTGGTCCCCAGGTCCAGGCTAAAAACAAGGGGTGATCGAGCCTTCCAGGTGACGGCACCAAGGCTCTGGAACGCTCTCCCCCTGGACCTGCGAACTGCCCCCTCAGAAAACTCTTTTAAAAAACAATTAAAAACACATTTGTTCAGACAGGCTTTTGGTCATACACATAGGCACTTCTTCTTGTCCTCACTGTTCTATAGTTTGTTTTAATTAGTGACTCATGATTTTATCCAAATTCTTTTATTCTACTTTTTCTATCTGGTTTCACTGTTTTTAACTGCTGTTTGTTGTTGTTGTCATTTATTTCTGATTTTGTTTTTATTGTGTTTTTATATTAAGCTGTAGTGTAAAGCACCCTGTGCATTCGTGCTGTGATGGGTGCTATATAAATAAAGGTCATTCATTCATTCATTCATTCATTCATTCATTCATTCATTCATTCATTCATTCCATCTGTCCTTGCTTCCTTCCTTCCTTCCGTCTGTCCTTGCTTCCTTCCTTCCTTCCTTCTGTCCTTGCTTCCTTCCTTCCGTCGGTCCTTCCTTCCTTCCATCTGTCCTTCCTTCCTTCCTTCCCTCTGTCCTTCCTTCCTTCCATCTGTCCTTCCTTCCTTCCTTCCATCTGTCCTTCCTTCCTTCCTTCCCTCTGTCCTTCCTTCCTTCCTTCCCTCTGTCCTTCCTTCCTTCCCTCTGTCCTTGCTTCCTTCCTTCCGTCTGTCCTTGCTTCCTTCCTTCCTTCCCTCTGTCCTTCCTTCCTTCCTTCCGTCTGTCCTTGCTTCCTTCCTTCCTTCCCTCTGTCCTTGCTTCCTTCCTTCCCTCTGTCCTTCCTTCCTTCCTTCCCTCTGTACTTCCTTCCTTCCTTCCCTCTGTCCTTGCTTCCTTCCTTCCCTCTGTCCTTCCTTCCTTCCCTCTGTCCTTCCTTCCTTCCTTCCCTCTGTCCTTCCTTCCTTCCTTCCCTCTGTCCTTGCTTCCTTCCTTCCTTCCCTCTATCCTTCCTTCCTTCCCTCTGTCCTTGCTTCCTTCCTTCCTTCCCTCTGTCCTTGCTTCCTTCATTCCTTCCCTCTGTCCTTCCTTCCTTCCTTCCGTCTGTCCTTGCTTCCTTCCTTCCCTCTGTCCTTCCTTCCTTCCCTCTGTCCTTGCTTCCTTCCTTCGTTCCCTCTGTCCTTCCTTCCTTCCTTCCCTCTGTCCTTCCTTCCATCCCTCTGTCCTTCCTTCCTTCCCTCTGTCCTTCCTTCCTTCCTTCCCTCTGTCCTTCCTTCCTTCCTTCCCTCTGTCCTTGCTTCCTTCCTTCCCTCTGTCCTTCCTTCCTTCCTTCCATCTGTCCTTCCTTCCTTCCTTCCCTCTGTCCTTGCTTCCTTCCTTCCCTCTGTCCTTGCTTCCTTCCTTCCCTCTGTCCTTGCTTCCTTCCTTCCCTCTGTCCTTGCTTCCTTCCTTCCCTCTGTCCTTGCTTCCTTCCTTCCTTCCCTCTGTCCTTGCTTCCTTCCTTCCCTCTGTCCTTGCTTCCTTCCTTCCGTCTGTCCTTGCTTCCTTCCTTCCTTCCCTCTGTCCTTGCTTCCTTCCTTCCCTCTGTCCTTGCTTCCTTCCTTCCTTCCATCTGTCCTTGCTTCCTTCCTTCTGTCCTTGCTTCCTTCCTTCCCTCTGTCCTTGCTTCCTTCCTTCCTTCCCTCTGTCCTTCCTTCCTTCCCTCTGTCCTTGCTTCCTTCCTTCCCTCTGTCCTTCCTTCCTTCCTTCCCTCTGTCCTTGCTTCCTTCCTTCCCTCTGTCCTTGCTTCCTTCCTTCCCTCTGTCCTTGCTTCCTTCCTTCCCTCTGTCCTTGCTTCCTTCCTTCCCTCTGTCCTTCCTTCCTTCCTTCCCTCTGTCCTTGCTTCCTTCCTTCCCTCTGTCCTTGCTTCCTTCCTTCCCTCTGTCCTTGCTTCCTTCCTTCCCTCTGTCCTTGCTTCCTTCCTTCCCTCTGTCCTTGCTTCCTTCCTTCCATCTGTCCTTGCTTCCTTCCTTCCATCTGTCCTTGCTTCCTTCCTTCCCTCTGTCCTTGCTTCCTTCCTTCCATCTGTCCTTGCTTCCTTCCTTCCCTCTGTCCTTGCTTCCTTCCTTCCCTCTGTCCTTGCTTCCTTCCTTCCTTCCTTCCTTCCTTCCTTCCTTCCTTCTGTCTGTCCTTCTATTCATCCATCAGTTCTCCGATCATCAACTTAAAGCTGCTGTGTGTTGATCTGGTTAACTTAGCAGAGGACATGTGATCTGTGATCAGGGTCAAATGCACACAAATATGATTTTTTATTTTTATTTTTTTTATCTATAACCCTTTATTTTTGTTCATTTTCCTCTTTTTTCTTTCCAAAGTAACTTTTTTGCACCATTTTCACAAACATTCTCCATTTCCTTTTCACAGTCACTTTTCCACATTTTCAGTTAGAAACTTTTCTTTTGCAGTATGGTTTCCCGTGTTTGCATAGATGTCTTACCCATTTTTTCCAGGATCCATTAACTTTTACAAATATGACCTTTTTAACCCTTGTGGTCAGCGATGCAGTGGTCATGGGACAGGGTTGTGGTCAGCGATGCAGTGGTCATGGGACAGGGTTGTGGTCAGTGATGCAGTGGTCATGGGACGGGGTTGTGGTCAGTGATGCAGTGGTCATGGGACGGGGTTGTGGTCAGTGATGCAGTGGTCATGGGACAGGGTTGTGGTCAGTGATGCAGTGGTCATGGGACGGGGTTGTGGTCAGCGATGCAGTGGTCATGGGACGGGGTTGTGGTCAGTGATGCAGTGGTCATGGGACGGGGTTGTGGTCAGTGATGCAGTGGTCATGGGACGGGGTTGTGGTCAGTGATGCAGTGGTCATGGGACGGGGTTGTGGTCAGTGATGCAGTGGTCATGGGACGGGGTTTGAGCACGCACGCGCAAAATAAGCCGCTCTGCATCGTTTTTGTCCGTCATATCTTTCTGCTATAGCATCTTGCACAAGTGTGATTGACAACCACAGTGGCCAATGAGGTATGGGCCTGATGGCTGCCCTGAAAACCCAGAGCCACACGGAAACCTTCAGAAGGCATGACTCGGTATCAGGGCTGTGATGGTTCCTCTCTCACATTATCAAATCAAATCCAATGTAATTTTTATTTTTTGTATCCACTTTTTCTCCTTTTTTTCAATTTTTCTCCCATACCAATTCCACTGTGCCAATTCCCCCCCCCCCCCCCCCCCCCCCCTGTCTTGAACGTTGCTCGCATATGCCCCCCACTGGTTGTAGGGAGGATAGAAGCCTTACATCACATGTCCCCTCCGATACACGAGGAGGCAGCCTGTCACATCTTTTCACCTGCCAGCGCGGACTCTCATTCATGTAACGTGTGGGAGGCTCACACTACCCCCACCATTTTCCTGTCTCTCAAATCAAATTTATCTGTAAGGCCCGACAACACAAGTTAATGTCCCCATGGGCCGGACACGTCTTCTTTAAACAAGTCAAGAAGAAACATCACAATAAGTCAAGAACAAAACAAAGACACCATAAAGTCCAAATTTTGTTTTAAATAAAAAAAATAAATGCAACACTCCCAGACATACCCCACGCGAAGGTAAGGAAAAACTCACTCAAACCTAGCAATAGGAAAAAATGCACCACAGGCAGTGTGGAGGAGAGAAACCTTAGAAGGGCCGTTCAAGGCGCAGTGGGCAAGGCGCTCGCCACTAGTGCAGGAGATGCTGGGTTCGAGCCCAGCTCTCGGCATTGCTACCAGCTTGGCTGGTCGTTCATACTAACACAATTGGCAGTGTTAGGGGTGGGAAGCTGGTGGGGTGGGTCCGGGTCGTTGTAAACAGCGACACCTACAGTTCGGTCGGGGCGCCTGCTCAGCGAGGAAAGGATCTAAGGGGGGTAGTGTGATCCTTCCACACGCTACACCCTCTCAGTGAGAGTCCGCGCTGCCAGGTGAAAAGAAGCGGTGATTGGCTGGACGTGTGTCGGAGGAAGCATGTGATAGCCTCCACTCTCCCAGACCGACTGTGGGGGGTAAGTGCGCAGCGACCAGGAAGGGGATTGGGAATTGGCATAACGACTAACATTGGGATGGGAAAAAAACAGAGGAAAAAGGAGGGGGAAAAAAAGAAAAAAAGGGCCGTTCAAGGGGGGGGTCTCCCTTCTTAGATGTCGGTGATAGTAGTGTTGCTATAAAACGGGCGAAACAGTTGGTAAGCATGCACTCATATCAGACTAACCAGTGACGACCTTTTATGATTTTTTGTGATTTAGAACTAAATGTGAATTAGAACTAAATGTGAATTAGAAGAAGTGACCTCCCGCTGGTTTATTGACCCCCCTCCCCCCCCCCCCCCTCAGGTGGTCCTGAACCCCACGACCAACGGGCCCAAGCAGGCGGAGCTGCACCGCATGGCGGTCTCCAAGAGCAGCCAGGACGCAGAGCTGAGGATCAAGCTGGCCGTGCGCATGGACAAGCCCCCCAACATGAAGCACAGCGGGTAAGAACTACAGCTCCCAGGCCCCCCAACATGAAGCACAGCGGGTAAGAACTACAAGTCCCAGGCCCCCCAACATGAAGCACAGCGGGTAAGAACTACAAGCCCCCCAACATGAAGCACAGCGGGTAAGAACTACAAGCCCCAGGCCCCCCAACATGAAGCACAGTGGGTAAGAACTACAAGTCCCAGGCCCCCCAACATGAAGCACAGCGGGTAAGAACTACAAGTCCCAGGCCCCCCAACATGAAGCACAGCGGGTAAGAACTACAAGCCCCCCAACATGAAGCACAGCGGGTAAGAACTACAAGTCCCAGGCCCCAATCCAATCCAATCCACTTTATTTATATAGCACATTTAAAACAACAAAGTTGACCAAAGTGCTGTACAAGTCCACAAACATAGGATAAAACATAAAACATAAAAATGTAATAAAAACACATAATAAAACAGTACAATGTGTCACATAAAAAGGCCAATCTCTCAAAAAACGATTTAAAAAAAACAAAAGCCAGAGCAAATAAGTGTGTTTTTAGGTGTGATTTAAACACCTGCAGAGTGGGGGCCTGCCTAACATGCAGAGTGGGGGCCTGTCTAACATGCAGAGTGGGGGCCTGTCTAACATGCAGAGTGGGGGCCTGTCTAACATGCAGAGTGGGGGCCTGTCTAACATGCAGAGTGGGGGCCTGTCTAACATGCAGAGTGGGGGCCTGTCTAACCTACAGAGTGGGGGCCTGTCTAACATGCAGAGTGGGGGCCTGTCTAACATGCAGAGTGGGGGCCTGTCTAACCTACAGAGTGGGGGCCTGTCTAACATGCAGAGTGGGGGCCTGCCTAACATGCAGTGGCAGCTCATTCCAGAGCTTTGGGGCTGCCACTGCAAAAGCACGGTCCCCCCTAAGCTTCAGCCTGGAGTTTGGAACGGCCAAGAGGAGCTGGTCAGACACTTTGGCTCGTTAGTGATTTATGACACTTTGGCTCGTTAGTGTTTAGTGATTTATGACACTTTGGCTCGTTAGTGATTTATGACACTTTGGCTCGTTAGTGTTTAGTGATTTATGACACTTTGGCTTGTTAGTTTTCTAGTGATTTATGACACTTTGGCTAGTTAGTGTTGTAGTGATTTATGACACTTTGGCTTGTTAGTGTTTAGTGATTTATGACACTTTGGCTCGTTAGTGTTTAGTGATTTATGACACTTTGGCTAGTTAGTCTTTAGTGATTTATGACACTTTGGCTCGTTAGTGTTTAGTGATTTATGACACTTTGGCTCGTTAGTGTTTAGTGATTTATGACACTTTGGCTAGTTAGTGTTTAGTGATTTATGACACTTTGGCTCGTTAGTTTTCTAGTGATTTATGACACTTTGGCGTGTTTAGTGATTTATGACACTTTGGCTCATTAGTGTTTAATGATTTATGACACTTTGGCTAGTTAGTGTTTAGTGATTTATGACACTTTGGCTTGTTCGTTTTCTAGTGATTTGTGACACTTTGGCTAGTTAGTGTTGTATTGATTTATGACACTTTGGCTAGTTAGTGTTTAGTGATTTATGACACTTTGGCTCGTTCGTTTTCTAGTGATTTGTGACACTTTGGCTAGTTAGTGTTGTATTGATTTATGACACTTTGGCTAGTTAGTGTTTAGTGATTTATGACACTTTGGCTCGTTCGTTTTCTAGTGATTTGTGACACTTTGGCTAGTTAGTGTTGTATTGATTTATGACACTTTGGCTAGTTAGTGTTTAGTGATTTATGACACTTTGGCTCGTTCGTTTTCTAGTGATTTGTGACACTTTGGCTAGTTAGTGTTGTAGTGATTTATGACACTTTGGCTCGTTCGTTTTCTAGTGATTTGTGACACTTTGGCTCGTTAGTGTTCTAGTGATTTATGACACTTTGGCTCGTTCGTTTTCTAGCGATTTGTGACACAGTCAACAGTCTGCTCTCAATGGAGAAGCGGTAGAAGCAGCTCTTGTCCCGGTGTGTTTCCTGAGTCCTCTGAGGAAGCGTCACTGCCGGGGTGCCAGATCAGTCATTTCCTGGAAAACAGAAAGGAAAAGGGTTGAGTCACCAGCACACGGGGCATATATATAATAGAATAGAATAGAATAGATCTTTATTTGTCATTGTTGGTACAACGAAATTTGTTAGGAACATCACCACTGGCATACAACATAAGATATAACATGTGCAAAATAATAATGTCAATAATAATAGTAATATAGTAATAAAGTATCAATGTCCCAATGTCCCAATATATAACATACCGCTGCTGTCGGGACAAAACCTCATAACTCCAAAAACCCAACTTTTCAGCAGATGAAAAAAACTAACACAGATTTGAGGGTGAATAGAGTTAAGAGGTTTAGACAGATGATCGGTTTAATGCTTTCCCATTGTTTAAACTTTGTAAAACCCACACACACATATGGAGGATGATCTACGGAGTTGATTTATATAATAAAAAAATAAATAAAAAAAATGGAGTTATGAGGTTTTGTCCCGACAGCAGCGATACCATCATTGTCCCAAGTGCATTTAGTGCTTGTGCAAATAAATTAATAAATATAAATATTTCAGTCCAGTGAGTTGATGGAAGGAGGGGGGGGGGGGGGGGGGCGTTGACTTGCAAAGGATGAAGTATTGTATAGTGCAGCAATGCAAGTCCGGTTCACAGTTATTGTTGTAATGTGGGAGTGGGAGTTATGTCACCGGGGGTGGGATGCGGGGGGGGGGCAAGTTGATGTTCGTCGTTGAGCAGCCTGACAGCCCGTGGGTAGAGGCTGTTGGTCAGTCTGCTGGTTCCGGACTGGATGGATCTGTACCTTCGACCAGAGGGCAGCAGTTGAAAGAGATGGTTTGCTGGGTGGTACTGGTCTAGTAAGATGTTATTTATACGCCGTAGGCAGCGGGAGGTAAAGACTGTGGAGATATCTGGGAGGCTAGCTCCAGTGATCCTCCTCGCAGCCTTGACCACTCTGTGGAGGGCCTCCTTCTCTGCCCTGGTGCAGCCAGTAAACCACACCAGTAGTCCGTACGTGAGTACACTCTCTACTGCGTACACTCTCTAATGCTACTAATGTTGTGTCCAATTAAATGCGTTCTACAATGACATCTACAGCACATTGTAACTGAGCTGGCACTCTGCCTCTCTAACTAAATTGAGAAGGGGTTACGTGTCTCGCTCAGGGACACTTCGACACGCTGCCCGGGAGGAGGAGGAGCGGGAATCTAACTGGGATTACCAGACGACTGCTCTACCTCCCGAGTCACTGTGGCCCCCCATTAATGGATAATCTTGTCGTCCCGTTGGTCACTAGTGGTATAGTTCTGTGCATAATGGTGAGGAGAGAGCATTGGAATGAATACTTTTATCCTGGATTTGTTCAAGGTTCCTATATTATGAAGGTTTAGTCAGATCCTGGATCTGTTTTAGATTAATGAATTTAGCATTAGATTAGCAGAATGGGTACAATACAGTACGGCTCAATACACACAATTGTTAAGGGGATGCAGACCAGAGAAAGACTTTCGTCTTGTTTACATCAGGGTCCTCCATTTTCAATATTAGATTTCTATATTATGAAGCTTAAGATGCAATTTACAATTCCTGAGGGCTGACTGGGACCAGCATTCTAAAATGTATTTTTTGTGGGGTATATTCACATGCTTTCTTAAAGGGTTTGATCTGCAGATGGGATCTTTTTGGAACTTTCTTAATCCATCGTGAAGCAGGTCTATTCTATTCAGATGTCTTTACAAACATTACCGATGTAAACAACCCTTTTTAAGATACAGCAGCACATACATTTATAAACCTGTTCACCGGTGTCCAGCGTTAGTCCAGGTCAGGGTTGTCATGGAAACATCATCGTCTCCTCGTCTCCATCTAGACCTGCTTCACTAACGGACCCTGGCTCTGATCCGTGACGGTGAAGGAACTCCCCGAGCTGCAGACACTTACGGAACAGAGTAGCTGACTGTGCTCCGGTGAAAGTCTTCCATTCAACAGCGTTCATGATCAAATGTATTTCATTAAAAGGGCAGTAAAACTATATCCACAGGACTTGTATTTCAGTGCTAGAAGTATTACATTTTTCAGTGCATTCTTGAAAGCATTCCATTCCCATTGCATACTAGAAAGCATTCCCTTTATAATGTGTTGACCTTTGTTGGGAATTCTATTATGCTTATATAGTGGTTTTACATGTTTATGTCATTTACAAGTACCTCAAAACCGTACCAAGTTAAAAATACTTGGTTACTCTCCTCTTGCTGACTGGCAGTGCCATGGAACTATTTGAAGTCTAGCAGCTCCCTCTAGTGGTGATTTATGAGAAGGAAAGAGGGACTTCATTCAATTCAAAGGGTGAATTGCTGCAGGAAATCATTAAAAACACCTAGACTATCTCTACACTTAAATGGGACATGATCATTTAAACATAACATGGCAGCATCTATTTCTCAGGGGAATAGTTGTGTTGTTAGTTTAGTCCAGAATACAGCCGTGTACATTAGGTGGGGAGATTACAGTGGAGTTAGAATAGCCATCTGTGTACATTCTCTCTGTGAACTAACTTCCAGTGAATAAAATATCAGTGAAATTAAACTATTCTCTGTTTAGCCTGAGACCTGGTGAGCAGCGCTGCAGGACTCGTGACTCGACTTGGACTCGAGCTCTGACTGCATTTGGACTCGGAAGGTGCAGGACTTGTTAATTGAGAAATAGTTATTTATTTTTAATCATTTGGCATAAGATATTGATGGCTATATTAATACCGTAACATTATTTAATTTCGTGCAAGGGCATGTTTAATGTAGACCTTTTTTTATTTGTACGTCAGCTCTTTGACTGGCAGAGTGGAGCTGACTCAACCTGGAGGACTGGGACTGTAGATTTAGTGACTCGACTACAACACTGCTGGTGAGACCCCCACTGGTGAGACCCCCACTGGTGAGACCCCCACAAGGACCCCTGGGGCCCCCAGACAGGGGAGAGGGAGCAGGGAGGGGAGAGGGAGCAGGAAGACCCCCACAAGGACCCCTGGGGCTCCCAGACTCCACTACATTACCATCTAACTACAGCATAGATAGTTAATTACCATTGAACTACAGCATAGATAGTTAATTACCATCTAACTACAGCATAGATGGTTAATTACCATCTAACTACAGCATAGATAGTTAATTACCATCTAACTACAGCATAGATAGTTAATTACCATCTAACTACAGCATTGATAGTTAATTACCATCTAACTACAACATAGATAGTTAATTACCATCTAACTACAGCATAGATAGTTAATTACCATCTAACTACAGCATAGATAGTTAATTACCATCTAACTACAGCATAGATAGTTAATTACCATCTAACTACAGCATAGATAGTTAATTACCATCTAACTACAGCATAGATAGTTAATTACCATCTAACTACAGCATAGATAGTTAATTACCATCTAACTACAGCATAGATAGTTAATTACCATCTAACTACAGCATAGATAGTTAATTACCATCTAACTACAGCATAGATGGTTAATTACCATCTAACTACAGCATAGATGGTTAATTACCATCTAACTACAGCATAGATAGTTAATTACCATCTAACTACAGCACCATAGATGGTTAATTACCATCTAACTACAGCACCATAGATGGTTAATGATTTCTGGACTATGTAATTTGTAGCCACATGAACTCCCCTCAGATGCGAGTCCTCTGCACAATAAGTGTTATTGGCTGTGTGGCGGTGATCTATTTGGCGGTTCTTAACCATTTCACTGCCAAACGGTTAACCCTTTCACTGCCACACTACAGAAGGTTAACCCTTTACTATCACACTACCGACGGTAACAGTATCTAAAGGCATCTAACAGAGTTTCCTTGTCAACAGCTCGCTTTTGTTTATAATCGCATGTCCACCTGAGTTTTCTGTTGTTGTTCTATAGTCTAGAATCACATTTCCTACCTTGTATAACCTTTTCAAAGTAAATTTTTCGCCATTTTCTTCGCTCTCGCAGTGTTTTTCAGTATATCCCATCCGTGTTTAGATTCACTTACGGTTTTGGCGAAGTTGTAATGAGTCGGACATCCTTTGATTGACAGGCAGTTAGCGTGTAGCTTGCAGTTAGATTTTGAGGAACATCATATATATACATCAGACTCAGTGCGCGCACATCACCGGGGCAGAAAGGAACGTAATCCTGGTCAGAACAACGGGGCAGACTACAATATATTTGCATTTGTTAGCCATGCTAGCGATCTAAACAATCAATCCATGCCAAAGCTAGAGATAAGATAAAATAAGAATAAACGTCAAGTCAAGAGTCAAGAGTTTTATTTGTCACGGCATACAAGTATACAATGAAATGCGGGGGGTCTTGCCCGCAACGATTGTGCATAATACAATAATAATAATATAATAAGAATCCAATAGAACGACATTGTGCAATAATACAAGTAAACAAAGTAGGGCATATCGGTATCTGTACATGAGTTATTTACAGAGCATGGTAGGTCCTGTGGTAGTGGAGTACACTGTTAGCTACGGATGAGGCACTGGGTCTTTATGTACACTGCTATACAATGCTATATTATACAATCTCAAGTTATACTATACTATTCTTAAAGTGACCTTTCATTTTGTAAAGTGACCATAAGTGTGAGCATGTGCAGCATGCGTGTGTGTGTGTGCTCATGTTAAAGTGGCTGCTAGTGTGTGAGCGTGTACAGTGTGTGTGTTGTGTGTGTGCTCATGTGTGCTTGTGTGTGGAGAGTTCAGTGTTCAGGGCTCTGATGGCCTGGGGGAAGAAGCTGAGCCGAAGTCTCTCTGTCCTAGTAGCTGGTGTTCGCAGGCGTCTGCCTGACCTCAGCAGCATGAACAGGCTGTTGTTGGGGTGGTGAGGGTCTTTCATTATTCTGCAGGCTCTGGATTTGCACCTCTTGTTGTATAGAACCTGCAGGGGTGGTAGTGCAATACCCGTGGTACGCTCGGCCGATCGCATCCCACAACGTTATTGTCCCCGAGGGGGAATTTACTTGTAACGACAGTGCTGCATCATTCTGCAATGACCGAAGAAGAAGGATATATATATACAATCATTCATTCATTCAGTTAGTAAAAAGGACTGCAGACAAATATGACAACATGGAGACGTGCAACCATAATACATAAGTAGGTAAACTCATTTCAAAAGCTTCAAAAAGCTTCATATTGCACCCTGCCCTAATTAAATTACAACAGATTAGGACTTGGACAAGAAAGAAAGAGGTGACAGCCCACTGTTAGGTGGCACCTCAAAGAAATCGACCTCTAGTTTTTTTTATCTAGGAGAGAGATGGATGTAGGAAGGAAGGAGAGCTTGTAGCCGTTGCTCTTATATCTACATCAGGGGTGGGCAACTTTGTATATGGTGAGAGCCACTAAATTTCCACACTCAATCTGGGGGGCCGCATTGTTTATCAGCAGTCCCGCCAGTAGTACCCCATCACTCAAATAGCCCATAATAGTCACAGATGTGATAAATAAGGCATATAAACTATTATAATTTGTTGTAACTTTGTTTTTATTCCATTTCAAACGCATTTAGTAATGCTTAATTTCAACTTTATGAATTTATAAATATAGCTGAATCTGAAAGTATTGCTGTGTAACCCAAATATATACAAAAATGACAAATTATAATTAAGGCTTCTATTCAAATATGTATGAACTTAAAGCCCACTGTTCAACAAACACAAAGCAGCATTCCTGCTGCATTTCACTACAACAGTAAATCAAAAGTGCAATAATAAATGATTTTGTTAAATGTATAAACTTTTATCCTGCTACTAAACAAAATATTCCTGAGTACCTCCCATTGACCCTTTATCAAACTGGCATGACATTCACCCTCCCCCCACAGTGGGTCAATAATGGTTCTGTCTTTAATGAGACACTTGTGGTCTCTCCTGTTGGCGCACAATAGAAGGAATGTCAACTTCAATGTTTGTGCATGCGATCTGCATCAGATGAAATAACATTTCATTTTTGTGTGCGCGCGTGCACAGAAAAGTGCTGGGACGGCGTTTTATATAGTGCCTTTCAAGGGACCCAAGGTCGCTTTACATAGGGGGGGGGGAATACCAAAGTAACAGACAGTGGACAGACACAACATATACATATATATAAAGTGAGAGATTAGGGGTTAAAGGCCAAGTTGAAGAGGTGGTTTTTGAGCAGTTTTTTTAATGAGTCCAGAGTTGGGGCGGTGCGGAGTTCTGCAGGGAGGGAGTTCCAGAGGGTGGGAGCTGCCACACTGAAAGCTCTGTCCCCGAAGGTCCGCAGTCTGGTTCGGGGGATGGAGAGCTGACCAGTGTCCGTGGATCGCAGGGACCGTGACTGAGTGTAGGGGTGGAGGAGGTCAGTGAGGTACTGAGGTGCCAGAGCGTGAAGGGATTTGTAGGTGATGCAGGATTTGATGGGGAGCCAGTGGAGGTGGATGAGGGTGGGGGTGATGTGCTGCCAGGGTTTGGTGCGGGTTAGAACCCTGGCAGCTGAATTTTGAACATACTGGAGCCTGTCCAGGGTTTTGCTTGGGACCCCGGACAGGACCCCGTTGCAGTAGTGATCCATTGGTGGACTGTTTCCAACATGGTGGACTTGATCACCTGCAGTGATGTAGACATCCTTGTCATCTGGGAACTGTCCATCTGTTAAAGGAAAACTCCAACATTTTGGGAAATTAGCTTATTTAACATCTTCCCTGGAGTTAGACAAGAAGATGCATACCGTTTTTGTCTCTGTGCGTGCATTTAGCTTTGGGAACAGTCGCTCCGTTAGCGTAGCTTAGCTTCATCACTGGAAGTGGGGCGGTGCAATAGCCTGACGTTCCCTTACAGCAGTGTTTCTCAAAGTGGGGGGCGCGCCCCCCAGGGGGGGCGCAGAGGCATGACGGGGGGGCCTGAGATTTATTTAAATTTTTTTTTTCTTTTTTTGGATTACAGAAAATTATCACTAAAGTGCTATCTGTTGCAGCTGCACTGTTCTCCATGAAAATATTTATTCTCAAAATCTGAAAATCATTATTTAATTAATAAAACACAGAAAAGGATCACCAAGTTACTCTGGATAAAAAAAACCTTTACAGACAACATTGAGACAAAGCTTCCTGACACATCTCCATCCAAACTCAGGCGCACCGAACTATCTGAACAATGTCACACGGTCGAAAAGGGCGCTCGTCTATTGGGCAGTGGAAATGTGTGTGTGGCTGCGAGCCCGTGTGTGCGTGCGCGCGCGTGTGTGTGTGTCTGTGTGTGGACTGCGAGCCCTCCAGATCAGCGGAGGCGAGTATTGACGTGGCATTGATCCATTGATCCAATGCCGTGCGCCTCGGTAATAATAATAAGCCGCGTTTTTTCTTCCTTCTTCCCAAGATGCACAGATAGATAGATAGATAGATAGATAGATAGATAGATAGATAGATAGATAGATAGATAGATAGATAGATAGATAGATGCAGTGTGCTTGTTTTGCAGTGAGTGCTGCGAGCAGTGGTAATAATAATCACTTCCTATATTTGGTTCGCGTTTGGTCCGATGAAGCGAACCGAGACCGACGTTTTCAGGCAGACCAGAGTTCGCCTGTTTGGTCCGGCGGACCGAGTTCGACACGCATTCACACAAACCCGAAAAACCGGACTATCGAATTCTGGTCCGAAAGTCTGGACCAAACAGCCCCTGTGTGAAAGCGACCTGAGAGTGTGGTGCTGAGTACCAAGTATCTCATGATGCAGCAGTTAAGGTGTTGATACCATTCAGCACCACATACAGTATCTGTGTGAAGCTGGCTTTTCATCCATGACAGCTCTGAAAACAAAATATAGGGCCAATTTGAAAGGTCACGATATTGGTGTTATTTCAATAAATTTAAACATGCTTGTTGAGATGCCTCTTGATGCACAATCGGCAGGATTCAGTGCAGTACTTACATGTCTCCATTGGGAAACCTCAGAAGCTGCTCGGATGGCTGTGACTCTATTCGCAACGAAAGTGTGAAATCTGGTAGTTTCATTCTTAATGTATTTCAACACTGATGTGCTATCTGTCCAGAATACGGAGCTCCCAAGTGGGACTTCCAGTTTAGCTTGCTTCATCTTGTCCATACGAGCGGCTACTGTAGCTGCCGTTAGCTCCATTCGTGGTCTGGTGACTGACTTCAGTGGTGCGACCCGGGCCTTACCCATGATGAAGGAACAGTGGATTTGATGTTCAATGTTTTCCAACAACAGGTAGGTAACGGTGCCATAACCAGTCTCACATGCATCGGAAAAGTGATGGAGCTGAGCTGAAACCACGTGTCCAAAACCCTGGGGTTTGATGCATCTCTTGACCTTGTAGTCTGATAGATGGTGTAGATCCATTAACCAGTGGTGCCATTTCTGAGCAAGGACCACTGGAATGCTTTCGTCCCACCCAAGCTTCATCCTGCTTAGCTCTTGCAGTAACTGCTTTGCCGGAAGAATGACGGGTGCCAGAACTCCCAGGGGGTCGTAGACGGAACTAACCATAGAAAGGATACCCCTTCTAGTAAGTGGTCTGTCTTGGATGGCTATCTTGAACTGCAGTGAGTCTGATTCAATGCACCACTGGATACCGAGTGCCCTTTCGACTGGCAACACGTCCTGATCCAAATCAAGATATTTTATTTCCTTAGCTCTCTCCTCTTCAGGAATTGAGGCTAAAACAACGCGACTGTTGCTGACCCATTTGTTTAGTTTGAAGCCTCCTTTTGCACACAAGGCTGTGAGGTCTTGAGCAAGCGTCAGAGCTTGATCTTCTGTTGCTACTGACTTTAAACAGTCGTCTACGTAAAAATTCCTCAGCACTGCGTGTATGACTTCTGGTGTGAAGTCTTCTCTATGGTCCTTTGCACACTGCTTCAGAGCGTAACTGGCACAGCTTGGCGAGGATGTGGCTCCAAAGATGTGCACTACCATCCTGTACTCTTCAAGCTCTCCATCCAGATCTCCGTTTGGCCACCAAAGAAACCTCATTAGGTCTGAATCCTTGTCTGGGACTTTAACCTGGTAGAACATGGCTTCAATGTCTGCTATAAAGGCTACGGATTCGCCACACAGCGATTATTGGGAAATTCAGCATCCTCCTTCCTAAGTGGTAGGCCTATGTTATAGTGGCCATCCACCAGTTTGGCTGACTGGGAGACACGCTCTATGAAGACGTGGTCCTCTCTAGACATTTCAAGCTGCTCCTCCCTCTGTCGTTCAGGGAAATCATACCTGATTTGTTGCTGCAGAAGCGCATCTAGCTGTACAACCGAAATTCTGTGTGCCATTACAGTCGACTGTCCACAGGGGGAGACAGAACCTTTTTTTAGGGGTCCATTGACGGTCCAACCCAACATTGTTTTGGCGGCGTATGGACCATCTCTCTGGCTGTTGATAACCATCCATGGTTCCATGGCCTTTGGTACATTGGTTCCGATTAACAGGTCAATGTCAGCATCAATGTGACAGAGATGTACCTGCTGCAAATATGGCCACTGATCCATGTATTCCTGAGTGGGAATATGGTCTTTGGTCACAGGTATTTTCTTCTGCGTGTAGACAGTGGGGAGTTCCACTAGTGTGTTGTCGTCCATGCCACATACCTCCATTCCAGAGACCACGGAGGTACTGACGACTTCCTCTTTATTCATGGTTTTGAGAAGGATGAGTGCCGGTGCTTCCTGAGTCCAGAAAGGCATAAGTCTGTATCATGCGATTACCTTTCTTCATTTTCACCCTCACCGGCACTATGGATAACATGCAGTCAGGCTCCCCGGCCCCTGTGTGGGTCTCGCCGTCTCCAGTTATAAATGCACTGGTAACAGTCTGTTCCCTATTTTTATTTTCTTTACCACCGTCGACCTGTTTATGTATGTGGAGTATGGTAGGGTGCCTCAGTGAACACACTCGACAAGTCACTTTCTGTGTGCATCCCTTGCTCATGTGTCCATATGACAGACAGCCAAAGCACACTCCTTTGCTTTTCAAGAAATCCAACTTTTCCTTTTGTGGCTTCTTGTCCAGTTCTCTGCAAAGGTCCAAACTGTGCTCTCCCTGACAGAACAAACATGGCTTGAGGGCGGCTGGTGAGGGCCTTCCACTAACTCTCTTAACGGGTGAGACACTGGTAGTAAAACCACTCTTCCTCTCCCTTGGTGTACTTGGTCGATATGGAAGTGGCCCTGCTGTTCTTCCTGAAGAGGTGGGTGTTTCCTTTAGGTTCCCAAACAAAGGATGTGACATGATTCTAGCTTGGTGATCAATGAAATTAACTACATCAATAAATCTAGCTTCCACTTTTCTCTTGTAGGTCACATGCCAAGCCTCTCCACCTCTCTCTCATTCTGTATGGCAATTTAGAGAGAATGGCTCTCATTGTGGTTGGATTATCCATCTCCTCCATGTACTCAATGCTGTCCATCGTTTTACAGCATCCAGTTAGAAAGACTGAATATGCTTGTAGGGCTTCAGCATCTTCAGCTTTGACTGCTGGCCAGTTGAGGGCTTTATCAATGTGAGCTGTTGCAATCTGGTACTCGTTGCCATAATATTTCTTTTCGCCTCCGTGTATCCTATTGAAGCGTCCATATGTTGGCAGCTCCGTACCACTTCTCGGGGTTGCCCCATGGTAAACTGCTCCAGGAAATACAGTCTGTCCTTGCAGTTTTCAGTTCTATCCTCAATACCGTGTTCGAATGCACGTATAAAGAACCTGTATTCTAATGGATCCCCTTTAAACGTGTGTATGCTGAGAGGTGGTAAGGATGATAGTCTTTGCTGCTTCACCAGTACTTCGGTTATACTATTCTGATGTTGCATGACGTCGACGATCCTGCCCATGTCGGGTGTTTCCCTGTATCCTTCTAGAGTGACAGCACCATCATGTCTGACGGCTCCATTTTCATGCTGTTTCGCAGATCCTCCATGGCTGACCCTTAAAGCAGACATTCCAATTTGGGGCTGTTGTGACGTTTCCTTTCGTCTTACAACAGGCTCCCCTCCTATGTTGCTTGGTCTTGGGTGAACAGGGTGATATACAGTTTGAACACTTTCTGATAACAGGCTGCTGTGTCTGTTCAACTGTGCAAGCTGAGCAGATGGAGTAAGAAGCTGGAATTCCACATCATACACATGTGAATTTGTGATGGGTAATGTTGTGATGACATCAGTGGAGGTGGGCATCATTGCCTCCTGAATAACCTTTTGTGAGGCTTCCTTAGACCTTTCCATTTCATCGAAATATTCGTTCATTCCATCGCCTGGTCTATTGTCCATCTCATGAATGTTCTCATATTCTGTGAAAACACTCAGTTTAGCACTGGTGGCTTGTATTTCAGTTTGCAGTTCCAACTGCTCCCTTTTGGCCTTTAGTTCAGCCTCCTCCTTGTCCAGTGCTTGTTTTTTTATTAATGCTTCTGCTTTGATCAATAAAACTGCCTTCTCAGCTTGTAGTTTGAGTCGGGTTGAGGATGTAGAGGAGTAATCCGAGTGCTTACTCCCTTTTGATGACCTCCTTGAACGCCTTGAAGAGGTGTTTGAAACGCTGTCCCTTGGGTGGATCTCTTCTTCACCTTTGTCATATTCAATATGTGGTTGTGCCGCTTCAGTCCACGTTTGAACATGGGCAGCAAATGCATGCAGTGCTGCTGCTTTAGGCTCGTACCATTCTGCTTGGTCCTTTTCTGTTTCCTCTATAGATATTTTGGTTAGCAAACCCTTTACAGCTGTATTGAGTTCATGTAACTCGCCACACAACTTGGAGAAATCTGTCATTTTTGTGTGAACCAATTCCACATTTCCATGATTTCCCATAAGTTCAGTGATTTCATTAGTTTTTTTAGTAAGTGCACCCAGTTTTGCACTTCTTGATCCTTTTAATTTCTGTAAAGGATCCTCAAAAATACCACTCTCCATTTCCGCCATAATGTGGGCAGCTAACGAAAACCTCTTAATTCAGATGAGCAGCGGCGTTGTATGCATTTAAAACAGAACAGTGATTTATGAATGAAGCAGCTAGGGCGTTGGAAACAGCGCACTTGGCGAATGCTGCGCGTGACGTCATCCACTCTCAAACGCACACACACCGACCCGCTGTCAACCACAGAGACAGAGTCCGTATCGCTGTCAACCACAGAGACAGAGTCCGTATCGCTGTCAACCACAGAGACGGAGTCCGTATCGCTGTCAACCACAGAGACGGAGTCCGTATCGCTGTCAACCACAGAGACAGTCCGTATCGCTGTCAACCACAGAGACAGTCCGTATCGCTGTCAACCACAGAGACAGTCCGTATCGCTGTCAACCACAGAGACAGTCCGTATCGCTGTCAACCACAGAGACAGAGTCCGTATCGCTGTCAACCACAGAGACAGAGTCCGTATCGCTGTCAACCACAGAGACAGAGTCCGTATCGCTGTCAACCACAGAGACAGAGTCCGTATCGCTGTCAACCACACAGAGACAGAGTCCGTATCGCTGTCAACCACAGAGACAGAGTCCGTATCGCTGTCAACCACACAGAGACAGTCCGTATCGCTGTCAACCACAGAGACAGAGTCCGTATCGCTGTCAACCACAGAGACAGAGTCCGTATCGCTGTCAACCACAGAGACAGAGTCCGTATCGCTGTCAACCACAGAGACAGAGTCCGTATCGCTGTCAACCACAGAGACAGAGTCCGTATCGCTGTCGACCACAGAGACAGAGTCCGTATCGCTGTCAACCACAGAGACAGAGTCCGTATCGCTGTCAACCACAGAGACAGAGTCCGTATCGCTGTCAACCACAGAGACAGAGTCTGTATCGCTGTCAACCACAGAGACAGAGTCCGTATCGCTGTCGACCACAGAGACGGAGTCCGTATTATATTTTCCTCTTCGCCAGCACAAGATACCTTCAAACAATAAAGACGGGGGGGGGGGGGGGGGGGGGGGGGGGGCGGGCAGGTGGCGCACGGAGATTACGTTCGTCACCAACACCGGGAGACACTAGGATTCGCCTGTTCGAATCCAGCTCCCGGCGTTGCTATCAGCTTGGCTGGCCTCTCACACTGATACAATTGGCTGTATCAGGGGGTGGGAAAGCTGAAGGGTGGGTCCTGGGCGTTGTGGACAGCGACCCCTACAGTTCGGTCGGGGCGCCTGCTCAGCGAGGGTTGGAACTGAGGAGAGATAGTGTGGCCTCCCACACGCTACACTCTCCCCGGTGAGAACCTGCGCGGCCAGGTTGGCCTGCCCCAGGCTGCACATGCGTCGGAGGAAAGCATGTGACAGTCTCCGGTCTCCCGGACCAACAGTAGGGGAAAGTACGCAACAACCAGGAAGGGTGGGATGGGAGAAGAATCGGGAAAAAGGAGGGGAAGAAAGATTAAAAAAAAATAAAAATAAAAAAAAAATAAAGACGGCCGCGCCGTTTATGTTCATCACAGCCATTCCACAGTTCAGATGCAACGGCTCATAGTTGGCGATCCGAAACAAACATCCATTCTTTACTTTACCTCCGTCGTTGTTGCGCTTAGAAGTTGTCTGTCGGCATTTTGTCAGCGGAAGTTTTTGACAATGTAAAGGCAATCCTACTTGCCTTGAGGCTCCAGGTAATGCGTTGTTAGTCCGACACGCTCCGAATTGCAGTCCAAAAGAAAAGATGACGCTGATCCGATGTACTTTGTCCAAACAAACGGGATTTATTGGAAAGCGAATCAGCCCCAATAGCTGCCTACCACTATAAAACAAACAAAAAGGGTTTTGTAAATGAACGTAAACTGTCAATCAAGTGCGAATTGAGTGCGAATTAAGTGCGAATTAAGTGCGGTCAAAAACTATATGGTACCGCTATACCTGGGCCTGCCTGAACTCTAAATCACCTGCGAAGTTATAGGAGTGGTTAGGGGGAACGTGGGAAAAAAGGGGAGTTGACCAGGTAAGTCTCCATCTTGGAATTCATTATGACATATATTAATAAACACAAAGCACGAATACCATAATAAACTATATGTCTAATGGGGCAATAAAGATACAATTTATCATCATAGGATTTGGCTCCTACAAAGGGTGTTACAAAGGATCAGATTAAACCGAATATATATATTTATTCATTGATATATATTGCATAGTATTTGTATATCGTTTGATATCCCTTGTATATTCCTTGTACATATACACGGAATATCCCTTTAGTCCAGCCCATAATATCTCATTCTCCTATTGGACAGTGGTCCACCGGCGCCAGGGACCGGCCCCCGGAGCCAAGTTCAAAGTCACCGACACGACATGTCTGTACTTGCCCCGGCCCTGCCCAGGGATACGGCGACAGAAATGAGAGTGGCACTATTTGTTCACCGTGCATATAAATATAGCGCAGGTGGATACAGAAGCACTTAGTCTTACTTAGTCAGAAGTCAAGTGTTACCCACTAAGTTGAAGCCTCACCCACGATACAACGTGCGGTGAAGTATGGCCTGTTTGGCCCCAGAATAGCATTGAGACCGCGTGCGAATTAATAACTGAATTGTCAGAGTTTGGCACTATACCGTCGATTGCGACATATTTCTATTAAGTCAATAATAGTCTATTTGTGTATGGTGTATCGTGCGGTTAGAGTTCTAAAGTGACCAGCATCTCCAACGCTTCCTCGTGTTAGCTAGAATTCTTATCCACACATGGCGCTTTCACCCGAGGAGATCTAGGCGAGAACCGTATGGACATGTACACTGGATTACCTACCCGACGACTACATAGCCCTTTGCGGCTGGAATATATATTTGCTTTGGTCCTGTGATTTATAGAGCGGATAATCGCCGACGCCTGTGAGTGTTGGATTTACCCCGCGAGGAGTCAAGTCGAGTCGGCGCCTCAGACAGCCTGAGGCCGACTAGCTTTCTTCTTCGCTGTGGAGCTACAGTCTACAAGAGAACCAAGCTGTATTCGTCTGTGGATCAAGAGGCTATCGCACTGTCTCCTGTACTCGGAGTCTCCCTAGTCATCGTTGACCAGACGTTCTACTACCGACAGACCCCCCACCCCCTGCCGGCTTACTACCGGGGGGACCCGTCCAGTATATCCCGCTATATCACTAGTGTACCATAGATATAATTCCCTAAGAGCCAGGTTGTATAATTGCCTCCTGCGTAACCATAGAATGGACATTCAGTGTTGATTTGCCTACGCATAATTCCTTTGCCTTACAAGTGCAATCAAATGTAATATAAGTGTATGATGTACCTTTTGCTCCATTAAATACTTAATAATTACTTTGTCTGGAACCGATTTCATTGTGGAAAGTGTTCATCATATTTAGATATCATGTACTGTATGGCCAGTAGTTAAAGTACATAAAGCGGTAGTGGTTTAATGATACCATACTTATCAATACAGTCAGGGAATTGTACCCCTCAGTTACAAAGGGGGATCCCCCCACTTTACACTTTACACTTTATATTTATTGATAAAGGATTTGCACTACAACTCGTACACCTACTGTGAATTGTACCTAAATTGCACCTCGTCCCATTCCTGCCTTGCACTATATAGTATTGTATATTAGTACACTGCACAGTATTGTATATTGTATGGTAACTACGTCTATTCTGCATCGAACATTGTACATATGTCTAAACTGAACACTGTGACCTCATTTTTTTTACTTCTAATTTTACTATGTTATTTTATTTCATACTTATCTTGTCTTGCACAGTCTCTGGAGCGTAACAGTAAGAAGCATTTTGTATAAAAGTATTCTGTATTTCTGTATGACAACTATTAAAGAAACTTGAAACTTGAACGGCCCTTCTAAGGTTTCTCTCCTCCACATCGCCTGTGGTGCTTTTTTCCTATTGCTAGGTTTTTCCTTACCTTCGCTGGGGTATGTCTGGGAGTGTTGCATTTATTTATTTTACATTTATTTTGGATTTCATGGTGGGTTTTTTGTTCTTGATTTATTGGGATGTTTCTTCTTGAATAGTTTAAAGAAGACTTGTCCGGCCCATGGGGACATTAACTTGTGATTTCGGGCTTTACAAATCAATTTGATTTGATTTAATATGCATTTAGTGATACAGGTATAAAGACACTATGGTCAGGCACTCTACTACTGGCCCCTGAGCAGCTAACACTGGAGCGGTTAAAGCTGAGGTGCCTTGCTCAAGGGCACAGCTAGCAGGCACGTGCACACATAGAGCCCAACGGGTGCACAAGCACCTGCCCTTTTGTGCCTCATAAAAAAGTGCCCTTTTTATGCCAATTATTTTGACCATATTTTCTTTTTTACCTCCATATAGAGAGAGTGATCTGCAATCTGCTTGGGTTGGGGGTGCAATTCCTAACAGGCTCAACCATATGGATAAAAGTTCCCATATTATGTGCATTACACAAACTAAAAACAGATATTACATTACACAAACTAAAAACAGATATTACATTACATTACACAAACTAAAAACAGATATTACATTACATTACACAAACTAAAAACAGATATTACATTACATTACACAAACTAAAAACAGATTACATTACATTACACAAACTAAAAACAGATATTACATTACACAAACTAAAAACAGATATTACATTACATTACACAAACTAAAAACAGATATTACATTACATTACACAAACTAAAAACAGATATTGTCTGAATTACTAGAAGAAAGAAATGCACCACCTTTGGCTGATAGTAATTTATTAATTTTTTTTTTTTTATTATTTTTTAAACAAACATATAAACAAACATGACAACACACGATAAGATATACAAGCATTAATTACAGTGCATATCCAATGAAATTACCATTTAGTCAAATGTCTTATACAGGATATACCCCTAATACCTGTTATCTAAAAACCTACACACATATGCTCTAGCTCGTACCCCCCCCCTGCCCCCCCTCCCGGACCCCATATTGGATAATCCAACCATTATAACTTGTTCCTAACCAGACACTACCATTATATGCTAGCTTTTATTCTCTCTACCACTTCTAACCACATTGTCATTTTGGATTCATTGAGACCCAAAATTCTTGCTGTAGATATTTCTTGATAAATCACATCGAGATATGTAAGAGTCCAGACCTTCCGGCACATTTTTTCCGGTTGAAACCATCGTGATGCTATCAGCTTTTTTGCCACTGTGATACCAATCTCTTTAGCTGTGGAGGTACTGCATGTTCAAAGACATCATTCAACAGTAATACAGAGGGGTGTACAGGTATATCCAGAGTTAAGAGATTTGATAATTGCTGGGTCACTTCTTTCCAAAATATCTTAACTGGTGGGCAGTCCCAGTACATGTGCATAAATGTCCCCTCGTCCCCATTTGTACATAAGGAGCATTTGGAGTCTTGTTTAAGACCCATTTTGTTCAGTCTTATAGGAGTTAAGTATGTCCTGTGAATATAGTTAAGATTGATTTGTTGATGGTCCGGGTTCCTTGATGCAAGTCGTACATTTTCCCAGGCCTCTTGCCAGTCAAAGTCTGTCTCCAGGTCTGGTATATCCCTCCTCCAGACTGAGTCTAGATGGAGGGTTTCATACGAGGCTGTTAGTAATTGATGATACAAATCTGAAACAAAACCTCTCGATGTCTCTCTTTCATAGAAAAATGTGTGGTATCTGTGGTGTACAATTGGTATCCTTAATGGAACACCGTGAGCCTTCAAACATGCCAATAACTGTGCGTAAAAATAATATGTGGACTTGGTGAGATTACATTTTTTGCGTATTTCATTGAAACTACAAAAACCCTGTTTGTTGAAAACGTCTCCTAATGAGTGTATGCCTTGCTTTTCCCATCTAGGGAATCTTATAGGTTGTTTTCCAATCAAGAGTGCATTGTTATTGAATAAGGGAGTATGATTATGCCATTTATGTGGGGTAGAATATTTTTTTTGTGTTTCACGCCATATCCGGATCGCATGAGTGATTATGGGGCCAAATTTCCGTTTGCATTGCTTAATTGATAATTTGGTGTATACTATGCCCTTCAGCCTATGTGGAGCTACTATATTTTCTTCTAAATTTCTCCAGGATACTAATGCTTGGGGATCAAACCATGTTGTTAGTGGTCTTAAAGTGTACGCCTTAAAGTAGTGGTAGAAATCTGGAAATGCCATACCTCCGTCTGCTTTGTTTCTCTGTGCGGTGGATCTTTTTATACGTGGTGGTTTGTTATTCCAAATAAATTTGTATGTGGAGGAGTGTAATTCTTTCCAGTAACCCTTTGGAGGGGGTAACGGTAGCATTGAGCTGAAGAAGTTGATTCTAGGTAGGACGTCCATCTTAACTATTGATATCCGTGCCTGTACTGAGTTTTTAAGTTTTGACCACCTGACAAGGTCGTATTTGATTTTGTTTTGGATTTTTATGTAATTGTGCTTCACCGTTTGGCTTATGGTAGGGAATATTTCAACTCCCAAACATCTAAAGTGTTTTACCATCGGTATCTTTTTTGGGAGGGTTATATTTCTTTTTGCATGGGCGTTAAGTGGGAGGAAGGCCGACTTCGGCCAATTTATCGTAAATCCCGATAAATCTCCAAAGTCCTCAATCAACTTGAGAAGAGGAGGCAATGCGGTGTTGGGGTTTTGCATGAACAGTATTACGTCGTCCGCATATAAACTAATTTTGTGTTGTGTGCCCTTGATTATGATTGGTTCTATGGGTTGGGATTGTCTTATATATTGTGCTAAAGGCTCTAGTGATAGATCGAATAGTCCGGGACTAAGAGGGCAACCCTGTCTGGAAGAACGTGATACCGGAAAGATTTCGGAGATGATTGTACCTGTTGTAATCATGGCCGATGGGTCTTTGTATAATACTTTAATCATATCAATGAATCCTTTTCCTAACCCCATCCTTTCTAATACTGCCCATAGATACGACCATTCCATCCTGTCAAAAGCTTTCATTGCATCCAGGGACAGTATCGCCTTAGGTGTGTTGTCTTCCTTGTTAGCATCTAGTATGTGTAGTAATCGTCTTATGTTATCAGTGATCAAGCGGCCTCTTATGAAGCCAGTTTGGTCCGGATGAATTAAAGACGTCATATGCTTTTGTAGTATGATGGCTAATACCTTAGAGTACAATTTGATATCGGTTCCGAGGAGGCTTAAAGGTCTATAACTACCGCACTCGGTGGGGTCTTTGTCTTTTTTAAGGAGGACTGTTATGAGTGCAATATTGTCATTCTTATGGAAGTTCCCCTCCTTGACTGAGTATAAAATCATATTTAGTAATAAGGGTCCAATTATGTCCCAACAAGAGAGGTACATTTCTGGTGGGATACCGTCTCTTCCAGGAGCCCTACCACTTTGCATTTCAGATATGGCCTCCCTAAGTTCATCTAGTGTGATCGGTGTTTCTAACTGTTTAGCGTCATCCTCTGAAAGTTTAGGGAGGTTAATTTGATTAAGATATGTGTCCATTTTGTTTTGATCGAAGGTCGTATCTGATTTGTATAAGTTGGAGTAGAATTCTTTGAATGTCGTGTTTATTTCTTTGGGTTCTGTAACAAGTCCTTGTTGTGCTCTAATGGTAGTTATATCTGCAAATTTTGCGTTGACTCTTAATCGCATAGCTAATAGGTGACTTGGTTTGGAACCTTGGGAGTACTGCTGTTGTCTTGTGCTACGTATTTGCATTTCAGATTGTTGTCTGTATATGGCGTTAATCTCTTTTTTTTAGTATGTTGACTTGATTTTCCAGTCGAACCGAGTTGTTGTATTGTAAAGAATTAAATAACGTTGAGTAAAGCGTTTCCAGTTCAGCTAGTTTTGAGCATTGATTCTTGGGTATTTGGGAGGAAAAGCTATCAGTGAAATCCTTGATCATTCCCTTTGTCGTCATCCATAATATTCTGGGGTCCTGCACCGTATTCGCATTCATCCGAAGGAATACCGTAAGAGCTTCTTTGATTTGTGTAATGAATTCCTTGTTATTGAGCAGCATCGTGTTAAATCGCCATCTTGGGGCTCGGGTTGATAGTATACCAAATGTTCCTTTTAGGAGTAAATAACAGTGATCTGATAATGCATTGGGTATCATTTCCACATCGTAGTTATCAAATAGTCTCAGGGATGTAAAAATGTAATCTATTCTGGATAATGTGTTATGTCTCGCAGATCGACAGGAGTACTTCCGGGTCGTGGGGTTAAGTGATCGCCATAAGTCATTTACACCTGTAATCTTCGACCAATCCTTTAATGCATTAGATGAATTTTTTTGTTCGTTGGAAAAGGAGGGGTTTGATTTGTCCATCCTTGGATTCCAAATGGCATTAAAATCTGCACCAATTATAAATGAGTATTCGGGAAGGTCTAACATTACTCTGGTAAGTGTAGTGAAGAAATTAACTTCGTATAAATTTGGGGCGTATACCGCTACCAGCGCTATTTTCCTGTTCTTGTGTAAAATCTTAGCTATAGTTATCCGACCATCTGCATCAGACCATACTCCCTTCAATTCAATGTTCAACTTCCGTCTAACGACTATGGCTACTCCCCGAGTTCTCGTTCCAAAGGATGAGTGACTAATGTTATGATATGTGTTGTCCGCTAACGAATCTATGTCTTTCTCTAAAATGTGCGTTTCGCTTAGCAGAGCCACGTCCACCTGTTCTTTTCTCATCAGTGTGAGCACGCTTTTGCGTTTGTGTTGTTTATTTATTCCACCAGTGTTCCAGATCATTATATTCAAACTAGCCATAATCTATACATGTTGTAGTGTAGTTGTTGGTAATGCTTCTGGAGTGCGAAGCTACAATAGATGTACATCCAATTATTGAGGTCCCGTTGAGAGCCGAGCTTAAAAACATATATATATACAAATAAAAATCCCCTATTCCCCCCTCCCACGAGAGTCGTACAGGACTGTGTTCCATGAACACAACCTCCGCGTATAACTCCCTCCCTTAAACCACCGGATATCCCAGAATGATCCAATTATCCTTAACATTCCTATGTATACCATAGGATCTAACATTCTAAATTCTACCATAAGTAGAATGTCAACTGTGGCTTGGCCACTTTCCTGTTAAATAAAAATTAAAATAAGATAAAACTAAAAATAAAGACCAAAAATAAGCTTCAATTATCATGCCATAATCACTTACATTTTATAAGAACTTGTGTAATTTATAATAACCCAAGAATAATATGGAGGTATTGAACTGAAAAGAGAACCTCAATAAATCAGAGAAAAGAGAAGAAAAAAAAGAAAAAAGGAAGAGAACATTAACTTAGATCTTGAAAGAGCTTTGCTATGCTTAAACATCTAAAGTATAAATTGGAGAAGTAGTGGAAATATTTCCAATTAATAAAAAGCAGTTTTTAAATACGTATAGGCAGCATTTCCCCTGGCCAGGGGTGTGCGATGATCCGTTGTGAAGAATGTTATTCCGAGATGGGCCCACCAGTCCTCAGCCGGCCGCTGCTGTGATGGTTCTGTGGTTCTGCAGCTAGATGCTATTGGTTATTCCCCCGAAGGACTTCTGGCTGTATGTCTGGCCACGTATTGCTGTTATTCCAGAATGTTCCATATATCAAAGAATGTTTTAGATGTTCTAGATTATTCCAATATGTTGTTTTTACAGTGTTAGAATGTTCCAGTGTGTTCTGGAATGTTGTTAGAATTCCATACTCTTAAAATAAGGACCGCTTCAACGCCATGTTCATCTTCTCTGTATCATTCCAATTTTAAATCGAATATGTCCACAATAATAGAAGTCCAACGGGGAAAACAAATTTATTAATTTCTTAGGATTTCTTTTGGTCTAATAAATGTTTAAGGTTCTTAGATGGATCCCCTGCTGCCTCCTCTTCCTCCTCCTCTTCCTCCTCTTCCTCCTCCTCCTCCTAATCCTCCTCCTCTTACTCTTCCTCATCTTCCTCCTCTTCCTCTTCCTCCTCCTCCTAATCCTCCTCTTCCTCCTCATCCTCCTCCTCCTCCTGCTCCTAATCCTCCTCTTCCCCCTCCTGCTCCTCCTCTTCCTCCTCCTCCTACTCCTCCTCATCCTCCTCTTCCTCATCTTCCTCATCCTCCTCTTCCTCCTCTTCCTCTTCCTCCTCCTAATCCTCCTCTTCCTCCTCCTCCTCCTCCTGCTCCTAATCCTCCTCTTCCTCCTCCTGCTCCTAATCCTCCTCTTCCTAATCCTCCTCTTCCTAATCCTCCTCTTCCTAATCCTCCTCTTCCTCCTCCTCCTAATCCTCCTCCTCTTCCTCCTCATCCTCCTCCTCCTCATCCTAATCCTCCTCTTCCTCCTCCTCTCCTCCTCCTGCCTCTCCTCCTCCTCTTCCTCCTCCTCATCCTCCTCCTCCTCCTCCTCCTCCTCCTCCTCCTCCTCCTCCTCCTCCACGGGGAGCAGCGTACTGGCTCATATTAAATGGCAGGCCATGCATTATGCAGCAGCTTAGGCCCCTGCGCTGGATCTTCATGTCCTCGGCTACAGTCCACCTGTTGCTGCTCTGGTCGTAGCGTTCCACGTTGGAGAAGAAGGTGGTGGAGCCATTGAGGCCTCCGACCACGAAGAGCAGGTCATCCAGCACCGCGATGCCAAATTCCCTGCGGGGGGTGAGCATGTCGGGCAGGGCGCTCCAGGAGTCAGTCAAGGGGCTGTAGGCCTCCGCGCTACGCAGGACTCCACCGTCCCACCCTCCCACCTGAGGACAGGACACATGAGAGGAATGTTTTAGTGTGTGGCTCAGGCAGGCAGACACTGTATTAATCCATTTAGGGAAATGAGCGCATCACAGAAGCATTGAAAGTCAAATGATAAATATCTATAAAAATATTGAGTATAAAGCATTTGTCTCCGTGTGCACCGACCGCATAGACTTGTGCTCCATATGCAGCGATACCCAGTCTGGCACGCCTGCTGCTCATGGGGGCGATCAGAGTCCACTGGTCGGTGTCTGGGCTGTAGCACTCAGCTGTGAGCAGAAACTCCCACCCCATGTTGTAGCCACCACAGATGTAAACCTGTAATAAGAAAGAATATTCTAATTTAGTTTATATATTCCATTTAATTTCATTCTACTTTAATTGTCTGTTAATGTTGATGCACCAAAGGACCCAGACACATATTTTGTATGTGCAAGCTTACTTATATAAATAAATAAAGACATTTATGATTTCTGATCTAACGTTCCTTGTGTTCATCTAGCACCATGTGTCCCTCAGTTTCACCCACCTTGCCCTGGAGGGCTGCTGCCCCGGCATAGCTCCTGTGCTCCAGCATGGGTGAGATCAGTGTCCACTGGTTGGTTTCAGGCTCGTAGCGCTCGGCGGTGTTCAGTACCACGCGTCCGTCGTACCCTCCCATGGCGTAGATACAGCCGTCCAACACGACCACGCTGAGGCTACAGCGGCGTGAGTGCATGGGAGCTGCCTGCAGCCAGCTGCGAGTGACGGGGTTGAACCTGCGCACACTGCTGAGACGCTCTCTGTTGTAATAGACGCCAGGCACCCGGCCGCCGACGAAGTAGACCAGACCGTGGAGATAAGCGATGCCGTGCCAGACCCGGGGACTCTCCCCCTCAACGCGCACGTCCATCCATCCACCGGCTCGGATATTGTAAGCCTCCATGGTCTGGATGCCGCCACCCAAGCCTCCGATGGCCAATAGGACCTCCTGGGGCCGGCGTGGACGCATCAGGGGGTTTGGGAGCCTGTCGGAGCCAGGGGGGTTCAGGACGCTGAGGATGAGGGGCCTGCAGTCGTGGCTGTCCCTCACCACAGGGTTGTTCTGGACGTTGTTCAGCAAGTAGTCAGGCCTCATCAAGCCCATGCGAACCTGGGAAGAGACAAGCAGACATCGGTTGTAGACGGTTTCTGTTGCTAGGGAACAGTTTGGGTTTCTGTTGCTAGGGAACAGTTTGGACCCAAATGTTTGAGAACCACTGTACTAGGGAACCTAGTGTTGTTTGAATGTAATGCACAGTAATACAATTATTATTATTATTTATTTATTTTATAAATGTTTTTCTTCTTTTCTTTTCATACATAAAACAGAACATAACAGTACAATAATAATAATAATAATAATAATAATAATAATAATAATAATAATAATAATAATAATAATAATAATAATAATAACAACAATGACAACAGGGACGACAACAATAATAACAGTAACATGAATCATAATGACCTTGACAAGAGACAGACAAACAAGAAAAAGTAAAATAATAAAAATAAAATAAAAAATTAATGTGGCTCAGGCACTAGCAACCATGTTTGTGTATCCGTAATACAATTAGTTACCTTGGGCAGCAGCAAAGGGATGTGTGTTTTACGCTCCTCACGGGAGTGGTCGATCCAACGGAGGACGGCCTCAAACACCGTCTCCTCGCTCTTCACGTTCAGGTCATCCCTCTCGATGATGTCCACCAGTTGCTGCGGGGACAGCTCCACAAACTCCTGTGAGACGTGCAACATCTCCTCAAAGTGGCACACGATGCAGAGATGGGCCTCGCGCCTCAGGTCAGGGCAGCAGTAGATGTCTGTGAACCTCCAGATGCCAACACAGTTTTCCAGAGACAGCTGGCCCTCTAGGAAGTCAGAGCACGCTCGTACTATGCCAGTGACGCGAAGCTGGTCTGCAGCCACCAGAAGCTCTTCCACGTTCTCTGCTGTCACCGGCACAAAGCGTGTGTAGGAGTACTCTATGATGAGCTGCATCATACCCGGGGACACCCCAGGGATAGTGTAGACTGCTTTCTCTGAGTCGCTCCAGCGAGTGAAGAGGGCTCTGTGGGACGCAGAGTATAGAGATATCTGATGAGTAAACAGTAAGCAACATTCTGTCCTGTGTAGTAATTAAGGCTGACCCCTGTTAGTCGAATAGTCGACTAATCGGTCGAAAGGAGCCGTAGTCGACTGCCAACCTCTTAGAAGCGTGGCTAACGCTAATGGCACGCATACCAGAGGCCAACTGCCTAAGAAAACAGGCACAGAGGCACTGAAAGAGGATTTCACCCATCTAATGAACACACTAGACTAGACAAATATCAAGATGTATCGATCAGTGGACCAATTGCATGCTTTTGCAGAGGACAACAAGCCTTCAGTCGACACCTTCAGACATTAAGCACCCCCCACAGCGTGAATACTTTTGGCAACACTTTTTGTGTTGTTGTTTCCAATAAAAAATCGCGAATTAACCGGTGGCCACAACAACACACAGTACTCGTCCTCCTCTGATCGCAAGCTGACCACGTCGTCCTCCTACTCTTCACTCTCGTCGACGTCGTAGACCACTTTCTTGCAGACAGGCGTCCGTCTTCCCCCTCGACCTCCCCGGCTGCCTCCTCTCCCCCTGCCGCCCCGAGACGCGGAGCCCCCCGGTACAGTATAGAAGTACAGTATAGTATCCGTTTACAGTAGAAGTACAGTATAGTATATTTTACAGTAGACATACAGTATAGTATCTGTTTACAGTAGAAGTATAGTATCTGTTTACAGTAGATGTACAGTATATTATCTGTTTACAGTAAAAGTACAGTATGGTATCTGTTTACTAACCAAGCTAACCTGAACCAAGCTAAACTTACCTGAAATAGTCACTGCAGTCACACAGGAGGGCCTTGTGGGCATTCAACTCAGTGCTGTTGACTTTAATAACCACATCACAGAACCTTCCCTCCAGAGGCAGCTCATTAAGGATTGTACAGGACATTGTTTCCTTTTCGATGTGGGGATTTTAAATTGTATCTACAGAATATATTCAAGCTTACAGACAACTAGTCGGAAACAACAAGTAAGATCTTCACTTGGTCTTCTGAGATCTGATATCTTCTTCTTCTTCTTCTTCTTATTTGAATTTCCGGCAGTGTAGACGCATCGTGGCGTATTACTGCCCTCCGCAATTCTTTTTATGGGCTCTTCTTCTTCTCCTTCTTCTCCTTCTTCTGGACCCCGTCATCAACTACATTGTCCATTGGAGTGCAGCTAATGCTGCTACTTCCTGTCTGGGCCCCCCTCCGCGGGACCCTCCTTGCCCCCTGCGATCTTATTCTGGGCTGCTTTGTCCCTCTCAGCCCCCTCAGCCAATTCGCTATACACCTCCTCCCAGCCCAGACCTTCCAATCCCAGATGTTGAACCGCTATCCTAACAATCATCTTCACCATCGCTGTTTTACCCTTAGCCTCTGCCATACCAGTAACTACCCCTGCCACGAAGGCCACAATACCTAATTTCTCCTCCCTTCCCCTCTCTCTTTCCACCTGCTCTACCCTCTCTGCCACATGCCCTCCTTCCACCCCCTGCACCCTTTCTTGGCTGCCCTGTCCTACCCTGCTAACCGCCTCAGCATACGACAACTTACCCTCCCTTCTCACTCTCCGAACCGCGACCTCCTTCTTCATCACCTCACACCCCCTAAACGCTACACTATGCTCCCCACCACAACTACAGCACTTCGGCTTCACTCCCTCTCCACACTTCCCATATTCATGTTCCCCGCCACACCTAGCGCACCTCAGCCCCTTCCTACACGTGGTAGCTATATGGCCAAACTCCTGGCACCTATAGCACCTAAGAGGATTCTGGACAAATGCCCTAACCCTATACATCCTACGCCCTACAAACACCTCCCTAGGAACAACCCCACCCTCAAACGTAATCACTACCGTCTCCGTCACTGCCCTCTCTGCTCCCCTCTTCATCCTTTCTGCACTCTTAACTATGCCATTACGCCCGTTCTCCTTTAGCTTTTCCACCAGCTGCTCTACTGTAACCTCGACCGGTACCCCAGCTATCACCCCCTTACATCCCCCCTCCCCTACTCTCGCCACCCTACTTATACCCACCCCACCAATGCTCCCCATCTTCCTAGCCCTCTCCACCTGCCCCTCACTACCACACCCTACAGCCAGATTCCCATCCCACAAAACTCTCGCGTACTTTACCTCACCTAATTGCTCGGCAATGAGTTTGGGCAACTCAAGCCTACCTACTTTCCCCACTCCCCTCTCCCCCTCAAGCCTGACCACTATATGAATCACTTCCTCTTTTGCCACATAATTTCCATCACCCTCTCCTCCCGGCCCACTTGAGCTATCGTCCCTCGCTTTCTTCATCTTCACCCCTTCTTCCCCACTCTCCTCCCCCCTACTCTCCACGTCACCACCCGACCCCTTACCCTTGCCCTGGCTACTCTCACCCCCATCGCTGTCGTTCCTCTCCGTCTGTTTCTTCCTCTTCTTCACCACCGTTACCCACCCCTCTTTCTCAACCTCTTCTTTCTCACTCTTCTCCCCACTATACTCCATTCTTTCACCCCCCGACTCCTTCCCTTTGCCATTCTTACCCCTATCGCTATCTTCCTCGCCCCTCTCAAACCATTTACTTCCATCACCATCCTCCCAATACCATGGACAGCCTCTCACAGGCCGGGGCCACCAATCGCGAGGTCTTCCCTGTTCCCGTTCCTCCATAACTACTCTGTTCGCCTCCCACCACCGACTACTACTCCCACCCATGTCTTCTCTGCACAGTTCCGACGGACGCATACGCTGCCACTCTGCGCACCTCTCAAAATCCATCTTCTTTCACCCTTGTTGAATTGTTGAATATATACTGTACACAAATGTTCTAGAATGTTCTATTATGACATCATACTGTGACATCACAACTGTTCTAGAATGTTTGATTATGACATCATACTGTGACATCACAAATGTTCTAGAATGTTTGATTATGACATCATACTGTGACATCACAAATGTTCTAGAATGTTTGATTATGACATCATACTGTGACATCACAAATGGTCTAGAATGTTCTATTATGATATCATACTGTGACATCACAAATGTCCTAGAATGTTTGATTATGACATCATACTGTGACATCACAACGGAACATGTTTGAGATCCATTTGAATAATTTAAATAATATGTTGACATTAAAAAAGAACTAATAAAATGATAAATAAAACTACATAAAACAATGATACAAATTATAATAAAATATTTAAGTAAAATGTATAGAAATAAAGAAAAATAAGACAATGAAATAAAGATAATAATTCATTTAAAAGCTATTTTAAAAAGGTAAGTTTTGAGCACCGAGTCTGCTGTCCTAACAGACTTGGGGTCTGTAGGGTAAGCACTTATTCCCTCCGCCCTGAACATTTATGGAGATGTATGGGCCTTTTAAGTCAGTGATAAAAGTGTCTTTCAAGGATAAGTGAGCTCCTGCACTGATTATTATAGTTCAATATTCAATATTTGATCACCAAAAAACCCCAAAAAGCATAAAAAGCCCCCCCTCCCCGCCCAAAAAGGGCCCCCAAAAATAGCACAGGCCCAGTGCCCTTTTCAGCCTTTGAGCACCTGCCCCTCTAAAGTCGTGTGCACGTCCCTGCATAGAGCCCTGTCGTATTCTTTTAGCGCAGCAGCTTGCGCAGGTCCGGGGCTACACTGGCACACCTACTTCCAGTGAATGACGCTCTGCTTGTCTAACTCCAGGGTAGATGGCAAATAAGCGAAATTTCCCCAAAAGTACAGTATAGTATCTGTTTACAGTAGAAGTACAGTATAGTATCTTTTTACAGTAGACGTACAGTATAGTATCTGTTTACAGTAAAAGTACAGTATGGTATCTGTTTACTAACCAAGCTAACCTGAACCAAGCTAACCTGAACCAAGCTAAACTTACCTGAAATAGTCACTGCAGTCACACAGGAGGGCCTTGTGGGCATTCAACTCAGTGCTGTTGACTTTAATAACCACATCACAGAGCCTTCCCTCCAGATGCAGCTCATTAAGGATTGTACAGGACATTGTTTCCTTTTCCATGTGGGGATTTTAAATTGTATCTATAGAATATATTCAAGCTTACAAACAAGTAGCTGGAAACAACAAGTGATATCTTCACTTGGTCTTCTGAGATCTGATATCTTCTGAGAGAATTGTTGAATATATACTGTACACAACTGTTCTAGAATGTTTGATTATGACATCATACTGTGACATCACAAATGTTCTAGAATGTTCTATTATGATATCATACTGTGACATCACAAATGTTCTAGAATGTTCTATTATGACATCATACTGTGACATCCAAGATGTTCTAGAATGTTTGATTATGACATCATACTGTGACATCACAACGGAACATATTTGAGACCCATTTGAATAATTTAAATAATATGTTGGCATTAAAAAATAACTAATAAAATGATAAATAAAACTACATAAAACAATGATACAAATTATAATAAAATATTTAAGTAAAATGTATAGAAATAAAGAAAAATAAGATGATGAAATAAAGATAATAATTCATTTAAAAGCTATTTTAAAAAGGTAAGTTTTGAGCAGTGCCAACCGAGTCTGCTGTCCTAACAGACTTGGGGTCTGTAGGGTAAGCACTTATTCCCTCCGCCCTGAACATTTATGGAGATGTATGGGCCTTTTAAGTCAGTGATAAAAGTGTCTTTCAAGGATAAGTGAGCTCCTGCACTGATTCAATATTTGATCACCAAAAAAACCCAAAAAGCATAAAAAGGCCCCTCCCCGCCCAAAAAGGGCCCCCAAAAATAGCACAGGCCCAGTGCCCTTTTCAGCCTTTGAGCACCTGCCCCTCTAAAGTCTTGTGCACGTCCCTGCATAGAGCCCTGTCGTATTCTTTTAGCGCAGCAGCTTGCGCAGGTCCGGGGCTACACTGGCACACCTACTTCCAGTGAATGACGCTCTGCTTGTCTAACTCCAGGGTAGATGTGCGTGTGCGTGTGTGAGAGAGTGACTAAGTGTGTGTGTGTGTGTGTGTGTGTGTGTGTGTGTGTGTGACTGACTGAGTAAGTGTGTGTGTGTGTGTTTGTGAGTGACTGAGTAAGTGTGTGTGAGCAGTGGTGCAGTCGTGGTCACACGCGGTTACACGCCGTGTTACCAGATCACTGAGGCAGAAGTACGCGAGCACCAGACGTGGACAGGGGCAGGACACACACACACACACACACACACACACACACACACACACACACACACACACACACACACACACACACACACACACACACACACACACACACACACACACAACACACACACACAGAGGGGCAGGACACAGACACACACACACACACACACACACAGAGGGGCAGGACACACACACACACACACACACACACAAAGGGGCAGGACACACAAACACACACACACACACACACACACACAGAGGGGCAGGACACACACACACACACACACACAGAGGGGCAGGACACACACACACACACACAGAGGGGCAGGACACACACACACACACAGACAGAGGGGCAGGACACACACACACACACAGACAGAGGGGCAGGACACACACACACACACACACACAGAGGGGCAGGACACACACACACACACACAGAGGGGCAGGACACACACACACACACAGACAGAGGGGCAGGACACACACACACACACACACACAGAGGGGCAGGACACACACACACACACACAGAGGGGCAGGACACACACACACACACACACACAGAGGGGCAGGACACACACACACACACACAGAGGGGCAGGACACACACACACACACACACACAGAGGGGCAGGACACACACACACACACACACACAGAGGGGCAGGACACACACACACACACAGAGGGGCAGGACACACACACACACAGAGGGGCAGGACACACACACACACACACACAGAGGGGCAGGACACACACACACACACACACACAGAGGGGCAGGACACACACACACACACAGAGGGGCAGGACACACACACACACACACACAGAGGGGCAGGACACACACACACACAGAGGGGCAGGACACACACACACACAGAGGGGCAGCACACACACACACACACACGTTCACGTGCGCGCCCACTTGCTCGCACCCAGAGGGGCGCACATTCCAAACAACAACCCTTCAGCTCCGTGCACGTTGACGCACACTTCCTCAGGAGTTCAGAGACGACGTTGCGTTTGCGTTTTTTCTTTTTTCTTATTTTCTTTTTACATTTAGTTCGTACATTTTTTGCGTTCTTTTTTTTCGTTCATTTTTTTTGCGTTTCTTTTTTTTTGGCTTTTTCTTTTTAGTTCGTTCTTTTTTTTGCGTTTTTGTTTTAGTTCGTTTGTTTTTTTTGCGTTATTTTTTTTGCGTTTTCGTTTTAGTTAGTTAATTTTTTTGCGTTCTTTTTTTTAGTTTGTTTGTTTTTTTGTGTTTTTTTTTTGTTCTTTTTTTCTTTTCCGTTTTAGTTCGTAAATTTTTTTGCGTTCGTAAATTTTTCCGTTTTTTTGCGTTTTCGTTTTGTACGGTATCCCTCTGACACCAGGAGCAGAACGTACCAGAGACTCACGGTATCCCTCGTGTGCTTTCTCCTCCATTACCAAGTCCCTGAAGTTGAACACAAACACACATACTAACACATACATACTGTACACACATACTGTACACACATACTGTACACACATACTGTACACACACACATACTGTACACACATACTGTACACACATACTGTACATACACACATACTGTACACACATACTGTACATACACACATACTGTACACACATACTGTACACACATACTGTACATACACACATACTGTACACACATACTGTACATACACACATACTGTACACACATACTGTACATACACACATACTGTACACACATACTGTAC
>NC_140182.1:1956651-2009456 GCF_963971535.1 Notolepis coatsorum
GTTTATTATTATTATGTCTCCAGAAAGACTGTGTTGCAGTAGTTGCGTATGTAATCTCTCTATGTAGAATTATTGTTTGTTTTGTACATTGTCTGTTACATGTCTGGTGTAAATATGTTTTGCATGACGTGTTTTTAACCTGTTCTTAATTACCTGTATGATCCATATATGTTATGCTTTATTTTTTAGCTGCTTTTTAACACCAGGCCCAGGGACAACGGCTGAACATTAGCTTTGGCTAATACTGTCTCACACATTTACTTTATGTTCATTAATGTGTGCAGTTTAAACTGAAACTGAAACTAATATCTGATTTAATAGACATCCCCCCCCCCCCTGCAGGTACCTGTACGCTCTGGGACAGAGGGTCTGGAAACGCTGGAAGAGACGATACTTTGTTCTTGTCCAGGTAAGAGGACAGATCTCCTAAATCAAATCAAATGTATCTGTAAGGCCCGACAACACACGTTAACACTTTGATTGCCAGCATGGGTTGGGCTATTTATCGCTTGAGTGCCAGCGCTTTAGTCAATGAGAGGGCGAGCACATTTGCGAATGCATAAACGATATCTTAATTATTAAATGATGTGTCTAATACGCCCGTTGCTTATCAATGACTTGCTTGCAGTCAACATGTACGAAACGGATTGTTTTTTCATTGGTACATTTCCGTTTTATACCGTTTTGAATACGAGTATAGTTTTGGAAATTTCTAGAAGAAGACAAAATATTCCGCAGGAATCGCCCTTTACTGGAATACACACAACACGTTGTCATTTTCCGGCTGATTTATGAATCGTTTTCAAATAAACGCTAGATTATCGATAGTATATGTGTAGTACGTATGCACTCTAGAGAAGCGGGCTGAAAAATCTATTATCTATGACCTGGTCAGCGCTAACTTCATACACGCACACACAGACACAAATATGTGAAAAAAAACATCTGATTAACCCAAAACTGGTAAAATAGATTCCTTACCTCAGATCAGATGTTCTGCAAAAAGTTTATTCCAATTCCTGATCGCCATTCCAAATATCGATCGCGTTTATTGATCCAACATTAGACCTCGAAACAGATAATCCACGCTGATTTCGGTTGCCCCAATGAACGCAATAGTCTCCGGTTACATGCCTGAGAAGTAAAATGTGGAATCCGGAGTTTTCTTTTCACATGCATTTTCATTGAGTCCATTCCAATGGGTGCAATACCATCTGGGAGACGATAGGGGACGGTATTTGCCATTTTTGAGCTCATAGACAGTCCCAATGATAACGTGAGGCTGGATTGATGAAAAATGAATGGATATCGCTAATAAAAGAAATAACGATTAAATAGCGAGTGCCATGCGTTGGCACTCAACGCATGGCAGCCAACAACGAGATTTCTCGTCGTTGGCACTCAATGTGTTAATGTCCCCATGGGCCGGACACATCTTCTTTAACACTTTGAGAGCCAACGACGAGAATTCTCGTTATTTCATGCCAACCACTCAGTGCCAACGACGAGAAATCTCGTTATTAATTTTTTTTTCTTTTTTTTGCGATTTCCATTCATTTTTCATCAATCTAGCCTCACTGTTACAAAGGATCAGATTAAACCGAATATATATATTTATTGATTGATATATATTGCATAGTATTTGTATATCGTTTTGATATCCCTTGTATATTCCTTGTACAATATGCACTGAATATCCCTTTAGTCTACTAAACAGCCCATAATAGTTTCATTCTACCATTGGACAAGAACCTGGCGCCAGCAGCCATACCCCTAGGTTCAAGTTCAATCGTGCCGCCCAACATGTCGTGGCAAGCCCGGTTCCGCGTAGGAATACGTCTGGCGAAATACGAATGGTACTATTTGTTCACAGCGCATATATATATGGCGCAAGTAAAGTAGAACTTTCTTTTAGTCCAGTTCTTTACCCTCCAACCGAGTAACAGACGCGAAGCCTCACCCACGACGCACGTGTGGTGCAGTAAGGCCTACTTGGCCTCAGAATAGGCATTGAGATATCGTGTGGATTAATAGTTGAATTGTCATAGTTTGGCACTATACCGTCGAGTTGGACGTATTCTATTAAGCTAATAATAGTCTATTTATGTATGGTGCATCGTTCGGTTAGAGTTATAAAGTTATCAGTACCCCCATCGTTCCTGACGTTATCTGGAGTCTTAACCAGGCTGGGCAGACCACTAGTGGTGCTTGCATCCGAGGAGCTCCGGGCCAGGGCGACTGGACCTGTATATTGGATTACTCTACCCGGACGACGGCGAGCCTTCCACGGCTTGGATTATGCTTTGGGTGCTTTGATTATTCCATGGATAACGGCCAACACTGCGGAGTGTTGGAACTACCCCCCGGAGAGGAGTCCAGGTGAGACGGCGCTCTACACCAGTGAGGTCGCCTCACGTCTCTCCGTTGTGGACCGGCAGCTACCGTCCACCAGAGGGTCCAGCTGTATTCATCTGCGGACCGAGGTTCTGTGGGCACCGTGTTCAAGACTTTGAATTCTCCCAAGAAATCGTCTGCCAGATGGGATACCGCCAGCGGCTTCTCTAACCCCCCCCTCCTACTGTCTTACAACCAGCGGGACCCCCCCCCCCCCCCCCCTTAGTGTATCCAGCTATAATCATTTAAGTACCATCGCTATAGTTCCTTAGAGAACCGGGTTGTATACTTACTCCCTGCGTAACCAGAGATTGGACATTCAATGTTGATTTACCTACGAATACTCATTTGCCATACAAGTGCATTTCAAATCATAAGTGTAAACAAGTGAACGTTGTATATACCTTTTGCTATATTAAATATTCGATTTGTACATTTGTGTGGACTTCGTTTCATCAGGTGGGAAAGTGTTCATCATATTTATATCATGTACTGGATGGCCAGAAGTTAAAGTACAAGAGGTAGTGGTTTAATACCATACTTAACAATACAATAATAATAATAATAATAAATCAAATTTATATAGCGCCTTTCATAGAACCCAAGGTCGCTTTACAATCAGGACAAAAAATAGGGCAAGGAAAGTAGGGGGGGAGGGGGAAGAGGGGATGAGGGAAAGTAGGGGATAATGGACCTAATTTAATCTAAAACTAACTGATGGGGAAAGCCTTGGTGAAGAGGTGTGTTTTTAGAGCGGATTTGAAGGTGTCCAGGGTTGGGGCGTTGCGGATTTCGGGGGGGAGAGAGTTCCAGAGGGTAGGGGACGCCACGCTGAAGGCTCTGTCCCCTATACAGTCAGGGAATTGTACCCCTCAGTTACAATTGGTCCTTCGAGCCGGAGGGTAACTAGTGTAATATTAATATAGTGTTATTAATATTGAAATGGCCTATGATGAACACTCCACGAAACGGTCCTCCTAACCTAGAACGCCCGCGGCGCAGACGACAGCCACCTCAGTACTTAGAGGATTACACTGTCAGTCAACTACCTAGCCTTCGACAAACGGTAAACGCGGTAAAAGTAGAAAGTAAAATTATGTCTGACCTTAACGACCAGGTTTCCCCGACCACAGAGGCCCTAGTAGGTTCTAATGTAACTGACCAAGCTCACGGTGGGGACCAGGAGGGAGCTGACATGCCTTTACCCCCCGCCACTACCGAAGAAGTAGTCCCCGACCAGCCCCGGGAGGAAGACAACCCTACAGAGAGAGAACTCTGCACGGAAGAAGAGGAGGAGAGCGCCGAATAGAGCTCCAGGAAATAGAGCTCCAGGACTCCCCAACGAGTACACCCAGGAGCGGCTCACCCAGGAGCGGCTCACACAGGAGCGGCTCACCTCCACAACCGCCTTCCCCCAGCGAAGCGGAGAGGATGCTACAACAGGCGTTCCTCGTCAGCCTGACAGCCTCTACCGAACGCGATCGACTCCAAGCACAGACGCTTAGCGAGCGCGAACATTTTACTATTGAAAGAGAACGCCTCCAAGCGCAGCAACGGAGCGAAGAAGAGCGCACACGCCTGGAGATGAGACGCCTTCAGACGGAAATTAATATGGTAAGAGACCGGGCCGAAGCAGAGCGCGCCGCCGCCGAAGCCCAGCGCGCCGCTGACGGTGCCCAAAGACAAGCAGAGCGCGCCGCCGCCGAAGCCCAGCGCGTCGCTGACTATGCCCAAAGAGAAGCAGAGCGCGCTGCCGCCGAAGCCCAGCGCGCCGCTGACTATGCCCAAAGAGAAGCAGAGCGCAACATCGATCTCATCCAGCGCCAAACCGAGCGCGACAAGTTACGTGCGCGGATAATGAAGCGGCTGAACCACAGGGCAACACCCTCTCCCTCCGCCAGGGGTCCAAGGAACTCGTCGAGACAACAGTCAAGGGCAGCGCCTCCTAACCGAGCAAGCGACCCTGAACTTGACCAACAGACCAAGCCTATACCCCCCGCAGACCCCCTCCCCCGACCGGTCCAAGCGAGACCCAGCTACAAGGAAGGAGCGGCATACACTGCGGAGAAGCTAAATAAACGACTACAGGATCTGGAAGACCTGATAGAGGAAGAAGAGGGAGAGGAGGAGAACCAAGCCCGACGACAGCACAGTACTCCACCGGACCAGGAGGTCCAGTACAGCCCAGGCTATACCCCCGCGGCGCTGCGCTACAGACCCCCGACTCTATTCACGGGTGAGCACGACGCACGACCAGCCCCGAGGAATAGCACCTGGACCAGCGGGCCATGGTACCCTGTCGGTACCAGCCCACAGAGGGGCGCAAGAGGAGACTCGCCTAGGAGGTCTCTCCCCCGACGCTCGCCGATGTATCCGTCATCCACGGCGTCATACATTGCGATACCGAGCACCAGACGGAGTGTGTACAGAACACTCGCCAGACAATATGACCCGTTGGGATGTATTCTACCTTACACCACCAGGGCAAAGATGATTGTACGAGCACTATGGGACAAGGACCAGGGCTGGGACGACCCAATACCCGCACACCTTGCCTCAACATGGAGAGAGTGGGAGACGGAACTCCGCTCACTCCCAGGCGTCAATATACGCCGCAGCTACTTCCCATCCACAGTGAGGCCAGAGACATGCAAGATTGATCTACACGTCTTCAGCGACGCCTCCGAAGTAGCCTATGGATCGGTGGCCTACTTGCGTGCCCAAGAGAAGGGAGGAAAGATACACACTGCTTTCATCCTGGCCCGCTCAAGAATAGCCCCACGAAAGCAACAATCTATCCCGCGTCTAGAGCTCTGCGCAGCCCTAGCAGGAGCGCATCTAGCCACGTTAATCCAACGTGAACTCACCATTCCGGTGCACAGAACAATCTTGTGGTCAGATTCCACGACAGTACTCACATGGATCAAGTCTGATTCATGCAGATACAAAGTCTTCGTGGGAGTCAGAGTCACCGAGATTCAAGAGTTAACAGAAGCAGCGAGCTGGCGGTATGTGGACACCAAACACAACCCAGCTGACATCATCACCCGGGGAATGTCTCTGGATGACCTCACCCGTCGCAACATCTACAGTGACGGACCAGAATTCCTCAAGCTCCCCGAAGAAGAGTGGCCTACGCCCACCCCACGGGAAGCAAGTAACGAGGAGGCTGAGAACAAGAAACCTATGTTCTGTGGACTGAGCACAGTCGCCTCCACAGACCCCAACATAGATGACTGCATTACCCTAGAGAGTGCGCAGCAGAGGACATTCCTGCGGCACCACCCAGAGATTCAGTCCACCACTGACATGTCAGCAGCTGACTACGAAGAAGCAGAACTTCTTCTACTACAACGAGCCCAGAGAGACTCGTTCCCCGATGAGCTAGACTGTCTACAGGGAGGAAAGCCCGTCCCATCAGACAGCAGACTGCTCCACCTGGCACCCGAGAGTGACGCCCATAATCTCATCAGAGTGGGTGGTCGCCTGCGGAGAGCCCCCGATCTACCGGATGACATTAAGTACCCGATAGTCTGGAACAGCCGACACAAGGTCACAGAGCTGATCATAAAGAAATACGACGAGGATGTACACCACGCAGGAGCAGAGAGAGTCTTCGCGGAGATCAGACGTCGCTATTGGATACTTCAAGGAAGAGAAGCGGTGCGACGCTTCCAGCGAACCTGTCTAGACTGCTGAAAGTGGCGCGCGCAGCCCAGCATACCACGGATGGCTGACATACCTCCCTGTCGCCTCCGACTCGGCGACAAGCCATTCCACTCCACAGGCATGGACTGTTTTGGCCCGTTGTATATAAAGAGAGGAAGAGGAACCGAGAAGCGGTGGGGTATTGTATTCAAATGCATGACCACCAGAGCGATACATATCGAGCTCCTTCCGACCATGAGCACAGACTCATTCCTTATGGCCTTCCGAAGATTCACATCACGGAAAGGAAAACCGTCTACATTGTTGTCTGATCACGGGACAAACTTCAAAGGCGGAGAAAGAGAGCTGAGAGAGAGCTTCCAAGCTATGGGCCCAGAACTTAAGACCCACCTCGCTCCATCCCAGATTGACTTCCAGTTTAATCCCCCGAACGCACCCCACTTCGGTGGAACCTGGGAACGAGAAGTACGTTCTATAAAGACAGCCCTGTACGCCGTGCTTGGGGCCCAGACTGTGGCGGAAGAAGTCCTAATGACAGTCCTCACGGAGATCGAGGGAGTATTGAACTCAAAACCCCTCGGTTACGTCTCCAGTGATGTAGCAGATGTCGACCCAGTCACCCCCAACACACTCTTAATGGGGCGGCTGGACCCCGCGCTACCCCAGACAATGTACAGGCCTGAAGAAGCGAACGGCCGAAGAATGTGGAGGTACAGTCAAGTACTAGCTGACAAGTTTTGGAGCAGCTTCCTACTCCACTACCTACCGTCTCTACAGACCCGCCAGAAGTGGGTAAAAGAGAGAGACAATTTGACAGAAGGAACGGTCGTCATGATTATCGACCAGTCACTACCCAGAGCTATGTGGCCGGCTGGCCGCGTAAGCAAAGTGATCACCGGTGCCGATGGCAAGGTCCGAGCAGCCGAAGTACTCGTCCAAGGGCGCACTTACACACGACCCGTGGCGAGGCTAATAGAACTGCCCCGACTCCCAGACACTATCGATGATGACCATGACCCCATGACTTTGTGAGTTGACTGACCCTTACAGCGGACCTTGAGTGGTAGACAGTGTGGTTAATCTGTCTCTGCTTAGCTAATTAGGTGGGACTAATTAGGGGGCGGCTGTTGTGAAGGATCAGATTAAACCGAATATATATATTTATTTATATATATTTAAATAGTATTTGTATATCGTTTGATATCCCCTGTATATTCCTTGTACAATATGCACTGAATATCCCTTTAGTCTACTAAACAGCCCATAATAGTTTCATTCTACCATTGGACAAGAACCTGGCGCCAGCAGCCATACCCCTAGGTTCAAGTTCAATCGTGCCGCCCAACATGTCGTGGCAAGCCCGGTTCCGTGTAGGAATACGTCTGGCGAAATACGAATGGTACTATTTGTTCACAGCGCATATATATATATGGCGCAAGTAAAGTAGAACTTTCTTTTAGTCCAGTTCTTTACCCTCCAACCGAGTAACAGACGCGAAGCCTCACCCACGACGCACGTGTGGTGCAGTAAGGCCTACTTGGCCTCAGAATAGGCATTGAGATATCGTGTGGATTAATAGTTGAATTGTCATAGTTTGGCACTATACCGTCGAGTTGGACGTATTCTATTAAGCTAATAATAGTCTATTTATGTATGGTGCATCGTTCGGTTAGAGTTATAAAGTTATCAGTACCCCCATCGTTCCTGACGTTATCTGGAGTCTTAACCAGGCTGGGCAGACCACTAGTGGTGCTTGCATCCGAGGAGCTCCGGGCCAGGGCGACTGGACCTGTATATTGGATTACTCTACCCGGACGACGGCGAGCCTTCCACGGCTTGGATTATGCTTTGGGTGCTTTGATTATTCCATGGATAACGGCCAACACTGCGGAGTGTTGGAACTACCCCCCGGAGAGGAGTCCAGGTGAGACGGCGCTCTACACCAGTGAGGTCGCCTCACGTCTCTCCGTTGTGGACCGGCAGCTACCGTCCACCAGAGGGTCCAGCTGTATTCATCTGCGGACCGAGGTTCTGTGGGCACCGTGTTCAAGACTTTGAATTCTCCCAAGAAATCGTCGGCCAGATGGGATACCGCCAGCGGCTTCTCTAACCCCCCCCTCCTACTGTCTTACAACCAGCGGGACCCCCCCCCCCCCCCCTTAGTGTATCCAGCTATAATCATTTAAGTACCATCGCTATAGTTCCTTAGAGAACCGGGTTGTATACTTACTCCCTGCGTAACCAGAGATTGGACATTCAATGTTGATTTACCTACGAATACTCATTTGCCATACAAGTGCATTTCAAATCATAAGTGTAAACAAGTGAACGTTGTATATACCTTTTGCTATATTAAATATTCGATTTGTACATTTGTGTGGACTTCGTTTCATCAGGTGGGAAAGTGTTCATCATATTTATATCATGTACTGGATGGCCAGAAGTTAAAGTACAAGAGGTAGTGGTTTAATACCATACTTAACAATACAATAATAATAATAATAATAAATCAAATTTATATAGCGCCTTTCATAGAACCCAAGGTCGCTTTACAATCAGGACAAAAAATAGGGCAAGGAAAGTAGGGGGGGAGGGGGAAGAGGGGATGAGGGAAAGTAGGGGATAATGGACCTAATTTAATCTAAAACTAACTGATGGGGAAAGCCTTGGTGAAGAGGTGTGTTTTTAGAGCGGATTTGAAGGTGTCCAGGGTTGGGGCGTTGCGGATTTCGGGGGGGAGAGAGTTCCAGAGGGTAGGGGACGCCACGCTGAAGGCTCTGTCCCCTATACAGTCAGGGAATTGTACCCCTCAGTTACAATTGGTCCTTCGAGCCGGAGGGTAACTAGTGTAATATTAATATAGTGTTATTAATATTGAAATGGCCTATGATGAACACTCCACGAAACGGTCCTCCTAACCTAGAACGCCCGCGGCGCAGACGACAGCCACCTCAGTACTTAGAGGATTACACTGTCAGTCAACTACCTAGCCTTCGACAAACGGTAAACGCGGTAAAAGTAGAAAGTAAAATTATGTCTGACCTTAACGACCAGGTTTCCCCGACCACAGAGGCCCTAGTAGGTTCTAATGTAACTGACCAAGCTCACGGTGGGGACCAGGAGGGAGCTGACATGCCTTTACCCCCCGCCACTACCGAAGAAGTAGTCCCCGACCAGCCCCGGGAGGAAGACAACCCTACAGAGAGAGAACTCTGCACGGAAGAAGAGGAGGAGAGCGCCGAATAGAGCTCCAGGAAATAGAGCTCCAGGACTCCCCAACGAGTACACCCAGGAGCGGCTCACCCAGGAGCGGCTCACACAGGAGCGGCTCACCTCCACAACCGCCTTCCCCCAGCGAAGCGGAGAGGATGCTACAACAGGCGTTCCTCGTCAGCCTGACAGCCTCTACCGAACGCGATCGACTCCAAGCACAGACGCTTAGCGAGCGCGAACATTTTACTATTGAAAGAGAACGCCTCCAAGCGCAGCAACGGAGCGAAGAAGAGCGCACACGCCTGGAGATGAGACGCCTTCAGACGGAAATTAATATGGTAAGAGACCGGGCCGAAGCAGAGCGCGCCGCCGCCGAAGCCCAGCGCGCCGCTGACGGTGCCCAAAGACAAGCAGAGCGCGCCGCCGCCGAAGCCCAGCGCGTCGCTGACTATGCCCAAAGAGAAGCAGAGCGCGCTGCCGCCGAAGCCCAGCGCGCCGCTGACTATGCCCAAAGAGAAGCAGAGCGCAACATCGATCTCATCCAGCGCCAAACCGAGCGCGACAAGTTACGTGCGCGGATAATGAAGCGGCTGAACCACAGGGCAACACCCTCTCCCTCCGCCAGGGGTCCAAGGAACTCGTCGAGACAACAGTCAAGGGCAGCGCCTCCTAACCGAGCAAGCGACCCTGAACTTGACCAACAGACCAAGCCTATACCCCCCGCAGACCCCCTCCCCCGACCGGTCCAAGCGAGACCCAGCTACAAGGAAGGAGCGGCATACACTGCGGAGAAGCTAAATAAACGACTACAGGATCTGGAAGACCTGATAGAGGAAGAAGAGGGAGAGGAGGAGAACCAAGCCCGACGACAGCACAGTACTCCACCGGACCAGGAGGTCCAGTACAGCCCAGGCTATACCCCCGCGGCGCTGCGCTACAGACCCCCGACTCTATTCACGGGTGAGCACGACGCACGACCAGCCCCGAGGAATAGCACCTGGACCAGCGGGCCATGGTACCCTGTCGGTACCAGCCCACAGAGGGGCGCAAGAGGAGACTCGCCTAGGAGGTCTCTCCCCCGACGCTCGCCGATGTATCCGTCATCCACGGCGTCATACATTGCGATACCGAGCACCAGACGGAGTGTGTACAGAACACTCGCCAGACAATATGACCCGTTGGGATGTATTCTACCTTACACCACCAGGGCAAAGATGATTGTACGAGCACTATGGGACAAGGACCAGGGCTGGGACGACCCAATACCCGCACACCTTGCCTCAACATGGAGAGAGTGGGAGACGGAACTCCGCTCACTCCCAGGCGTCAATATACGCCGCAGCTACTTCCCATCCACAGTGAGGCCAGAGACATGCAAGATTGATCTACACGTCTTCAGCGACGCCTCCGAAGTAGCCTATGGATCGGTGGCCTACTTGCGTGCCCAAGAGAAGGGAGGAAAGATACACACTGCTTTCATCCTGGCCCGCTCAAGAATAGCCCCACGAAAGCAACAATCTATCCCGCGTCTAGAGCTCTGCGCAGCCCTAGCAGGAGCGCATCTAGCCACGTTAATCCAACGTGAACTCACCATTCCGGTGCACAGAACAATCTTGTGGTCAGATTCCACGACAGTACTCACATGGATCAAGTCTGATTCATGCAGATACAAAGTCTTCGTGGGAGTCAGAGTCACCGAGATTCAAGAGTTAACAGAAGCAGCGAGCTGGCGGTATGTGGACACCAAACACAACCCAGCTGACATCATCACCCGGGGAATGTCTCTGGATGACCTCACCCGTCGCAACATCTACAGTGACGGACCAGAATTCCTCAAGCTCCCCGAAGAAGAGTGGCCTACGCCCACCCCACGGGAAGCAAGTAACGAGGAGGCTGAGAACAAGAAACCTATGTTCTGTGGACTGAGCACAGTCGCCTCCACAGACCCCAACATAGATGACTGCATTACCCTAGAGAGTGCGCAGCAGAGGACATTCCTGCGGCACCACCCAGAGATTCAGTCCACCACTGACATGTCAGCAGCTGACTACGAAGAAGCAGAACTTCTTCTACTACAACGAGCCCAGAGAGACTCGTTCCCCGATGAGCTAGACTGTCTACAGGGAGGAAAGCCCGTCCCATCAGACAGCAGACTGCTCCACCTGGCACCCGAGAGTGACGCCCATAATCTCATCAGAGTGGGTGGTCGCCTGCGGAGAGCCCCCGATCTACCGGATGACATTAAGTACCCGATAGTCTGGAACAGCCGACACAAGGTCACAGAGCTGATCATAAAGAAATACGACGAGGATGTACACCACGCAGGAGCAGAGAGAGTCTTCGCGGAGATCAGACGTCGCTATTGGATACTTCAAGGAAGAGAAGCGGTGCGACGCTTCCAGCGAACCTGTCTAGACTGCTGAAAGTGGCGCGCGCAGCCCAGCATACCACGGATGGCTGACATACCTCCCTGTCGCCTCCGACTCGGCGACAAGCCATTCCACTCCACAGGCATGGACTGTTTTGGCCCGTTGTATATAAAGAGAGGAAGAGGAACCGAGAAGCGGTGGGGTATTGTATTCAAATGCATGACCACCAGAGCGATACATATCGAGCTCCTTCCGACCATGAGCACAGACTCATTCCTTATGGCCTTCCGAAGATTCACATCACGGAAAGGAAAACCGTCTACATTGTTGTCTGATCACGGGACAAACTTCAAAGGCGGAGAAAGAGAGCTGAGAGAGAGCTTCCAAGCTATGGGCCCAGAACTTAAGACCCACCTCGCTCCATCCCAGATTGACTTCCAGTTTAATCCCCCGAACGCACCCCACTTCGGTGGAACCTGGGAACGAGAAGTACGTTCTATAAAGACAGCCCTGTACGCCGTGCTTGGGGCCCAGACTGTGGCGGAAGAAGTCCTAATGACAGTCCTCACGGAGATCGAGGGAGTATTGAACTCAAAACCCCTCGGTTACGTCTCCAGTGATGTAGCAGATGTCGACCCAGTCACCCCCAACACACTCTTAATGGGGCGGCTGGACCCCGCGCTACCCCAGACAATGTACAGGCCTGAAGAAGCGAACGGCCGAAGAATGTGGAGGTACAGTCAAGTACTAGCTGACAAGTTTTGGAGCAGCTTCCTACTCCACTACCTACCGTCTCTACAGACCCGCCAGAAGTGGGTAAAAGAGAGAGACAATTTGACAGAAGGAACGGTCGTCATGATTATCGACCAGTCACTACCCAGAGCTATGTGGCCGGCTGGCCGCGTAAGCAAAGTGATCACCGGTGCCGATGGCAAGGTCCGAGCAGCCGAAGTACTCGTCCAAGGGCGCACTTACACACGACCCGTGGCGAGGCTAATAGAACTGCCCCGACTCCCAGACACTATCGATGATGACCATGACCCCATGACTTTGTGAGTTGACTGACCCTTACAGCGGACCTTGAGTGGTAGACAGTGCGGTTAATCTGTCTCTGCTTAGCTAATTAGGTGGGACTAATTAGGGGGCGGCTGTTGTGAAGGATCAGATTAAACCGAATATATATATTTATTTATATATATTTAAATAGTATTTGTATATCGTTTGATATCCCCTGTATATTCCTTGTACAATATGCACTGAATATCCCTTTAGTCTACTAAACAGCCCATAATAGTTTCATTCTACCATTGGACAAGAACCTGGCGCCAGCAGCCATACCCCTAGGTTCAAGTTCAATCGTGCCGCCCAACATGTCGTGGCAAGCCCGGTTCCGTGTAGGAATACGTCTGGCGAAATACGAATGGTACTATTTGTTCACAGCGCATATATATATATGGCGCAAGTAAAGTAGAACTTTCTTTTAGTCCAGTTCTTTACCCTCCAACCGAGTAACAGACGCGAAGCCTCACCCACGACGCACGTGTGGTGCAGTAAGGCCTACTTGGCCTCAGAATAGGCATTGAGATATCGTGTGGATTAATAGTTGAATTGTCATAGTTTGGCACTATACCGTCGAGTTGGACGTATTCTATTAAGCTAATAATAGTCTATTTATGTATGGTGCATCGTTCGGTTAGAGTTATAAAGTTATCAGTACCCCCATCGTTCCTGACGTTATCTGGAGTCTTAACCAGGCTGGGCAGACCACTAGTGGTGCTTGCATCCGAGGAGCTCCGGGCCAGGGCGACTGGACCTGTATATTGGATTACTCTACCCGGACGACGGCGAGCCTTCCACGGCTTGGATTATGCTTTGGGTGCTTTGATTATTCCATGGATAACGGCCAACACTGCGGAGTGTTGGAACTACCCCCCGGAGAGGAGTCCAGGTGAGACGGCGCTCTACACCAGTGAGGTCGCCTCACGTCTCTCCGTTGTGGACCGGCAGCTACCGTCCACCAGAGGGTCCAGCTGTATTCATCTGCGGACCGAGGTTCTGTGGGCACCGTGTTCAAGACTTTGAATTCTCCCAAGAAATCGTCGGCCAGATGGGATACCGCCAGCGGCTTCTCTAACCCCCCCCTCCTACTGTCTTACAACCAGCGGGACCCCCCCCCCCCCCCCCTTAGTGTATCCAGCTATAATCATTTAAGTACCATCGCTATAGTTCCTTAGAGAACCGGGTTGTATACTTACTCCCTGCGTAACCAGAGATTGGACATTCAATGTTGATTTACCTACGAATACTCATTTGCCATACAAGTGCATTTCAAATCATAAGTGTAAACAAGTGAACGTTGTATATACCTTTTGCTATATTAAATATTCGATTTGTACATTTGTGTGGACTTCGTTTCATCAGGTGGGAAAGTGTTCATCATATTTATATCATGTACTGGATGGCCAGAAGTTAAAGTACAAGAGGTAGTGGTTTAATACCATACTTAACAATACAGTCAGGGAATTGTACCCCTCAGTTACAGGAAGTGTTCATCATATTTATATATCATGTACTGTATGGCCAGTAATTAAAGTACATAAAGCGGTAGTGGTTTAATGATACCATACTTATCAATACAGTCAGGGAATTGTACCCCTCAGTTACAATTGGTCCTTCGAGCCGGAGGGTAACTAGTGTAATATTAATATAGTGGTATTAATATTGACATGGCCTATGATGAACACTCCACAAAACGGTTCTCCTAAAGTAGATCGCCCGCAGCGTAGACGGCAGACACCTCAGTACTTAGAGGATTACGTTGCCAATATACTACCTAGCCTTCTACAGACGGTAAACGCGGAAAAAGTAGATAGTAAAATTATGTCCGACCCTATCGACCAGGCTACCCCGCCAATAGAGGCCCTAGTGGGTTCTAACGTAACTGACCAAGCTCACGGTAGGGACCAGGAGGGACCCGACATGACTTTACCCCCCGCCAAGACCGAAGAAGTAGTCCCCGGAGAGCTCCAGGATAAAGACAGCTCTCCAGGGATGGAACTCTACCCGCTACAAGAAGAGCAGAGCACCCCGGAGATGGATCTCCAGGACTCGCCACAGGAGAACAGATCTCCAACGAGTACTGCCAGGAGCGGATCACCTCAACCAGCGTCTTCCCCCAGCGAGGCGGACAAGATGCTGGCACAGGCATTCCTCGCCAGCCTAGCAGCCTCAACAGAGCGCGATCGACTCCAAGCACAGACGCTTAGTGAGCGCGAACATTCTTCCATGGAAAGAGAACGCCTTCAGGCGCAGCAACGGAGCGACGAAGATCGTATACGTCTAGAGATTAGACGCCTTCAGACGGAAGAGAATATGGTAAGGGACCGGGCCGAAGCCCAGCGCGCCGCCGCCGAAGCCCAGCGCGCCGCTGCCGGTGCCCAAAGAGAAGCAGAGCGCGACCTCGCTCTCACCAAGCGCGAAGCCGAGCGCGACCGATTACAAGCGCAGATAATGGAGCAGCTGATCACCAGGGCAACACCCCCTCCCTCCGCACGGGGTTCCAGGGCCTCGTCAAGACAAGGGTCAAGGGCACCCTCCCCTACCCGATCAAGCGACCCTGAGCCCGACCACCAGAGAGAGCCTATACCCCCCTCCGAACCCCTTCCCCGACCGGTCCAAGTGAGACCCAGCTATAAGGAAGAAACGGTCTACACCGCGGAGAGGCTAAATAGACGACTACAGGATCTAGAGGACCTGCCAGAGGAAGAAGAAGAGGGAGAGGAGGAGAGTCAAGCCTGACAGCAGCACAGTACTCCACAGGACCAGGAGGTCCAGTACAGCCCAGGCTCTACCCCCGCGGCTCTGCGCTACAGACCCCCGACTCAATTCACGGGTGAGCTTGACGCACGTCCAGCCCAGAGGAATAGCACCTGGATACGCGGGCCATGGTACCCAGCAGGTACCAGCCCACCAAGAGGCGTAAGAGGAGACTCGCCTAGGAGGCCTCTCTTCCAACGCTCACCGATGTGCCAGCCATCCATGGCATCATACATTGGCACACCGACGTTTCCGGACTTCACCCACGAGAACAGAGCACAGTACACGGAGCTACGAATGTGCTTAGAGACAATGATGTCCGATGTAGCTGATGAACCGTACAAGTATGCTATCCTACTGAAGCACCTCAAGGTGCCCCGAGCGCACAATATAGCGCTGGCCTATGCCACCTCTACTACCCCATACACAGCGGCTCTAGCAGCACTCGACCAAAGATATGGACGCATATGGGACTACGTAATACAAGAGATAAGGCATATTGACCGCCTACCCCCAGCCACAGACAATCGCTCACTAGATGACCTGTCTATCAAGGTGCAATCCCTGGTAGGGATGCTGGGGGCGCAAAGAGAAAAGGGTATGCACGAACTGTACGCGAACTCTAATGTCGAGGATTTTAGAGAAGCTTCCGCCCGCCCGACAAGAGCGCTTCAGGCGGCAAAAAGACCACCGTGATCCTAACGGTCCCGAGCCATCCCTCCTAGACCTAGCCGACTTCCTGGCGAGAGAAGTCAACAGCCTACGGTTGGATACGTTCATGCGGAGCACCCCAAGCTCCAGAGAGGGACCTAGGAGAGCAAACGATGGCCGAAGATTGGTGACCGTCATGCACCAATCAGAATCAGTACCGAGCAGCAAGAACCACAGTACCCCCTCGATGAAAGAGAAGTGGAAGATGGTGTGCCCGTACTGCGAAAAGGAACACTGGTTGTCACAATGTGACACGTTCAAGAAGATGACCGCCGACGAGGTGAGTCAATGGATAAAGTCCAACCGACGCTGTTACCGATGTGCGCGCAGTCACATGGCAGCCGATTGCCGCTTAAAGAAGAGGTGTAATCGGTGTGACGGAGCCCACCTAGATGTCCTACACGACAGTAACAGAAGAAAGCCTGCACCCTCAAGCAGCACAAAGGCAAGTGTTATGTACATTGACCCCGCCAGCAGCGGGGGCGCCCGGGTGCTCTTAAAGGTGGTCCGCGTAACACTGAGTTACCAAGATAAGGTCATGGACACTTACGCCGTCCTTGACGACGGGTCAGAGAAGACCCTTCTCCTCGCGTCCGCTGCGGCCCAGCTGGGGCTGCGGGGGAGCGAAAACCAGATGACGATTCGGACAATAAGAAGAGATCTAAAGACGATAAAGGGCGAGAATGTCTCCTTCACTATCGCAGCAAGCGGGCAGCCAGAGAGACGGTATAGGATTACTAATGCTTTCACCAGCCAAGAAATAGGCCTGTCGCAGTACACCTACCCCATCGCCAAGCTGATGGATAAATATGTGCACCTGCGTCAACTACCTATACCGCTCATAGACGGTGCCACCCCGACGCTGCTGATAGGCTCCGACCATGCAGACCTCATCGTCCCGATTGACCGGGTCCACACAGGGCCCAGAGGCTGTCCTGCAGCAGTCGAGACCCGCCTAGGATGGACATTACAAGGCCCCCTCGCTAAGTCTCTTAACCGAACAGCAGCCACTAACTGCCTCCACTCCAGAGTGACAGAAGAAGACACCACCCTCCTACAGCATGTCGAGAGGCTATGGACACTAGAGACAATGCCCTTTAAGAACGAAAAGAAAGACATTCGTTCCAAGGAAGACATTTACGCTATAGCACTCCTCGAGCAGGGGACAAAGAGAGTCAAAGTCAACGGAGTGATGAGATACGCAACTCCACTCCTGAGGCGAGAGGGTATGCCTACCTTCCACGCCCCAAAAGAAGCGACGGAGCGGTATCTATTGAACACAGAGCGGCGCCTAGCCAGAGACCCCGCTCAAGAGACTGTGTACCGCGCTGAGATTAACAAGCTAATCACAGCGGGACACATAAAGAAAATTGACATTAAAGAGGCCGATCAGACGACCGAATCATGGTACGTGCCGCACCACAAAGTCCACCACAACGGCAAGGATCGTATTGTGTTCAACTGCAGCTACCAGATCGGATCACAAAATCTGAATAAAGAGCTCTTGCCCGGCCCAACACTCGGCCCCTCTCTACTAGGCGTGTTACTACGTTTCCGCCAAGACAAGGTGGCCATCAGCGGCGACATCAAAGGGATGTTCCTGCAGGTGAGACTAGTGGAGGAGGACAAGCCCCTGCTGCGGTTCCTATGGAGAGAGAGGATCGGGGATGAGCAACCAGCCATCTATCAATGGGAAGTCCTCCCTTTCGGAACCACATGCAGCCCATGCTGTGCTACGTTTGCACTGCAAAAACACGTCGCAGAGGACCCAGCAGCTGATGAAGAGGTCCGACAAAGTGTAGGAAATAGTTTCTACGTGGACAACTGTCTGCAAAGCGTCTCGACGCCAGAAGAAGCCGAGGCCCTTCTACTCAAGCTCTGCGCCTCCCTGATCAAAGGCGGCTTTGATCTCAGGCAGTGGGCCAGCAGCGACCCGCAAGTATTGCGCAGCCTCTCCCCCGAAGACAAGGCAGCAAGCAGCGAGACCTGGATGGCGACCATCCCAGGAGAAGCCCAAGAAATGACATTAGGACTAGTCTGGTGCTTCAAAACAGACTCGCTCCATTATAAACACACACCCCTGACCAAGGAGCAGGGAAGGTCGACTGCACTACCGACCACCAGACGGAGTGTATACAGAACACTCGCCAGACAATATGACCCGTTGGGATGTATTCTACCTTACACCACCAGGGCAAAGATGATTGTAAGAGCGTTATGGGACAAGGACCAGGGCTGGGACGACCCCATACCCGAACACCTTGCATCCACATGGAGAGAGTGGGAGACGGAACTCAGCTCACTCCCAGGTGTCAACATACGCCGCAGCTACTTCCCACCCACAGTGAGGCCGGAGACGTGCCAGATGGACCTGCACGTCTTCAGCGACGCCTCCGAAGTAGCCTACGGTTCGGTGGCCTACTTGCGTGCCCGAGAGGAGGGAGGAGAAATACATACTGCTTTCATCCTGGCTCGCTCAAGAATAGCCCCACGAAAGCAACAATCTATCCCGCGTCTAGAGCTCTGCGCAGCCCTAGCAGGAGCGCAACTCGCCACGTTAATCCAACGTGAACTCACCATTCCGGTGCAAAGAACAATCTTGTGGTCAGACTCCACGACAGTACTCACATGGATCCGGTCTGATTCGTGCAGATACAAGGTCTTCGTGGGAGTCAGAGTCACAGAGATTCAAGATTTAACAGAAGTAGCAAGCTGGAGGTATGTGGACACAAAACACAACCCAGCTGACGTCATCACCCGGGGAATGTCCCTGGATGACCTCACCCGTCACAACCTATACAGTGACGGGCCAGAGTTCCTCAAGCTCCCGGAAGAAGAGTGGCCCACCCCACGGGAAGCGAGTAAAGAGGAGGCCGAAAACAAGAAATCTATGTTCTGTGGATTGAACACACTCGTCTCCACAGACCCCGACATAGACGATTGCTTCACCCTAGAGAGTGCGCAGCTAAAGACATTCCTGTGGCACCACCCAGAGGTTCAGCTCACTACTGACATTGCAGCAGCTGACTACGAAGAAGCAGAACTTCTTCTACTACAACGAGAGACTCGTTCCCCGATGAGCTAGACTGTCTACAGGGAGCAAAGCCCGTCCCATCAGACAGCAGACTGCTCCACCTATCCCCCGAGAGAGACGCCCATGGTCTCATCAGAGTGGGTGGTCGTCTGCGGAGAGCTCCAGACTTACCGGATGACGTCAAGTACCCGATAGTCTTAAACAGCCGACACAAGGTCACAGAGCTGATCATAAAGAAATACGACGAGGATGTGCATCACGCCGGGGCAGAGAGAGTCTTCGCGGAGATCAGACGTCGTTATTGGATACTGCAAGGGAGAGAAGCAGTGCGGCGCTTCCAGCGAACCTGTCTAGACTGTCGTAAGTGGCGAGCGCAGCCCAGTATACCCCGGATGGCTGACCTACCTCCCTGTCGCCTCCGACTCGGCGACAAGCCTTTTCACTCCACCGGTATGGACTGTTTCGGCCCGCTGTATATAAAGAAAGGAAGAGGAACCGAGAAGCGGTGGGGTATTGTATTCAAATGCATGACCACCCGAGCGATGCATATAGAACTCCTTCCAACCATGAGCACAGACTCATTCCGTATGGCCTTCCGAAGATTCACATCGCGGAAAGGCAAACCGTCTATATTATTGTCTGATCACGGGACAAACTTCAAAGGCGGAGAAAGAGAGCTGAGAGAGAGCTTCCAAGCTATGGGCCCAGAACTTAAGACCCACCTCGCTCCATCCCAGATTGACTTCCAGTTTAATCCCCCGAACGCACCTCACTTCGGTGGAACTTGGGAACGAGAAGTACGTTCAATAAAGACAGCCCTGTACGCCGTGCTTGGGGCCCAGACCGTGGCGGAAGAAGTCCTAATGACAGTCCTCACGGAGATCGAGGGAGTATTGAACTCAAAGCCCCTCGGTTACGTCTCAAGTGATGTAGCAGATGTCGACCCAGTCACCCCCAACACACTCTTGATGGGGCGGCTGGACCCCGCGCTACCACAGACAATGTACAGGCCTGAAGAAGCGAACGGCCGAAGAATGTGGAGGTACAGTCAAGTATTGGCTGACAAGTTTTGGAACAGCTTCCTACTCCACTATCTACCGTCTCTACAGACCCGCCAGAAATGGGTGAAAGAGAGAGACAATTTGACAGAAGGAACAGTCGTCATGATTATCGACCAGTCACTACCCCGAGCTATGTGGCCGGCTGGCCGCGTAAGCAAAGTGATCACCGGTGCCGACGGAAAGGTCCGAGCAGCCGAAGTGCTCGTCCAAGGACGGATCTACACCCGACCCGTGGCGAGGCTAATAGAACTGCCAAGGCTCCCCGATACTATCGATGACGACCATGACCCCATGACTTTGTGAACTGCCCGACCCCTCACAACAGACATTGAGTAGTGGACAGTGCGGTTAATCTATCTCTGCTTAGCTAATTAGGTGGGACTAATTAGGGGGCGGCTGTTACAAAGGATCAGATTAAACCGAATATATATATTTATTGATTGATATATATTGCATAGTATTTGTATATCGTTTTGATATCCCTTGTATATTCCTTGTACATATACACGGAATATCCCTTTAGCCTACTACAGACCATAATATTTCATTCTCCTATTGGACAGCGGTCCACAGGCGCCAGAGCCATGCCTCCGGAGTCAGGTTCAAAGTCACCGTCAAGACATGTCTGTGCATGCCCGGCCTTGCCCAGGGATACGAGACAGAAATGTCGTTGGCACTAGTTTGTTCACCGTGCATATAAATATGGCGCAGGTGAATACAGAAGCGCTTAGTCTAAGAGTTACCCAATAAGTTGAAGCCTCACCCACGATACTCCGTGCGGTGAAGTATGGCCTGTTTGGCCCCAGAATAGAGCATTGAGACCGTGTGCGAATTGATAGCTGAATTGTCAGAGTTTGGCGCTATACCGTCGAGTGCGACATATTTCTATTAAGTCAGTAATAGTCTATTGGTGTATAGTGTATCGTGCGGCTAAAGTTCTACAGTGACCAGCATCACCAACGCTTCCTCGTATCAGCTAGAGTTCTTATCCAGGCTGGGCTGCTTTCGTGGCGCTTTCACCCGAGGAGACCTAGACGAGAACCGTGTGGACATGTACACTGGATTAATCTACCCGACGACTACATAGCCCTTTGTGGCTGGATTATATTTGCTTTGGTCCTGTGATTTATGGAGCGGAGAATCGCCGACGCCTACGCGTGTTGGATTTACCCTGTGAGGAGCCAAGTCGAGTCCGCGCCTCAGAGAGCCTGAGGCCGGCTAGCTTTCTTCACTGTGGAGCTACAGTCTACGGAGAACAGCTGTATTCGTCTGTGGATCAAGAGCCTATTGCACCGTCTCCTGTACTTGGAGTCTCCTTAGTCATCGTTGACCAGACTCTCTACTACCGACAGATCCTCTACCCCTGCTGGCTTACAACCAGGGGGACCCTTCCAGTATCTCCCGCTATATATTACTAGTGTACCATAGATATAATTCCCTAAGATTCAGGTTGTATAATTGCCTCCTGCGTAACCAGAGAATGGACATTCATTGTTGATTTGCCTACGCACATTCCTTTGCCTTACAAGTGCATTCAAAGTATAATAGATAATAAATGTAATATAAGTATATTATGTACCTTTTGCTGCAATAAATACTTGATTATACCTTTGTGTGGAACCGATTCAATGTGGGAAGTGTTCATCATATTTATATATCATGTACTGTATGGCCAGTAATTAAAGTACATAAAGCGGTAGTGGTTTAATGATACCATACTTATCAATACAGTCAGGGAATTGTACCCCTCAGTTACACTCACGTTACCACTAAATACCGCCCCTATCGTCTCCCAGATGGTAATGCACCATTTGGATTGGACTGAAAATGCATGGGGGAAAGAAAATCCGGAATCCACATTTTACTTGTCAGGCATGTAATCCGAGCCGATTGCAGTCTTTGTGGTCCCTCAGAACAGCGTGGATTCATGGAATATGTGTTTCGAGCCCCCAGCGTTGGATCAATAAACACAATCGATATTTGGAATGGCGATCAGGAATTGGACTAATCTTTTTGGATAACATCTGATCTGAGGTAAGGAATCTATTTGACCAGTCTTGGGGTAATCAGAGCTTTTTTCACAGAGATATCAACGTGTGTGTGTGTGTCTGTGTGTGTGTGTGTCTGTGTGTCTGTGTGTCTGTGTGTGTGTGTGTGTGTGTGTGTGTGTGTGTTGATCAGGAAATAGATAATCGATTTTTCAGCCCGCTTCTATAGCGTGCATAAGTACACATATACTATCGATAATCTAGCGTTTATTTGAAAACGATTCATAAATAGGTCGAAAAATGACAACGTTTTTTGTGTATTCCAGTAAAGGGCGATTCCTGTGGAATCTCTTTTTCTTTCTGGAAATTTCCAAAAAACAATCGTTTTTCTAAACGGTATAAAACGGAAATGTACAGATGAAAAAACGATCCGTTTCGACAATGTTGACTGCAAGCAAGTCATTGATAAGCGACGGGCGTATTAGACACATAGCCATCATTTAAGATATAGTTTATGCGTTCGCACTGAAAGTGGTAACGAGTCCAGGAGAAACATCACAATAAACAAAACAAGAACACCATGAAGTCCAAAAGACCCCACGACGCGAAGGTAAGGAAAAACTCACTAAAACCTAGCAATAGGAAGAAAAGCTCCACAGGCAATGTGGAGGAGAGAAACCTTAGAAGGGCCGTTCAAGGGGGGATCTCCCTTCTTAGATGTCGGTGATAGTAGTGTTGCAGTAAAACAGGCGAACCTCTTTATGATACTTTGTTCTGGTCCAGGTGAAACTGGTCTTATTTGACATGCCCTGAGTGGGAGTTGAACCCCGGTCTCCCGCACCGCGGGCGACATCACAGACCACTAGACCAAGAGGTGAACTCACTTCTAAGTAATAAGTCTGGATGCCTTTTAAGGAGAGTGAGTTTACTTGCAGTACCGCTACGTGCCACAGTCACTTCACAGCACATGAAGTCCATCGTGACGGTGGATATACTCACGGTACCTCCGTTACACAGGTAACAGGACCGATCTGTTTATACTTAGTTCTGGTCCAGGTAACAGGACCGATCTGTTTATGATACTTAGTTCTGGTCCAGGTAACAGATCTGTTTATGATACTTAGTTCTGGTCCAGGTAACAGGACCGATCTGTTTATGATACTTAGTTCTGGTCCAGGTAACAGGACAGATCTGTTTATGATACTTAGTTCTGGTCCAGGTAACAGACAGATCTGTTTATGATACTTAGTTCTGGTCCAGGTAACAGATCTGTTTATGATACTTAGTTCTGGTCCAGGTAACAGATCTGTTTATGATACTTAGTTCTGGTCCAGGTAACGGATCTGTTTATGATACTTAGTTCTGGTCCAGGTAACAGGACAGATCTGTTTATGATACTTAGTTCTGGTCCAGGTAACAGGACAGATCTGTTTATGATACTTAGTTCTGGTCCAGGTAACAGATCTGTTTATGATACTTAGTTCTGGTCCAGGTAACAGGACAGATCTGTTTATGATACTTAGTTCTGGTCCAGGTAACAGATCTGTTTATGATACTTAGTTCTGGTCCAGGTAACAGATCTGTTTATGATACTTAGTTCTGGTCCAGGTAACAGATCTGTTTATGATACTTAGTTCTGGTCCAGGTAACAGATCTGTTTATGATACTTAGTTCTGGTCCAGGTAACAGGACAGATCTGTTTATGATACTTAGTTCTGGTCCAGGTAACAGATCTGTTTATGATACTTAGTTCTGGTCCAGGTAACAGGACAGATCTGTTTATGATACTTAGTTCTGGTCCAGGTAACAGATCTGTTTATGATACTTAGTTCTGGTCCAGGTAACAGGACAGATCTGTTTATGATACTTAGTTCTGGTCCAGGTAACAGGACAGATCTGTCTATGATACTTAGTTCTGGTCCAGGTGAGAGGACAGATCTGTTTATGATACTTAGTTCTGGTCCAGGTAACAGGACAGATCTGTTTATGATACTTAGTTCTGGTCCAGGTAACAGATCTGTTTATGATACTTAGTTCTGGTCCAGGTAACAGGACAGATCTGTTTATGATACTTAGTTCTGGTCCAGGTGAGAGGACAGATCTGTTTATGATACTTAGTTCTGGTCCAGGTAACAGGACAGATCTGTTTATGATACTTAGTTCTGGTCCAGGTAACAGGACAGATCTGTTTATGATACTTAGTTCTGGTCCAGGTAACAGGACAGATCTGTTTATGATACTTAGTTCTGGTCCAGGTAACAGGACAGATCTGTTTATGATACTTAGTTCTGGTCCAGGTAACAGGACAGATCTGTTTATGATACTTAGTTCTGGTCCAGGTGAGAGGACAGATCTGTTTATGATACTTAGTTCTGGTCCAGGTAACAGGACAGATCTGTTTATGATACTTAGTTCTGGTCCAGGTAACAGATCTGTTTATGATACTTAGTTCTGGTCCAGGTAACAGGACAGATCTGTTTATGATACTTAGTTCTGGTCCAGGTAACAGGACAGATCTGTTTATGATACTTAGTTCTGGTCCAGGTAACAGGACAGATCTGTTTATGATACTTAGTTCTGGTCCAGGTAACAGGACAGATCTGTTTATGATACTTAGTTCTGGTCCAGGTAACAGGACAGATCTGTTTATGATACTTAGTTCTGGTCCAGGTGAGAGGACAGATCTGTTTATGATACTTAGTTCTGGTCCAGGTAACAGGACAGATCTGTTTATGATACTTAGTTCTGGTCCAGGTAACAGATCTGTTTATGATACTTAGTTCTGGTCCAGGTAACAGGACAGATCTGTTTATGATACTTAGTTCTGGTCCAGGTAACAGGACAGATCTGTTTATGATACTTAGTTCTGGTCCAGGTAACAGGACAGATCTGTTTATGATACTTAGTTCTGGTCCAGGTAACAGGACAGATCTGTTTATGATACTTAGTTCTGGTCCAGGTAACAGGACAGATCTGTTTATGATACTTAGTTCTGGTCCAGGTAACAGGACAGATCTGTTTATGATACTTAGTTCTGGTCCAGGTGAGAGGACAGATCTGTTTATGATACTTAGTTCTGGTCCAGGTAACAGGACAGATCTGTTTATGATACTTAGTTCTGGTCCAGGTAACAGATCTGTTTATGATACTTAGTTCTGGTCCAGGTAACAGGACAGATCTGTTTATGATACTTAGTTCTGGTCCAGGTAACGGGACAGATCTGTTTATGATACTTAGTTCTGGTCCAGGTAACAGGACAGATCTGTTTATGATACTTAGTTCTGGTCCAGGTAACAGATCTGTTTATGATACTTAGTTCTGGTCCAGGTAACAGATCTGTTTATGATACTTAGTTCTGGTCCAGGTAACGGGACAGATCTGTTTATGATACTTAGTTCTGGTCCAGGTAACAGGACAGATCTGTTTATGATACTTAGTTCTGGTCCAGGTAACAGATCTGTTTATGATACTTAGTTCTGGTCCAGGTAACAGATCTGTTTATGATACTTAGTTCTGGTCCAGGTAACAGATCTGTTTATGATACTTAGTTCTGGTCCAGGTAACAGATCTGTTTATGATACTTAGTTCTGGTCCAGGTAACAGGACAGATCTGTTTATGATACTTAGTTCTGGTCCAGGTAACAGGACAGATCTGTTTATGATACTTAGTTCTGGTCCAGGTAACGGGACAGATCTGTTTATGATACTTAGTTCTGGTCCAGGTAACAGGACAGATCTGTTTATGATACTTAGTTCTGGTCCAGGTAACAGATCTGTTTATGATACTTAGTTCTGGTCCAGGTAACAGGACAGATCTGTTTATGATACTTAGTTCTGGTCCAGGTAACAGGACAGATCTGTTTATGATACTTAGTTCTGGTCCAGGTAACAGGACAGATCTGTTTATGATACTTAGTTCTGGTCCAGGTAACGGGACAGATCTGTTTATGATACTTAGTTCTGGTCCAGGTAACGGGACAGATCTGTTTATGATACTTAGTTCTGGTCCAGGTAACAGGACAGATCTGTTTATGATACTTAGTTCTGGTCCAGGTAACAGATCTGTTTATGATACTTAGTTCTGGTCCAGGTAACAGATCTGTTTATGATACTTAGTTCTGGTCCAGGTAACAGATCTGTTTATGATACTTAGTTCTGGTCCAGGTAACAGATCTGTTTATGATACTTAGTTCTGGTCCAGGTAACAGGACAGATCTGTTTATGATACTTAGTTCTGGTCCAGGTAACAGGACAGATCTGTTTATGATACTTAGTTCTGGTCCAGGTAACGGGACAGATCTGTTTATGATACTTAGTTCTGGTCCAGGTAACAGGACAGATCTGTTTATGATACTTAGTTCTGGTCCAGGTAACAGGACAGATCTGTTTATGATACTTAGTTCTGGTCCAGGTAACAGGACAGATCTGTTTATGATACTTAGTTCTGGTCCAGGTAACAGGACAGATCTGTTTATGATACTTAGTTCTGGTCCAGGTAACAGGACAGATCTGTTTATGATACTTAGTTCTGGTCCAGGTAACAGGACAGATCTGTTTATGATACTTAGTTCTGGTCCAGGTAACAGGACAGATCTGTTTATGATACTTAGTTCTGGTCCAGGTGAGAGGACAGATCTGTTTATGATACTTAGTTCTGGTCCAGGTAACAGGACAGATCTGTTTATGATACTTAGTTCTGGTCCAGGTAACAGATCTGTTTATGATACTTAGTTCTGGTCCAGGTAACAGGACAGATCTGTTTATGATACTTAGTTCTGGTCCAGGTAACAGGACAGATCTGTTTATGATACTTAGTTCTGGTCCAGGTAACAGGACAGATCTGTTTATGATACTTAGTTCTGGTCCAGGTAACAGGACAGATCTGTTTATGATACTTAGTTCTGGTCCAGGTGAGAGGACAGATCTGTTTATGATACTTAGTTCTGGTCCAGGTAACAGGACAGATCTGTTTATGATACTTAGTTCTGGTCCAGGTAACAGATCTGTTTATGATACTTAGTTCTGGTCCAGGTAACAGGACAGATCTGTTTATGATACTTAGTTCTGGTCCAGGTAACAGGACAGATCTGTTTATGATACTTAGTTCTGGTCCAGGTAACAGGACAGATCTGTTTATGATACTTAGTTCTGGTCCAGGTAACAGGACAGATCTGTTTATGATACTTAGTTCTGGTCCAGGTAACAGGACAGATCTGTTTATGATACTTAGTTCTGGTCCAGGTAACAGGACAGATCTGTTTATGATACTTAGTTCTGGTCCAGGTGAGAGGACAGATCTGTTTATGATACTTAGTTCTGGTCCAGGTAACAGGACAGATCTGTTTATGATACTTAGTTCTGGTCCAGGTAACAGATCTGTTTATGATACTTAGTTCTGGTCCAGGTAACAGGACAGATCTGTTTATGATACTTAGTTCTGGTCCAGGTAACGGGACAGATCTGTTTATGATACTTAGTTCTGGTCCAGGTAACAGGACAGATCTGTTTATGATACTTAGTTCTGGTCCAGGTAACAGATCTGTTTATGATACTTAGTTCTGGTCCAGGTAACAGATCTGTTTATGATACTTAGTTCTGGTCCAGGTAACGGGACAGATCTGTTTATGATACTTAGTTCTGGTCCAGGTAACAGGACAGATCTGTTTATGATACTTAGTTCTGGTCCAGGTAACAGATCTGTTTATGATACTTAGTTCTGGTCCAGGTAACAGATCTGTTTATGATACTTAGTTCTGGTCCAGGTAACAGATCTGTTTATGATACTTAGTTCTGGTCCAGGTAACAGATCTGTTTATGATACTTAGTTCTGGTCCAGGTAACAGGACAGATCTGTTTATGATACTTAGTTCTGGTCCAGGTAACAGGACAGATCTGTTTATGATACTTAGTTCTGGTCCAGGTAACGGGACAGATCTGTTTATGATACTTAGTTCTGGTCCAGGTAACAGGACAGATCTGTTTATGATACTTAGTTCTGGTCCAGGTAACAGATCTGTTTATGATACTTAGTTCTGGTCCAGGTAACAGGACAGATCTGTTTATGATACTTAGTTCTGGTCCAGGTAACAGGACAGATCTGTTTATGATACTTAGTTCTGGTCCAGGTAACAGGACAGATCTGTTTATGATACTTAGTTCTGGTCCAGGTAACGGGACAGATCTGTTTATGATACTTAGTTCTGGTCCAGGTAACGGGACAGATCTGTTTATGATACTTAGTTCTGGTCCAGGTAACAGGACAGATCTGTTTATGATACTTAGTTCTGGTCCAGGTAACAGATCTGTTTATGATACTTAGTTCTGGTCCAGGTAACAGATCTGTTTATGATACTTAGTTCTGGTCCAGGTAACAGATCTGTTTATGATACTTAGTTCTGGTCCAGGTAACAGATCTGTTTATGATACTTAGTTCTGGTCCAGGTAACAGGACAGATCTGTTTATGATACTTAGTTCTGGTCCAGGTAACAGGACAGATCTGTTTATGATACTTAGTTCTGGTCCAGGTAACGGGACAGATCTGTTTATGATACTTAGTTCTGGTCCAGGTAACAGGACAGATCTGTTTATGATACTTAGTTCTGGTCCAGGTAACAGGACAGATCTGTTTATGATACTTAGTTCTGGTCCAGGTAACAGGACAGATCTGTTTATGATACTTAGTTCTGGTCCAGGTAACAGGACAGATCTGTTTATGATACTTAGTTCTGGTCCAGGTAACAGGACAGATCTGTTTATGATACTTAGTTCTGGTCCAGGTAACAGGACAGATCTGTTTATGATACTTAGTTCTGGTCCAGGTAACAGGACAGATCTGTTTATGATACTTAGTTCTGGTCCAGGTGAGAGGACAGATCTGTTTATGATACTTAGTTCTGGTCCAGGTAACAGGACAGATCTGTTTATGATACTTAGTTCTGGTCCAGGTAACAGATCTGTTTATGATACTTAGTTCTGGTCCAGGTAACAGGACAGATCTGTTTATGATACTTAGTTCTGGTCCAGGTAACAGGACAGATCTGTTTATGATACTTAGTTCTGGTCCAGGTAACAGGACAGATCTGTTTATGATACTTAGTTCTGGTCCAGGTAACAGGACAGATCTGTTTATGATACTTAGTTCTGGTCCAGGTAACAGGACAGATCTGTTTATGATACTTAGTTCTGGTCCAGGTGAGAGGACAGATCTGTTTATGATACTTAGTTCTGGTCCAGGTAACAGGACAGATCTGTTTATGATACTTAGTTCTGGTCCAGGTAACATATCTGTTTATGATACTTAGTTCTGGTCCAGGTAACAGGACAGATCTGTTTATGATACTTAGTTCTGGTCCAGGTAACAGGACAGATCTGTTTATGATACTTAGTTCTGGTCCAGGTAACAGGACAGATCTGTTTATGATACTTAGTTCTGGTCCAGGTAACAGGACAGATCTGTTTATGATACTTAGTTCTGGTCCAGGTAACAGGACAGATCTGTTTATGATACTTAGTTCTGGTCCAGGTAACAGGACAGATCTGTTTATGATACTTAGTTCTGGTCCAGGTGAGAGGACAGATCTGTTTATGATACTTAGTTCTGGTCCAGGTAACAGGACAGATCTGTTTATGATACTTAGTTCTGGTCCAGGTAACGGGACAGATCTGTTTATGATACTTAGTTCTGGTCCAGGTAACAGGACAGATCTGTTTATGATACTTAGTTCTGGTCCAGGTAACAGATCTGTTTATGATACTTAGTTCTGGTCCAGGTAACAGATCTGTTTATGATACTTAGTTCTGGTCCAGGTAACGGGACAGATCTGTTTATGATACTTAGTTCTGGTCCAGGTAACAGGACAGATCTGTTTATGATACTTAGTTCTGGTCCAGGTAACAGATCTGTTTATGATACTTAGTTCTGGTCCAGGTAACAGATCTGTTTATGATACTTAGTTCTGGTCCAGGTAACAGATCTGTTTATGATACTTAGTTCTGGTCCAGGTAACAGATCTGTTTATGATACTTAGTTCTGGTCCAGGTAACAGGACAGATCTGTTTATGATACTTAGTTCTGGTCCAGGTAACAGGACAGATCTGTTTATGATACTTAGTTCTGGTCCAGGTAACGGGACAGATCTGTTTATGATACTTAGTTCTGGTCCAGGTAACAGGACAGATCTGTTTATGATACTTAGTTCTGGTCCAGGTAACAGATCTGTTTATGATACTTAGTTCTGGTCCAGGTAACAGGACAGATCTGTTTATGATACTTAGTTCTGGTCCAGGTAACAGGACAGATCTGTTTATGATACTTAGTTCTGGTCCAGGTAACAGGACAGATCTGTTTATGATACTTAGTTCTGGTCCTGGTAACGGGACAGATCTGTTTATGATACTTAGTTCTGGTCCAGGTAACGGGACAGATCTGTTTATGATACTTAGTTCTGGTCCAGGTAACAGGACAGATCTGTTTATGATACTTAGTTCTGGTCCAGGTAACAGATCTGTTTATGATACTTAGTTCTGGTCCAGGTAACAGATCTGTTTATGATACTTAGTTCTGGTCCAGGTAACAGATCTGTTTATGATACTTAGTTCTGGTCCAGGTAACAGATCTGTTTATGATACTTAGTTCTGGTCCAGGTAACAGGACAGATCTGTTTATGATACTTAGTTCTGGTCCAGGTAACAGGACAGATCTGTTTATGATACTTAGTTCTGGTCCAGGTAACGGGACAGATCTGTTTATGATACTTAGTTCTGGTCCAGGTAACAGGACAGATCTGTTTATGATACTTAGTTCTGGTCCAGGTAACAGGACAGATCTGTTTATGATACTTAGTTCTGGTCCAGGTAACAGGACAGATCTGTTTATGATACTTAGTTCTGGTCCATGTAACACGACAGATCTGTTTATGATACTTAGTTCTGGTCCAGGTAACAGGACAGATCTGTTTATGATACTTAGTTCTGGTCCAGGTAACAGGACAGATCTGTTTATGATACTTAGTTCTGGTCCAGGTAACAGGACAGATCTGTTTATGATACTTAGTTCTGGTCCAGGTAACAGATCTGTTTATGATACTTAGTTCTGGTCCAGGTAACAGGACAGATCTGTTTATGATACTTAGTTCTGGTCCAGGTAACGGGACAGATCTGTTTATGATACTTAGTTCTGGTCCAGGTAACAGGACAGATCTGTTTATGATACTTAGTTCTGGTCCAGGTAACAGATCTGTTTATGATACTTAGTTCTGGTCCAGGTAACAGATCTGTTTATGATACTTAGTTCTGGTCCAGGTAACGGGACAGATCTGTTTATGATACTTAGTTCTGGTCCAGGTAACAGGACAGATCTGTTTATGATACTTAGTTCTGGTCCAGGTAACAGATCTGTTTATGATACTTAGTTCTGGTCCAGGTAACAGATCTGTTTATGATACTTAGTTCTGGTCCAGGTAACAGATCTGTTTATGATACTTAGTTCTGGTCCAGGTAACAGATCTGTTTATGATACTTAGTTCTGGTCCAGGTAACAGGACAGATCTGTTTATGATACTTAGTTCTGGTCCAGGTAACAGGACAGATCTGTTTATGATACTTAGTTCTGGTCCAGGTAACGGGACAGATCTGTTTATGATACTTAGTTCTGGTCCAGGTAACAGGACAGATCTGTTTATGATACTTAGTTCTGGTCCAGGTAACAGATCTGTTTATGATACTTAGTTCTGGTCCAGGTAACAGGACAGATCTGTTTATGATACTTAGTTCTGGTCCAGGTAACAGGACAGATCTGTTTATGATACTTAGTTCTGGTCCAGGTAACAGGACAGATCTGTTTATGATACTTAGTTCTGGTCCAGGTAACGGGACAGATCTGTTTATGATACTTAGTTCTGGTCCAGGTAACGGGACAGATCTGTTTATGATACTTAGTTCTGGTCCAGGTAACAGGACAGATCTGTTTATGATACTTAGTTCTGGTCCAGGTAACAGATCTGTTTATGATACTTAGTTCTGGTCCAGGTAACAGATCTGTTTATGATACTTAGTTCTGGTCCAGGTAACAGATCTGTTTATGATACTTAGTTCTGGTCCAGGTAACAGATCTGTTTATGATACTTAGTTCTGGTCCAGGTAACAGGACAGATCTGTTTATGATACTTAGTTCTGGTCCAGGTAACAGGACAGATCTGTTTATGATACTTAGTTCTGGTCCAGGTAACGGGACAGATCTGTTTATGATACTTAGTTCTGGTCCAGGTAACAGGACAGATCTGTTTATGATACTTAGTTCTGGTCCAGGTAACAGGACAGATCTGTTTATGATACTTAGTTCTGGTCCAGGTAACAGGACAGATCTGTTTATGATACTTAGTTCTGGTCCAGGTAACGGGACAGATCTGTTTATGATACTTAGTTCTGGTCCAGGTAACAGGACAGATCTGTTTATGATACTTAGTTCTGGTCCAGGTAACAGATCTGTTTATGATACTTAGTTCTGGTCCAGGTAACAGATCTGTTTATGATACTTAGTTCTGGTCCAGGTAACAGATCTGTTTATGATACTTAGTTCTGGTCCAGGTAACAGATCTGTTTATGATACTTAGTTCTGGTCCAGGTAACAGGACAGATCTGTTTATGATACTTAGTTCTGGTCCAGGTAACAGGACAGATCTGTTTATGATACTTAGTTCTGGTCCAGGTAACAGGACAGATCTGTTTATGATACTTAGTTCTGGTCCAGGTAACAGATCTGTTTATGATACTTAGTTCTGGTCCAGGTAACAGATCTGTTTATGATACTTAGTTCTGGTCCAGGTAACAGATCTGTTTATGATACTTAGTTCTGGTCCAGGTAACAGATCTGTTTATGATACTTAGTTCTGGTCCAGGTAACAGATCTGTTTATGATACTTAGTTCTGGTCCAGGTAACAGGACAGATCTGTTTATGATACTTAGTTCTGGTCCAGGTAACAGATCTGTTTATGATACTTAGTTCTGGTCCAGGTAACAGATCTGTTTATGATACTTAGTTCTGGTCCAGGTAACAGATCTGTTTATGATACTTAGTTCTGGTCCAGGTAACAGATCTGTTTATGATACTTAGTTCTGGTCCAGGTAACAGGACAGATCTGTTTATGATACTTAGTTCTGGTCCAGGTAACAGGACAGATCTGTTTATGATACTTAGTTCTGGTCCAGGTAACAGGACAGATCTGTTTATGATACTTAGTTCTGGTCCAGGTAACAGGACAGATCTCTTTATGATACAGTATATTTAGTTTGATATCGTCTAGATCAGGGGTTCCCAAACTTTTCAGGCCGGGACCCAGAAAATAAGGCGTCAGAGAGCCGCGGCCCAATGCACATCGTCAGGCTTTTTATTTTTTTTTTTTTTTGCCAGGCGACCGATTTTTTAAGCCAAATATCACTTCAATCCTATTAAGTTAGTTCAAGTTAGTTATTCATTTATATGTGCTATTTATGAGAGGGCTAACTTGTTGCAAAATAATAATGATAATAATAATAGCCTCATTAAAATACTATTGTTGCTTCGGTTGTTTTCAGCGTTTTATGTGCATAATCTGTTATTTTGTTTGAAATGTTCGTTGAAATAAGTAGATTTTTCGTTTTTGTTTATTTATTAAGTTAATATAAAACCATATAGTCACATTTTAGAATACAATAGAATAGAATTTTAAAATACAACTAGAAACACTGTCCTGGCCTGCTTCTAAGTTCAGTGGCCTGACAAAAAAAAAAGATTTTTTTTTTAATTTGTAAAAAAATAATTATTTAATTTTTTTAAATCATCTCGCGGCCCTCCCGTGGCTGCTCGCGGCCCACCTTTGGGAACCACTGGTCTAGTGAAATGACGGAACCTTGAATGCGCACGTGTTGCTTTTCCTGTAAACGCTACTGATTCACTTGGGCTGATGAACTTCCTTCTAGATAAAAGCCACATTGCGTGTTGCATGTTCTTTGTCATTTGTACGTCTTAACCTTTTCTGGAAACACTCACTTGGCATTTACTCGTCGTGCCGTTTGGGATTTATTTTTTAGGAAATTAGAATCTTAATTCTTAAATCTCTGTCTTAATTCTCTGTGTGTGGGGGTGGGGGGGGGGGGGCGGGGGTGTAGGCTATTAAACACGAATCATCGTTTTTACATAAAAAAAAAGAAATAATAAAAAGCAAGCTGTCAAATGTGAGCGTGTGTTTGTGTGTTTGGTAATGAAAAAAGAAATTAAAAGGAGAAGATCGTTTGTCTGTTCTACAAATAAAAATAGCTGAAGACAGTTTCTCTCCGAGGCGCCGTTCCTCCACGTGTTGTGTTGAAGTGTGTAGTGTTGTGTGTTGAAGTGTTCAGTGTTCAGTGTTGTGTGTTGTGTGTTGTGTGTTGTGTGTTGTGTGTTGAAGTGTTCAGTGATGTGTGTTGTGTGTTGTGTGTTGTGTGTTGAAGTGTTCAGTGTTGTGTGTTGTGTGTTGTGTGTTGAAGTGTTCAGTGTTGTGTTGAAGTGTTGTGTGTTGTGTGTTGAAGTGTTCAGTGTTGTGTTGAAGTGTTGTGTGTTGTGTGTTGAAGTGTGTAGTGTTGTGTGTTGAAGTGTTCAGTGTTGTGTGTTGTGTGTTGTGTGTTGAAGTGTTCAGTGTTGTGTGTTGTGTGTTGTGTGTTGAAGTGTTCAGTGTTGTGTTGAAGTGTTGTGTGTTGTGTGTTGAAGTGTTCAGTGTTGTGTTGAAGTGTTGTGTGTTGTGTGTTGAAGTGTGTTGAAGTGTTCAGTGTTGTGTGTTGAAGTGTTGTGTGTTGTGTGTTGAAGTGTTCAGTGTTGTGTGTTGAAGTGTTCAGTGTTGTGTGTTGAAGTGTTGTGTGTTGAAGTGTGTTGAAGTGTTCAGTGTTGTGTGTTGAAGTGTTCAGTGTTGTGTGTTGAAGTGTTGTGTGTTGAAGTGTGTAGTGTTGTGTGTTGTGTGTTGTGTGTTGAAGTGTTCAGTGGTGTGTGTTGTGTGTTGAAGTGTTCAGTGTTGTGTGTTGAAGTGTTCAGTGTTGTGTGTTGAAGTGTTCAGTGTTGTGTGTTGTGTGTTGTGTGTTGAAGTGTTCAGTGTTGTGTGTTGTGTGTTGAAGTGTTCAGTGTTGTGTGTTGAAGTGTTCAGTGTTGTGTGTTGAAGTGTTCAGTGTTGTGTGTTGTGTGTTGAAGTGTTCAGTGTTGTGTGTTGAAGTGTTGTGTGTTGAAGTGTTCAGTGTTGTGTGTTGAAGTGTTGTGTGTTGAAGTGTTCAGTGATGTGTGTTGTGTGTTGAAGTGGTGTGTGTTGTGTGTTGAAGTGGTGTGTGTTGTGTGTTGTGTGTTGTGTGTTGAAGTGTTGTGTGTTGTGTGTTGAAGTGTTCAGTGTTGTGTGTTGAAGTGTTCAGTGTTGTGTGTTGAAGTGTTCAGTGTTGTGTGTTGAAGTGTTGTGTGTTGTGTGTTGTGTGTTGAAGTGTTGTGTGTTGTGTGTTGAAGTGTTCAGTGATGTGTGTTGAAGTGTTCAGTGTTGTGTGTTGAAGTGTTCAGTGTTGTGTGTTGAAGTGTTCAGTGATGTGTGTTGAAGTGTTCAGTGATGTGTGTTGAAGTGTTCAGTGTTGTGTGTTGAAGTGTTCAGTGATGTGTGTTGAAGTGTTCAGTGATGTGTGTTGAAGTGTTCAGTGTTGTGTGTTGAAGTGTTGTGTGTTGAAGTGTTCAGTGATGTGTGTTGAAGTGTTCAGTGTTGTGTGTTGAAGTGTTGTGTGTTGAAGTGTTCAGTGATGTGTGTTGAAGTGTTGTGTGTTGAAGTGTTCAGTGATGTGTGTTGAAGTGTTGTGTGTTGAAGTGTTCAGTGATGTGTGTTGAAGTGTTCAGTGTTGTGTGTTGAAGTGTTGTGTGTTGAAGTGTTCAGTGATGTGTGTTGAAGTGTTCAGTGATGTGTGTTGAAGTGTTCAGTGTTGTGTGTTGAAGTGTTGTGTGTTGAAGTGTTCAGTGATGTGTGTTGAAGTGTTCAGTGATGTGTGTTGAAGTGTTCAGTGTTGTGTGTTGAAGTGTTCAGTGTTGTGTGTTGAAGTGTTCAGTGTTGTGTGTTGAAGTGTTCAGTGTTGTGTGTTGAAGTGTTCAGTGTTGTGTGTTGAAGTGTTCAGTGATGTGTGTTGAAGTGTTCAGTGATGTGTGTTGTGTGTTGAAGTGTTGTGTGTTGTGTGTTGAAGTGTTGTGTGTTGTGTGTTGAAGTGTTGTGTGTTGTGTGTTGAAGTGTTGTGTGTTGTGTGTTGAAGTGTTCAGCAGTATATTCACGCAGACGTCGCCCCCTGCAGGTCAGCCAGTACACATTCGCCATGTGTAGCTACCGGGAGAAGAAGTCCGAGCCGCAGGAGCTGATGCAGCTGGAGGGATATACCGTGGACTACTGCGACGCCCAGCCAGGTACTGTGACCCCGCTGTGACCCCCAGCCTGGTACTGTGACCCCCAGCCTGGTACTGTGACCCTGTGACCCCCAGCCTGGTACTGTCTAGTAGCTAGTTAGCCAATGCTAGGTAGGTACTAACGTTAGCTCACGGAACGATAGCTAGTTAGCCAACGCTAGCCAGCACCTGCGAAATCGAATGCCAAACTGATATCAGACGTTGATATCAGGAGCTATCAGCAGCTAGCCAGCTAGATAACGTTAGACAATGCCTCATGTATTAAACTAAAGTGAATAGTTGACTGGGTCATTTTGTTTAATGCTTCAGTTATGTTGAAAGAGGAGCTCTGAGCTGCTCATACACTCGACTCTTGCCGTAGTGGTTTGTTGACGTGGGTCTGTGAGGGGGAGGAGGGGGGGCAAGGCGTGCACTGCTGCAGCAGATTTAGGAGTCTGATCTGACGGTCACAGAGCTGAGCGCGCCCAGTTAGCTGTAAAAATCCATAGATTAGCTGCACCGTTATATAAGCCGCAGGGTCGAAAAATGGGGGGGAAAGCTGCGGTATATATATCTTTTTATATATTCTAATTTTATTTTCATATTCGAATCCCATGCCCATCGAACAAAGCTTCGAAGTATTTAAGACAGCCCTAGTGACCCACAGCCTGGTACTGTGACCCCCAGCCTGGTACTGTGACCCCCAGCCTGGTACTGTGACCCCCAGCCTGGTACTGTGACCCCCAGCCTGGTACTGTGACCCCCAGCCTGGTACTGTGAACTGTGACCCGCAGCCTGGTACTGTGACCCCCAGCCTGGTACTGTGACCCACAGCCTGGTACTGTGACCCCCAGCCTGGTACTGTGACCCCCAGCCTGGTACTGTGACCCCCAGCCTGGTACTGTGACCCCCAGCCTGGTACTGTGACCCCCAGCCTGGTACTGTGACCCCCAGCCTGGTACTGTGACCCCCAGCCTGGTACTGTGACCCCCAGCCTGGTACTGTGACCCGCAGCCTGGTACTGTGACCCCCAGCCTGGTACTGTGACCCACAGGGGAGGTACAGGTAGTAAAAAGCAGTGTAAACAATATAACAAGTCAATATGCTTAACGTAACATAATTAACTCCTGACATGTGCATAATGGTCAACAAGGTGCGTGATGAGGGTATGTGTGCCCTCTCAGTTATATTTGCCCTACAATAATAGTTACAATATATAATCTAATAATCCAGATTCTTATTATATTATTATATATTATTATTGTATTATGCACAATCGTTGCGGGCAAGACCCCCCGCCTTTCATTGTATACTTGTATGCCGTGACAAATAAAACTCTTGACTTGACTTGACAATAATCTAAATCTAATCTATATACTCTGAAAAAAACTAAATGCTAAATATATGCAATATATAATCTAATAATCCAATAATCTAAATCTAATATATAATCTAAAAATGTTAAATGCTAAATATATGATCTGATGAAGTATACAATATTCACATAAGGTGCATAAGGTAGTATTATTGTCCCTTTTAGGTTCCTAGTAATTGTAGTTGGATGTCTGGCAGCAGTCCCTGCCCACTGTTGTGGAGCCTGATGGCCGCTGGTATGAAGGACTGGCCGAGGCGGTTAGTTGAGTGTCGGGGGGGGGTATGAGTCTGTGGCTGAACGTGCTTCTCATCTTGACTAGCTCCTCATAGAGGGGGTGGGAGGGGTTCTCCAGGATAGCAGCCTGCTATACATTATGATGAATTCAAAATGGGGGACCCTGATGTAAACAAGACGAAAGTCTTTCTCTGGTCTGCATCCCCTTAACAATTGTATGTATTGAGCTGTACTGTATTGTACCCATTCTGCAAAATGTTCAATCAATCAATCAATCCTTCTCATCCCCCTCTCTGCCACCACCTCTAGTCTGACCAGCTCGACTCCCACCACGGAGCTAGCCTTCCTCACCAGCTTGTTCAGTTTGTTGGTGTCCCTCGAGTTGATGTAGCCCCCCCAGCATGCCACAGCATAGAAGAGGACGCTGGTCACTACAGACTAGTAGAAGGACTGCAGCAGTCTACTTTTAATATGTAATGCTGCACAAGCTATATATCACAGCTGGTCAAATTCATGTGCAGTGAGATCAACTTGAGATCCCTCAGGTGACAGTATGTCATACTGTATGAATTAATTATTATTACTCAAACACATTCTATAGAATATAAACATATACATTAATTATTATTACTCAAACACATTCTATAGAATATAAACATATACATTAGTTATTATTACTCAAACACATTCTATAGTGTCTAAACATATACATGAATTATTATTACTCAAACACATTATATATTATCTAAACATTAATTATGATTACTCTGGCACATTCTATAGAATATAAACATAAAAATGTATTATTACTCAGACACATTCTATAGTATCTAAACATATAAATGTATTATTCTTACTGAGGCACATTCTATAGTATATAAACCATTTATTTACCAAACAACAAAGTTGTTGAGGCTCTTCCAACTTTGATGAATTTCATGTTGGAATTAGTGGTCTGCAAGGGCCTTGAAATAAAGCCTGAGCCCTGCCCGAGCCCGTGAACTTCAGGCCCTGCCCGAAAATAAGCCCGACTGTAAATAATATTTTAAGCCCTTGCCCGCGTGAAAACCCGAAAAAAATTATTATTATTATTAAAATATAATTTTTTTTTGTATTTGTTTTAAATATTCGAAACACGGTTTTATATGAACGTAATAAATAAACAAAACTAAGAAGCATTTACATAGCCTGTTTCGCAATGCCGTCTCTCCCAGTGCTCGCTTATAGACTGACTCACACATCAGCCTCGTAAAACGTATTGAAGGCTATAGAATCTTCTTTGACACACACACACACACACACACACACACACACACACACACACACACACACACACACACACACACACGACACACAATAGCCTACTCAGTCAAACAAACAAACAGAAAACAGAAATCAGATTTCGAGCAGAGCAACGTAATGAAAAGCACAACAAAACAGGTAGCGAGTCCCAGCAAATAATAAACATCACTCACCACGACGTCAGCAACGCGTTGAACACCGTTAACAAAACTTCTCCAACCGGCTACATACATCCCAAGAACAAATTAAAACGTTCGCCAACTGGCTATATTCCAACACAACCAATCGAGTTGAACTTGTCCCCTGAGTTCTCCCTGCGCACTGCAGTAATTACATCCAAATGTTTCTCTGGCGCAAAAGAGAAAAAAATCTTAAAACGAAGGTTATCCTATAACCCTAGTTATATGAAGAAGAAAAAAAACACAACAAAAAAAAAAAAAAAAAAAAAACGGCGGTGCCCGGGCCCGGCCGAGCCCGAATTATTTATTAAAAAAAAAAGCCCTACCCAGCCCGAACCCGTCGGGCCTGGGCAAGGTTGCAGTGCACTAGTTGGAATCAAGATGTCAGCATCCAGGAAGTCTGGAAGTCTTGACAAATTGGACCATTTCTACAACTTCAAGGTGATTGTTTGACAAACAAGTAGCCAGAATTGTATGTTTTGGAACTACAGAATACCAGAAATCCTGGGTGGGAGGTTCGAAGGGTCAAAGTGGGCATAAAACAGGAGGGAAGACTGTCAGGTTTTAAACTGTGGGTAACAAACGGAGAAGGTAAAGACGACTTTGAACTGTTAAACAGTAATCCAGAACTATTTTATTGCACTGTAAAAAAAATATTTTATCTATTCTATTCTACTATTTTATTGCACTGCACTATTTGACTCTGTCTATTCTATCTTACTCTTTTTATTATTGTCTATTTAAAACTGAATCAAACCATAAACATGTGGCCTGTTGGGATGTTAGATCCTAATGTGAAAAACTGTGATTTTATATGTCTTTATGTGCTCATGTTATGCCTTTTGTCTTCTTTCTGTTGTGAAGCACTTTGAGCTGCAGTCTCTGTATGAAAGGTGCTATACAAATAAAGTGTATTATTATTATTATTATTATTATTATTATTATTATTATTATTATTATTATTATTATTATTATTATTATTATTATGACTTCCGCGGGCACAGCTGACCATGTGCCCCCTCCTGTGCCCAGGTCTGCAGGGCGGCAGGGTGTTCTTCAATGCGGTGAAGGAGGGCGACCTGGTGGTGCTGGCCAGCGACGACGAGCAGGACCGCGTGCTCTGGGTCCAGGCCCTGTACCGGGCCACCGGCCAGTCCTACAAGCCCGTCCCGCCGCTCCAGAACCAGACCAACGCCAACTGCAGGGCAGGCAACCAAAAGCCCGTGTCCCCAATCAGTACGTACCCTACTTACTGTGTGTGTGTGTGTCTGTGTGTCTCTGTGTGTCTCCGTGTGTGTGTGTGTGTGTGTGTGTGTGTGTGTGTGTGTGTGTGTGTGTGTGTGTGTGTGTGTGTGTGTCTGTGTGCCTGTGTGTGTGTGTGTGCCTGTGTGTGCCTGTGTGTGTGTGTGTGTATTTACAGAAAATAGATTGTCAGCATTAGAGAGAGACGAACACACGACAGGGGGACGCGGCAAATACTGCGGAGAGCAGCCCAGAGTGAACTGTGTGTGAGTGGGTTTAGTAATGGGAGCGCTGGAGAGGGACACACACACACACACACACACACACACACACACACACACACACACACACACACACACACACACACACACACACACCAGCGGGGGTCTAATGCCGCCGGTTAGGATGTGCTGGCGGAGCCACTGAGCGTGTGTGGCAACAGACACTTCCCTCCCATCAGTCCAAATGGAGGGGAGGCGCCGCACGGCCGCGCAGACGCTCTCTCTCACTGGGCCGTGTGCGCCCCCCCTCCCCCCCCCTCCCCCCTCCCCCCTCCCCCCCCCCCCCCCCCGCCCCCCGCGCCTCGTGCTCGCACGGCCCGCCTGACACCTTAAACACCGGTATTGTGACATTAACTGCACAGAGCGGAGGAGCGTGACGACGGAGCGCTCGGTGACTTTACACCGCCGGGCCCCTCTTCTTCTTCTTCTCTCTCTCTCTCTCTCTCCGCCGCTCTCTCTCTCGTTAGCGCTAATGGAACAGATCGAGTGCTCGATGACGAGAGGCGGTGACCCCTCTTTAACTGGGTGCGCTGCTGAGTGTCGCGGGCGGTGGTGGTCGGTGTGCGCTTCGTCTCGTCTGCTGCGCCTGATATAAACCCGCGCTGACGGGGGAACTCTGTTTTCCTATCGCCGCCATGCGGAGGTTAAATACATGGAATCACTACATGTGTAAACCTCGACTGTCTGCGAAGACGCGGTCTGTTGAATATGCCGTACAGTATACTGAGCAGGGCTTGATTGTCAAGGACAAGTAAAAAAAATGGTCGGACGAGCGTAATACAGCTTTAACTTGTCCGAACTTTGATGCCCTGAGGGAGTTTCGAACCCGGGTCTCCCGCGCCGCTGGCGACAGCACAGGCCGGTGCACCAAGAGGTGAACTCACTGCTTTGTAACGTGTCTATGTGTGTCTTTTGAGGGTGAGAGTGAGTTGAACCCACAGCACCGCTACTCGCCACAGTCACTTCACAACATGAGAGTGAGTTTAACCCACAGCACCGCTACTCGCCACAGTCACTTCACAACATGAGAGTGAGTTTAACCCACAGCACCGCTACTCGCCCCACAGTCACTTCACAACATGAGAGTGAGTTTAACCCACAGCACCGCTACTCGCCCCACAGTCACTTCACAACATGAGAGTGAGTTTAACCCACAGCACCGCTACTCGCCCCACAGTCACTTCACAACATGAGAGTGAGTTTAACCCACAGCACCGCTACTCGCCACAGTCACTTCACAACATGAGAGTGAGTTTAACCCACAGCACCGCTACTCGCCACAGTCACTTCACAACATGAGAGTGAGTTGAACCCACAGCACCGCTACTCGCCACAGTCACTTCACAACATGAGAGTGAGTTTAACCCACAGCACCGCTACTCACCACAGTCACTTCACAACATGAGAGTGAGTTTAACCCACAGCACCGCTACTCGCCCCACAGTCACTTCACAACATGAGAGTGAGTTTAACCCACAGCACCACTACTCGCCCCACAGTCACTTCACAACATGAGAGTGAGTTTAACCCACAGCACCGCTACTCGCCCCACAGTCACTTCACAACATGAGAGTGAGTTTAACCCACAGCACCGCTACTCGCCCCACAGTCACTTCACAACATGAGAGTGAGTTTAACCCACAGCACCGCTACTCGCCCCACAGTCACTTCACAACATGAGAGTGAGTTTAACCCACAGCACCGCTACTCGCCCCACAGTCACTTCACAACATGAGAGTGAGTTTAACCCACAGCACCGCTACTCGCCCCACAGTCACTTCACAACATGAGAGTGAGTTTAACCCACAGCACCGCTACTCACCACAGTCACTTCACACCATGAGAGTGAGTTTAACCCACAGCACCGCTACTTGCCCCACAGTCACTTCACACCATGAGAGTGAGTTTAACCCACAGCACCGCTACTCGCCACAGTCACTTCACAACATGAGAGTGAGTTTAACCCACAGCACCGCTACTCGCCACAGTCACTTCACAACATGAGAGTGAGTTTAACCCACAGCACCGCTACTCGCCCCACAGTCACTTCACAACATGAGAGTGAGTTTAACCCACAGCACCGCTACTCGCCACAGTCACTTCACAACATGAGAGTGAGTTTAACCCACAGCACCGCTACTCGCCCCACAGTCACTTCACAACATGAGAGTGAGTTTAACCCACAGCACCGCTACTCGCCCCACAGTCACTTCACAACATGAGAGTGAGTTTAACCCACAGCACCGCTACTCGCCACAGTCACTTCACAACATGAGAGTGAGTTTAACCCACAGCACCGCTACTCGCCCCACAGTCACTTCACAACATGAGAGTGAGTTTAACCCACAGCACCGCTACTCGCCCCACAGTCACTTCACAACATGAGAGTGAGTTTAACCCACAGCACCGCTACTCGCCCCACAGTCACTTCACAACATGAGAGTGAGTTTAACCCACAGCACCGCTACTCGCCCCACAGTCACTTCACAACATGAGAGTGAGTTTAACCCACAGCACCGCTACTCGCCACAGTCACTTCACACCATGAGAGTGAGTTTAACCCACAGCACCGCTACTCGCCCCACAGTCACTTCACAACATGAGAGTGAGTTTAACCCACAGCACCGCTACTCGCCACAGTCACTTCACAACATGAGAGTGAGTTTAACCCACAGCACCGCTACTCGCCCCACAGTCACTTCACAACATGAGAGTGAGTTTAACCCACAGCACCGCTACTCACCACAGTCACTTCACAACATGAGAGTGAGTTTAACCCACAGCACCGCTACTCGCCCCACAGTCACTTCACAACATGAGAGTGAGTTTAACCCACAGCACCGCTACTCGCCACAGTCACTTCACAACATGAGAGTGAGTTTAACCCACAGCACCGCTACTCGCCCCACAGTCACTTCACAACATGAGAGTGAGTTTAACCCACAGCACCGCTACTCGCCCCACAGTCACTTCACAACATGAGAGTGAGTTTAACCCACAGCACCGCTACTCGCCCCACAGTCACTTCACTACATGAGAGTGAGTTTAACCCACAGCACCGCTACTCGCCCCACAGTCACTTCACAACATGAGAGTGAGTTTAACCCACAGCACCGCTACTCGCCACAGTCACTTCACAACATGAGAGTGAGTTTAACCCACAGCACCGCTACTCGCCCCACAGTCACTTCACAACATGAGAGTGAGTTTAACCCACAGCACCGCTACTCGCCCCACAGTCACTTCACAACATGAGAGTGAGTTTAACCCACAGCACCGCTACTCGCCCACACTTCACAACATGAGAGTGAGTTTAACCCACAGCACCGCTACTCGCCCCACAGTCACTTCACAACATGAGAGTGAGTTTAACCCACAGCACCGCTACTCGCCCCACAGTCACTTCACAACATGAGAGTGAGTTTAACCCACAGCACCGCTACTCGCCCACACTTCACAACATGAGAGTGAGTTTAACCCACAGCACCGCTACTCGCCCCACAGTCACTTCACAACATGAGAGTGAGTTTAACCCACAGCACCGCTACTCGCCACAGTCACTTCACAACATGAGAGTGAGTTTAACCCAGAGCACCGCTACTCGCCACAGTCACTTCACAACATGAGAGTGAGTTTAACCCACAGCACCGCTACTCGCCACAGTCACTTCACAACATGAGAGTGAGTTTAACCCAGAGCACCGCTACAATACAGTACGGCTCAATACACACAATTGTTAAGGGGATGCAGACCAGAGAAAGACTTTCGTCTTGTTTACATCAGGTTCCCCCCGTTTGAACGCAGCGCTCTGTGACTAAGACGCTTCAAGGCGACGCGAGCCTCTCTCTCTCTCTCTCTCTCTCTCTCTCTCTCTCTCTCTCTCTCTCTCTCTCTCTCTCCGCGGCAAGCGGGCGCTCTTTGTTCGCGCCGCGCATCACGGCTACTCCGCGGACGCAGCGAGCACAAAGAGTAAGAGGCACCGGGGCGGGTATCGACCAGCGTGTGTGTGTGTGTGTGTGTGTGTGTTCTGGCGTGTGTTTATGCGTGTGTGTGTTTACGTGCGTGTCCGTCCGTGTGCTCGGTGACGATATTGTTCGGCCACTGACCTAGTGATGGACTATTGAAACGTGCGGTCACCATTTACACAGTGTAGTGATACTATTGATTACATGTCTCGTCTGTAAACACTCCCTGCATACTGTACCGTATATATCGTGTAGGATCCCAGGCCGCCTGCAGGGGGCGCACGTTACGGTGCCCTATACCAGTCAGCGCAGCGTCAGTGAAAGAGGCAGTGAAAGACTTTCATCTTTTCCATTCAACACTGGCTCTGGGCGACGACGGGAAATGTGCTCTTGAGTGCCTTTTCTGTTTGTTTTGGTGGCCTGACCGATGAAGCGAAAGGGAACGCGTGTGATTGGCGGAGCTACTTGTCGTTCAAAAGCCGAGCCCGCGAGCGAGGGGGGGGGGGGCTATTATAGGCGATCTCCGTGTCGTCGGAAGTTGACGGGACTCGTCGCGATGAGGATTGAGAAGTGTTGGTCTTCAGGCTTAGTGTGTGCCCGCTATTGGGGTGCGTAACACACACACACACACACACATACTATTGATTGACAGATTATCACGCACTGTCAATCATATTGATTGACAGTGCGGTTGTTGTTGGAGTGCCAACTTCTCCTCTATTACTTGGTCATTTATTTATTAAATTGTTTCAGAAAAGGGCGCTCTAGTAGCACACCATGTAACGCGCTTGCGGCCGACCCGGGTTCGATTCCCCGACCCGGCGTCCTTTGCCGAATGTCTTCCCCTGCTCTGTCTCCCGTTTCACCCTCACCTCATCTGTCGGTCATGTCTGACCAGGAAAAAGCGATAAACGCTCAAAAATAGGCCCTGTGGAGCATGTAGGTGATGGTCTCTCCAGGTGTGTGAGAGAGAGAGAGAGAGAGAGAGAGAGGAAGAATGGGAGACAGACGGGGAGAAGACATTCTGCAAAGGTCGACGGGTCCGGGAGTCGAACCCGGGACTGCCGTGTGGCGACGCAGCGCAGTACGTGGTGCGCTACTTGAGCGCCCCCGACGATAGACAATGTTAAAGCCCCATAGCCTTTAAATCCAATAGGTTCTTCACTGGTTCCGTCTGTTGAGAACGTGTTCTTTCACCGCAGAAGGTTCTAGAAGAGAACGGTCACCTCTCAGCGCTTGGCGTGTACATATACCGAGCGTGCTGCAGGCGAGGGACCCTCTCGCAAGGACTCGCTGCTAAGTAAGTAATTAACGTGGACGTTCAACACCGTTGTGCCCACATCACCACACTCTGGGTTCATTGTGCCCGCTCAGTGGAGCACTCGGTTTGGTAAACTTAAGATTTGAGTTGAGGTTCAGATGAGCCCGTCGCCAGGTGGGGACAGGCGGAGGAGGAGGAGGTCAAGGGAAGGCCGTCGAGGACGTGAACAGACTCTGACACGTCCATTGTCATCCTTTAACCCCGTCAGGCCCTAATTAAATTAACATTATCAACTTCAGAGGCCAGAGGGTGGGACCTATAAACACATTCACTGCCCAATAGCACTGTGAGGCTGGACAACAGGACCCATTGACTATGTAAATGTGCTCAAAAATAAAGAAACAAATAAACATATCTCTAACGTAGAGCTCTATGAATGAGTTCTCTAACGTAGAACGCAGAACGAGCTCTGAATAAGTTCTCTAACGTAGAGCTCTCTGAATAAGTTCTCTAAAGTAGAACGCAGAACGAGCTCTATGAATAAGTTCTCTAACGTAGAACGCAGAACGAGCTCTGAATAAGTTCTCTAACGTGGAACGCAGAACGAGCTCTGAATAAGTTCTCTAACGTAGAACGCAGAACGAGCTCTATGAATAAGTTCTCTAACGTAGAACGCAGAACGAGCTCTGAATAAGTTCTCTAACGTGGAACGCAGAACGAGCTCTGAATAAGTTCTCTAACGTGGAACGCAGAACGAGCTCTGAATAAGTTCTCTAACGTAGAACGCAGAACGAGCTCTGAATAAGTTCTCTAACGTAGAACGCAGAACGAGCTCTGAATGAGTTCTCTAATGTAGAACACAGAACGAGCTCTGAATGAGTTATCTAACGTAGAACGCAGAACGAGCTCTGAATGAGTTCTCTAACGTAGAACGAGCTCTGAATAAGTTCTCTAACGTAGAACGCAGCACGAGCTCTGAATGAGTTCTCTAACGTAGAACGCAGAACGAGCTCTGAATGAGTTCTCTAACGTAGAACGCAGAACGAGCTCTGAATGAGTTATCTAACGTAGAACGCAGAACGAGCTCTGAATGAGTTCTCTAACGTAGAACGCAGAACGAGCTCTGAATGAGTTCTCTAACGTGGAACACAGAACGAGCTCTGAATGAGTTATCTAACGTAGAGCGCAGAACGAGCTCTGAATGAGTTCTCTAACGTAGAACGCAGAACGAGCTCTGAATAAGTTCTCTAACGTAGAACGCAGAACGAGCTCTGAATAAGTTCTCTAACGTAGAGCGCAGAACGAGCTCTGAATAAGTTCTCTAACGCAGAACGAGCTCTGAATGAGTTCTCTAACGTAGAACGCAGAACGAGCTCTGAATGAGTTCTCTAACGTAGAGCACAGAACGAGCTCTGAATGAGTTCTCTAACGCGGAACGCAGAACGAGCTCTGAATGAGTTCTCTAACGTGGAACGCAGAACGAGCTCTGAATGAGTTCTCTAACGTAGAACGCAGAACGAGCTCTGAATAAGTTCTCTAACGTAGAACACAGAACGAGCTCTGAATGAGGGCCAGGCCTGTGCCCGTGGATGTGTAGTGGATGTGCCAGTGTGCCACGCTCCCCTGGCGCGCATCAGTCTCGCTTATGTCAATGTCCCTTGTCAGGTTTAGTTTGAAGAAGCAGGCGGTTGGTTTTACGACGAGGGGGTGATATTTCTGAGTGATGTCCAACCTGTCTGCTTATCTCAACCTTTCCTGTTTTCAATCACACCCTGACGTCTAGCAGAACAGCTGGGGACCCCTGTGTGTGTGTGTGTGTGTGTGTGTGTGTGTGTGTGTGTGTTGTGTGTGTGTGTGTGTGTGTGTGTGTGTGTGTGTGTGTGTGTGTGTGTGTGTGTGTGTGTGTGTGTGTGTGTGTGTGTGTGTGTGTGTGTGTGTGTGTGTGTGTGTGTGTGTGTGTGTGTGTGTGTGTGTGTGTGTGTGAGAGATTTTTGTCAGGGCATACAGTGAAATGCGGGTGGTCATGCCCGCAGCGATTGTGCAATAATACAAGTAATAAGAATAAGATATTTGTGCAATAATACAAGTAATAAGAATAATAAGACATAACAAGACCCGAGAGAGAGCATTGTGTGTGTGCGCACATGCAGGGTTGTGTGTGTGTGTGTGTGTGTGCACATGCAGGGTTGTGTGTGTGTGTGTGTGTGCCCGTTTGTTTGTGGGTCCTTGCTTATTCAGGCACGCGTTCGCCGCCCACGAAGTTTCTCTCGGGTCATGTCTGCGCGTCGTGCGAGTGTGTTGTGTGACGAGACCCTTCAGCCCAGACCTGGTCCGGCGGTTGGCCCCTGTCCGCCCACGTCTCGTCTCCCCAGCTGTCCATCAGCGCCGGCCGGGCAGCGACCAGACCACGCTCCAGCAGGCGGTCAGATCAAACCACCTGGGTGTACCTGAGATGTTCGCCAGCGCTCCACGCCGCTCTCTCTCTCTCCTCCTCTCTCTCTCTCTCTCTCCTCTCTCTCTCTCCTCTCTCTCTCTCTCTCTCTCTCTCTCTCTCTCTCTCTCTCTCTCCTCTCTCTCTCCTCTCTCTCTCTCTCTCTCTCTCTCTCTCTCTCTCTCTCTCTCTAACCTGTCATCGTCGGCGAGGCCCGAGCCGCCTCTCAAGAGGACGTGTCACATAGATGTGACTGGCGCCGTGATGCTACCAATGGAGCCTAAAGACGGAGGACATGGAGAGATTAAGTGCTGACCCCCCCCCACCCCACCCCCCACCCCCCCCCCACCCCACCCCGCCCCACCCCCACTGCAACATCTCATCCATCCATCCATCCATGTACCTCGCCAACCATGTCCAAAGTATTGTTCCGATATTGACGGGATACCTCTTAAGCCGGGGACAATAGACCAAACACATGCTCGTGTGTACATTGTGTGTGTGTGTGTGTGTGTGTGTGTGTGTGTGTGTGTGTGTGTGTGTGTGTGTGTGTGTGTGTGTGTGTGTGTGTGTGTGTGTGTGTGTGTGTGTGTGTGTGTGTGTGTGTGTGTGTGTGTGTGTGTGTGTGTGTACGTGCATGATCACACCGCTAAACAACTACCTTATCCAGTTTAGATGGGGTTCTAATTACAAGAGGCTGTTTTTTGTGTTTTTCATTTTACACAGACAAAGACACCGTGTATGAAACGTATACAGCCTCTAGTTCTCTTTTTATATATATATATATGTTTTGGTAGATATTTTATTGTTTTTTTCCAAGTTTCTTGCCCAGCAGGGGGCGCACATTTAGTGCTTGAATGCCCACATCCACTTCAATGTTAGCATTAATATCGCCTAATCTATGTTTTAAATTATGGTCAAACCCGCCCCGTCGCTTATCAAAGACCTATTTCCAGTCAACATTGTCGAATCAGATTGTTTTTTTATCGGTTCATTTCCGTTTCATAGCATTTAGAAAAACCCTCGTTTTCACGAAAAAAAAGAGGATTCCATGATAATCGCCCCGTACTGTAATATTCTAGAACGTTGTCATTTGTCGGCCTATTATGAATAGTTTTCAAATAAACGCTAGATTATCGATAGTATATGTGTACGTGTGCACGCTAGTGCCGCGCACTGAAAATCGATTCTATCAGTTCCTGATCGCTCTTAGAGTCAAACAGCCATATCACAAAAAAAAGAAAAAGCTTATATCTCCGTGAAAACGGGTTTGATTATCCTAATACTGGTAAAATAGATTCCTTACCTGAGATCAGATGGTATCCAAATGAATTATTCCAATTCCTGATCGCCATTCCGAAAATCGATCCTTTTATTGATCCACCGTGTATACTGTACAACACATAATCCCCGCTGCTCTGAGGGTCCAGAATGAAGCTGATCGACTCCGGTTACATGAGTGAGAAGTAAAATGTGGATGCCAGGTTTTTTTTTTCTCATGCCTTTTCATTGAGTCCATTCCAAAAGGGTGAATTACCATCTGGGAGACGATAGGGGGCGCTTTTTTCACATCTGAGCGCCTGGAATGGCTGATTTACCAACGGTAGACTCGGTTGATGAAATATGAATTCAGATCGCTATTAAATAAAAAAAACGAGAAAAAACGAATATTCTCGTTATGGGCATTCAACCCGCGGGGGGTAAACCCGAGAAAACTCGGGTTGGGCATCCAAAGTGTTAACGTAGACCACAGGATGAGGCGATGAATGAGTTATCGAACGTCTCTTAAAGGAAAACTCCAACATTTTGGGAAATTAGCTTATTTGCCATCTACCCTGGAGTTAGACAAGAAGATACATACCATTTTTCTTCTCTGTGCATGCAGTAGGAGTAGGAAGACGCGCACCGTTAGCCTAGCTTAGCGTCAGTCACTGGAAGTAGGTTCCTCCATTAGCCTAGTTCCCAACGTCTTCCTACTCCTACTGCATGCACAGAGAAGAACAAGGTATGTGTCTTCTTGTCTAACTCCAGGGTAGACGGCAAATAAGCTAATTTCCCAAAATGTTGGAGTTTTCCTTTAAGTCCTCAATGAATGAGTTATCTAACGTCTCTTAAGTTCTCTATGAATAAATCCTCTAACGTCAACTACCTTCTACAGTCAGACATCGTTCTAATTACAAGAGGCTGTTCTTTTGTGTTCTTTTTTTTTTACGTGTACAAAACTTAATACAGACGCGTACAAATGAAAAACCCTCAAGTCACTGAATACAGAATCACTCGGCTCACTTTCCTTTAAATATATTATGTGCGCGTTTGCGCAACGTGTCAGCGGGGGGGGGGGGCACACAAAGAAAACACATCTACTCCCACGTCTAGACGAACTCTATCACACGGACACTGGCGCGCGTGCACACACACACACACACACACACACACACACACACACACACACACACACACACACACACACACACACAGTGCCCTCCCCCTCCCCCCCTCCTCTCGAGATAATAGCTGGAAGTTGTTAGTTGACACGGATCAACATCCCTCCTCCTCCTGCTGCTGCCCCTTCAATCAATACTGTCCCCCCCTCCCTCCCCCCCCCCTCTTATTATCAGCCTTAATCTATATCTTCTTTGTCTCGTTTTCTTTAGAGCCGCCTCCCTCTCTCTCTCTCCTCTGTGCCTTTTCTACAGATTGCATTAAGGACACCCCCGAGTTTTTTTTTTTAGTTAACAAATGTGTAAAAAAAAAAATAAAGAAAAGAATGACCTACATCGGAATTATAAAAAAGAAAGGAGGCCGGCGGAGCCAAGGGGCAATGAGAGAGGGAGAAGAGAGGAGTGTAAAGAAAGGGTGATGACAGGGAGAGAGAAAAGAGAGAGAGTGTGTCGGTCGATTCCCGAGTTGATTGTGGGGATTGCACTTCTGATGCCTCTTAATTCTTTACCTTTAACAAAAGGGAGGGAGGGGGGGGGGGGGCGGGTGCTGATGGGGAGGAGAGAGAGAGAGAGCGAGCGCTGGCGGGCAGAAAGGGGCACCGGGCTTTTCTCCGTCGTACGCTGGTGCACGTGAGGGGGGGGGGGTGTAGTGGTGGTGGGCAGGACCCAAGTGGCTAGCGTTGATGAAAATAATAATAAATAAAAAAACACTGCGGCTAATGCTCGTCTCGCTGGGTCTGGTACTGGGGGCCGCGGGCGTGCGAGGCGTGGAGGGGCGAGCGAGGGGCATTCTTCTTCTTCTTCTTCTGTGGATCTCTTCGTCTTTTGTGCGTCATGCTAAGAAACTTCCCTGCCCCACATGTATTCCTGCAACAAGGAATTAGAGAATGGTGTTAGGCTTTTCAGTGTGTGTGTGTGTGTGTGTGTGTGTGTGTGGGGGGGGGGGGGGGGAGTGTGTGTGTGTGCATCTGAAAGGACTGGAAATGAACTGGTGAGTTTGTGCATCTTTTTCCCTCCTTTTTATTGCTTTTGCTTTTCATGTTTATTCTCTTCTCTTCACCGTCTCTGACCCGGCCTTGTGGCCTCATCACCACAGCCTGTTTAAGCTCCTACCGTACTGCGTGTGTGTGTGTGTGTGTGTGTGTGTGTGCGTGTGTGTGTGTGTGTGTGTGCGCGTGTGTGTCAGTTGTGCGTAGTGTGTGTGCGTCTCGGGCGTATCACGCGAGCACTTTACTTCTCCACATGCCACTCTCCACGCCTCTCTCTCTCTCTCTCTCTCTCTCTCAGTCTCTCGCTCTCTCTCTCTCTCTCTCGCGCGTCCTTTCCTTTACAATCAGAATAACTTTTATTGTCATTGTATTACACACAGAGGGAAATGAAGGCGCGCACCGCCCAGGCGAAGCCTTCGATATACAAATACAGATGTATACAGGAGGACA
>NC_140182.1:2009656-2032839 GCF_963971535.1 Notolepis coatsorum
TTGGATCCCTCTCATGCTTCTCACCGTCTCTCGTCTCTCTCCTCCCTCAGGTTTGGATCCCTTCATGGTTCTCACCGTCTCTTGTCTCTCTCCTCCCCTCAGGTTTGGATCCCTCTCATGGTTCTCACCGTCTCTTGTCTCTCTCCTCCCCTCAGGTTTGGATCCCTCTCATGTTCTCACCGTCTCTTGTCTCTCTCCTCCCCTCAGGTTTGGATCCCTCTCATGGTTCTCACCGTCTCTCGTCTCTCTCCTCCCCTCAGGTTTGGATCCCTCTCATGGTTCTCACCGTCTCTCGTCTCTCTCCTCCCCTCAGGTTTGGATCCCTCTCATGGTTCTCACCGTCTCTTGTCTCTCTCCTCCCCTCAGGTTTGGATCCCTCTCATGGTTCTCACCGTCTCCTGTCTCTCTCCTCCCCTCAGGTTTGGATCCCTCATGGTTCTCACCGTCTCCTGTCTCTCTCCTCCCCTCAGTTTGGATCCCTCTCATGGTTCTCACCGTCTCCTGTCTCTCTCCTCAGGTTTGGATCCCTCTCATGGTTCTTACCGTCTCTCGTCTCTCTCCTCCTCAGGTTTGGATCCCTCTCATGCTTCTCACCGTCTCTCGTCTCTCTCCTCCCCTCAGGTTTGGATCCCTCTCATGGTCTCACCGTCTCTTGTCTCTCCTCCCCTCAGGTTTGGATCCCTCTCATGGTTCTCACCGTCTCTGTCTCTCTCCTCCCCTCAGGTTGGATCCCTCTCATGGTTCTCACCGTCTCTTGTCTCTCTCCTCCCCTCAGGTTTGGATCCCTCTCATGGTTCTCACCGTCTCTCGTCTCTCTCCTCCCCTCAGGTTTGGATCCCTCTCATGGTTCTCACCGTCTCCTGTCTCTCTCCTCAGGTTTGGATCCCTCTCATGGTTCTTACCGTCTCTCGTCTCTCTCCTCCCCTCAGGTTTGGATCCCTCTCATGGTTCTTACCGTCTCTCGTCTCTCTCCCCCCTCAGGTTTGGATCCCTCTCATGGTTCCGTCTCCTGTCTCTCTCCTCCCCTCAGGTTTGGATCCCTCTCATGGTTCTCACCGTCTCCTGTCTCTCTCCTCCTCAGGTTTGGATCCCTCTCATGGTTCTCACCGTCTCCTGTCTCTCTCCTCCCTCAGGTTTGGATCCCTCTCATGGTTCTCACCGTCTCCTGTCTCTCTCCTCCTCAGGTTTGGATCCCTCTCATGGTTCTCACCGTCTCCTGTCTCTCTCCTCCTCAGGTTTGGATCCCTCTCATGGTTCTCACCGTCTCCTGTCTCTCTGCTCCTCAGGTTTGGATCCCTCTCAGCGGCAGGGGGTGGAGGAGCTGATCTCTGCGGTGCCGTGCCGCTCAGACCACGCCTCCCTGTTCGGCGCTCTGCAGAGACACACGCTGCAGCACCGCATGAACGACTCCTTCTCCTGCCTGGTACGCCTGACCCTGACCCTGACCCCGACCCTGACCCTGACCCTGACCCTGACCCTGACCCACCGCCCGGGAGAACAGGGAGATGTTTGGGCCAGAACCCGTCGACCCGTTTCCATTATTTTAGATTTAATGGGAGCGTTAACCCTTTCACTGCCACACTACAGCAGGTTAACCCTTTCACTGCCACGCTACATAAGGTTAACCCTTGACGGTTAATCGTCGGTAGTGTGATAGTAAAGGGTTAACCTTCTGTATTGTCGCAGTGAAAGGGTCAACATGCTGTATTGTCGCATTGAAAGGGTTAACCGTTTGGTAGTATGGCAGTGAAAGGGTTAACCTTCTGTAGTGTGGCAGTGAAAGGGTTAACCTTCTGTAGTGTGGCAGTGAAAGGGTTAACCTTCTGTAGTGTGGTAGTGAAAGGGTTAACCTTCTGTAGTGTGGCAGTGAAAGGGTTAACCTTCTGTAGTGTGGTAGTGAAAGGGTTAACCTTCTGTAGTGTGGCAGTGAAAGGGTTAACCTTCTGTAGTGTGGTAGTGAAAGGTTAACCTTCTGTAGTGTGGCAGTGAAAGGGTTAACCTTCTGTAGTGTGGTAGTGAAAGGGTTAACCTTCTGTAGTGTGGCAGTGAAAGGGTTAACCTTCTGTAGTGTGGTAGTGAAAGGGTTAACCTTCTGTAGTGTGGCAGTGAAAGGGTTAACCTTCTGTAGTGTGGTAGTGAAAGGGTTAACCTTCTGTAGTGTGGCAGTGAAAGGGTTGGGAGCGTTGAATATATATATATTTTTTTTAATTATTATTATTTTCTTTTTAATTGGTTACTATTCTTCACCACACACGGTGGGGGGGGGGTTGTTCAGCCGGCTGGAATGGAATGTTAGCGTCGTTAGCACGGCGAGCGGGAAGCGTAGCGCTGGGTGGTTCCCGTGGTTACGATGAGAAACACTAACATTTTAAGGGAAGCTGAAGGGCAAACGTGGAAGAACGATAACTAACGAAAACCAACAAAAATTAAAAAATTTCAAATTTCCCTGCCACACTACAGAAAGTTAACCCTTTACTATCGCACTATCTGTAGTGTGATAGTAAAGGGTTAACCTTCTGTAGTGTGGCAGTGAAAGGGTTAACCAGCTGTCGTGAGGCAGTGAAGCGCCCAGCCCAGCCTCTCTCTCTCTCTCTCTCTCTATCTCGGGGGGCGTGGCCTGTCTGAAGGGACTCCCGCCTCCAGGGCTCTCTCACACTCATGGAGCGGCATAAACGGTTCTAATCAATACTTTCAAAATAGGAACATGACCCTCAGGGCTGCTGCTGTGCTGACTGAATGGAGAGGGGGAGAGGGGGGGGGGGGGGGGGGGGCGAGGGGGGCAGCGAGCACACAGGCCACAGAGAATGGGCAGGGGAAGGGGAGGGGGGCAGAGGAATTGAAAGAGGGTTTGGTGCAGCGTGGTACAACAAGCCATATGCGCCAGAGTCGGTGGGACCCTCCTGAACACAGAGTGGCCGTCGGTCATCAGTCTGTCCTGGCCGTCGGTCATCAGTCTGTCCTGGCCGTCGGTCATCAGTCTGTCCTGGCCGTCGGTCATCATTCTGTCCTGGCCGTCGGTCATCAGTCTGTCCTGGCCGTCGGTCATCAGTCTGTCCTGGCCGTCGGTCATCAGTCTGTCCTGGCCGTCGGTCATCAGTCTGTCCTGGCCGTCGGTCATCAGTCTGTCCTGGCCGTCGGTCATCAGTCTGTCCTGGCCGTCGGTCATCAGTCTGTCCTGGCCGTCGGTCATCAGTCTGTCCTGGCCGTCGGTCATCAGTCTGTCCTGGCTCCGGTCGAGCCCCCTGATCTGTGGCCTCATGTAACGTTCATCCAGACAGGATCACGACTGGAAGCCTGTGGACATGATGAGACGTTAGTCCACCTCTCTCACCAGGGGGTCGTCCCTATGTTCCCCGGGTCCTATGTTCCCCCCCCCCCCCCGAAAAAAAGGTCTGATACTGTATCTCCCTTCCTAAAAAAAGGGTCCTATGTTCCCCGGGTCACACTGTCATTAGCCGACCTTGTTATTACAGGATCCGGGGGCTATTGGCTCAAATAATGATGAGGAAAAATGTGTTCTAGATTATTTTAGATACCATAAACACGGCACCAACCAACAGAATATTTGGTGGCTGTGTTGCAGAGAAAACTGCCACGTGAGCAACATATTTGATGTAGAGGAAGACAAGAACATAGAACCCGGGGAACATGGATCCGCTCCCCTCCCCAGCACCCCACTAGCGCCACCATCAGTCTGTTCACAGCCCCCCCCCCCCCCCCGTCTGTTCCCTGGAGGTGCTTTGTGCTTCAGGTCTGAGGAGGACAATCTGTGGATTATTGTCACAGACCAGGTCGTGCTTTATCATCACTACGTAAAGACCCAGCGACGCCTAAAGTAACTACAACTGTGGCTAAAGTTTGGTTTTCTTAGGCCTGGTCCAGGAGAAATACACTTTAGGTCACTGGACAGCTGACCTTTTTGAACACTCCTGCCGGGCTGATCTCCAATGTGAACGGGTGAAATCGGAGCTTATAGACGCTGCTGACGTCACACAACGAACGGATCCACAGGTTTATATACGGATCTTTGTGAAAGCATAGGATCCTCTGAGATCAGGGCTACGGAGAGAAGAGAGTTCAGGAGACCAGGGAACTCGTCAGGTGACCTTTCACGCGTCGGTGTCGTCGCGTGGGGACGCAAAGATTCTCTAGAAACACTCGGTCGGTGTGGAAGGGATTTTAATTCTTTTTTAAACCGAGGGAAAAACTTCCACCGGAGCCCACACTTGTGAGGAGTAGATGAACGTGGTGCCAGTTTGTTTGCAACATGTCCTGCCAACAGTCTGGTCAGGTCCCAGGCCTCCTCCTCCTCCTGCCTACAGGGCTGGTCAGGTCCCAGGCCTCCTCCTCCTCCTGCCTACAGGGCTGGTCAGGTCCCAGGCCTCCTCCTCCTCCTCCTGCCTACAGGGCTGGTCAGGTCCCAGGCCTCCTCCTCCTCCTGCCTACAGGGCTGGTCAGGTCCCAGGCCTCCTCCTCCTCCTGCCTACAGGGCTGGTCAGGTCCCAGGCCTCCTCCTCCTCCTCCTGCCTACAGGGCTGGTCAGGTCCCAGGCCTCCTCCTCCTCCTGCCTACAGGGCTGGTCAGGTCCCAGGCCTCCTCCTCCTCCTCCTGCCTACAGGGCTGGTCAGGTCCCAGGCCTCCTCCTCCTCCTGCCTACAGGGCTGGTCAGGTCCCAGGCCTCCTCCTCCTCCTCCTGCCTACAGGGCTGGTCAGGTCCCAGGCCTCCTCCTCCTCCTGCCTACAGGGCTGGTCACTGAGGCAGAACCTAAAGGGTCATGGGATCATGGAGAATGACCACTGAACTGGACAATATCCAAAGACCAATATTTAGCCCTTCGAGGAGTTTCCCCAAAGCCTACGGGACCCGGGACTGTTCCTCCTGTGTGACCCACTTTGGGGGCGCTGGTCAGCGCGCGTGCGGGGCGGGGGGGTCTCCTGTCCGTGGGCGCGGTGCGTGGGCCCTGCCCGCCCGCCTGCGGCTCGAGTCTCAGAAACACCGTCTTGAACTCTCCGCCGCCAGAAAGCAGGAAGCTCGGTCCAACTCACTCACACCGTGTCCCGCCGCTCGCTGATCAGCGCCCAGAACCCTGCGTGATTAGTGGCTGCCATGAGCGGTCCTGATGATCCCTCTAATGTAATTACTCAAACACTCGCTCCCACACGACCGGGCACACACACACGTGCACACCACCACACACACACGTGCACACTGCACCCTCCACACACACACGTGCACACCGCATCCTCCACACACACACGTGCACACCACCACCACCACCGCACCCTCCACACACACACGGGCACACCACCACCGCACCCTTCACACACACACGTGCACACCACCACCACCGCACCCTCCACACACACACGTGCACACCACCACCACCACCACCGCACCCTCCACCACCACTTGGCAAAGTTGAATCTGTGACCCTCTCAGCAAAGCAATTATGATCGTATTAATTAGAAATTCCACGGATGTAGAGCGGAGGAGAGAAGCGGATAATTGTTTACCGGTATTTGTGACTGAAAGGGAGAAAGCGTTTGGCCTTGAGGGGAAATGGCCAAATAGCATTATGCTCCAAAAGAGGCTCCAATATTTATATATTATTCATTCATTCACATTATTATTACACTATATATTATTATTACACTATTTGTAATTACAAGTCTTTACCCAGTGCCCCAAAAACAAATGATCGTGACTAAATCGAGATGTATTGGCCACTCGTGTACTAAAAAGACATTGTATTATCGTCAATCTACGTTGGAGAAATGGACATGTTTGATATAATGAAAATGAAAGCCAGTTCACCATCAGCCATTCATGTCTTCGGGACATATGTGATATTGTAGCATTTGCTTTATGTGACACCTTCTCTTTGTACTGCAGCGGCACAAAGAAGTGGGAGAATGCACAGGTATCGCAGCGACGATGCCTGATAGTAACAATCTGCCCCTTTTCCAGCACAAAATGACAAATGAAGTAGTTTTTGGCTCGGTACCCCGACGTGACACGGCATCACGTTTTCTTTTTGCTCGTGTCATTCTATTGAGAAAGCAACATTGGACACTGGGTGTTCTCCGACACTCGAGAGATGGCGCAGGACTGCGACAGCTAACGAGGCAGTCGGCTCGTTAGTCACTAATTGAGCGGTCAGCGCCAAGACAGGAGTTCGCCATCTGTTTGTCACCGAGGAACATCTTGTCACTTCTCACCAGCTGACAGGGCTTCTCTCTGCTCTATCCTTTTGTAGTGTGATATTAATAGCTCTGGAGAGGGAGAGAGAGAGAGAGAGAGAGAGAGAGGGAGAGAGAGAGGGAGAGAGAGGGAGAGAGAGGGAGAGAGAGGGAGAGAGAGAGAGGGAGAGGGAGAGAGAGAGAGCTGAAATTCCATTTGTTTTCAGGTTTTGACATTTCCATCCAGATGGCTTGAATAGTTTTCCAAATCTTAAGAAATAGTTGGACTAGGCATCCAAATGCTATTGTTCTATGACTTGACATCCGATATATACACACACAGACACACACACACAGACACACACACTCGTAACGGGCTCCTTGAGACATGAGATAAGATAGGGCTGGGCGATATAACGATAATTATTGCGATATATTTTAATATAACGATAACAATAATTATCGCGATATATTTTAATAATCGATATTGTGACCTGCAACAGGGCAGTTTTAAAACCAGAGACAGTGGACAGACTTGTCTTTCTTGCCTGCAACTTAAAGTAATGGCTTTGCTTGTCCAAATGACAATACTGACCAAATTGAGATTTATTTTTCTCTTGTCCATTTATTTTGTTTGCTTTCTAATTTAAAATACAGTTTGAAACCGTCTGTACACAGTAGGCTATGTGTGCTAGCAGAGCTAGACTCCAGTCACGAGTCACGGTGCACATGTGCGGTGGTTTGTCCACCAAAAAAGCGCCAAAAGATAGAAAATAAACTAGCAGAGCCAGAACTGTTCAACTCCCCTGGAGCCACAGCCAGCAGAGAAGCCGGTTTACTTTCGCTTTCAAACCAGCTGCAGCCTGAGAACTGGAGTGTGAGGGGATGTAACACTAAAGATGGAGCCTGAGAACTGGAGTGTGAGGGGCTGTAACACTAAAGATGGAGCCTGAGAACTGGAGTGTGAGGGGCTGTAACACTAAAGATGGAGCCTGAGAACTGGAGTGTGAGGGGATGTAACACTAAAGATGGAGCCTGAGAACTGGAGTGTGAGGGGATGTAACACTAAAGATGGAGCCTGAGAACTGGAGTGTGAGGGGATGTAACACTAAAGATGGAGCCTGAGAACTGGAGTGTGAGGGGATGTAACACTAAAGATGGAGCCTGAGAACTGGAGTGTGAGGCTGTAACACTAAAGATGGAGCCTGAGAACTGGAGTGTGAGGCTGTAACACTAAAGATGGAGCTGAGAACTGGAGTGTGAGGGGCTGTAACACTAAAGATGGAGCCTGAGAACTGGAGTGTGAGGGGCTGTAACACTAAAGATGGAGCCTGAGAACTGGAGTGTGAGGGGCTGTAACACTAAAGATGGAGCCTGAGAACTGGAGTGTGAGGCTGTAACACTAAAGATGGAGCTGAGAACTGGAGTGTGAGGGGCTGTAACACTAAAGATGGAGCCTGAGAACTGGAGTGTGAGGGGCTGTAACACTAAAGATGGAGCCTGAGAACTGGAGTGTGAGGGGCTGTAACACTAAAGATGGCGGCAACGACAAAGAATTGCTGCAAAATAAACATACATCTGTTGTTTAAAAAAAATATATATATTATTTATACTTATAACAATATCGATCGTGATATGATTTTTGGCCATATCGCCCAGCCCTAGGATAAGTAGGCTTTTATACAATGACAGAGAAAAGGAAGGTGGTCTGGTCTGTCCAGGTGGGGGAGGGGAGGGGAGGGGTGACGGGATGTGGTGAGCTAGGAGGGGGAGGAGGGGGGGGGGGGTCTTCATCGTCGTCATCATCACAATAGGCCTATCAATTGGCCTCCTTATCACTCATCAACTCTACACAGAGAATTGCAATGGAAATCTCTTGCCTGCCTTTCTGTTAATTTGTCTGAAATATCCCACAAAAGAAGTCCTGCCTTTGATGATCCATGACCTGCTATCACCCAGCGTGATCCTCCCACTCATCTGTGGCCTACAGCTCAACAGATTCAAGGAAAGTTCTTCACATTTAGTCATTTAGCTGAACGCTTTTATCCAAATCCCACGTACAAATTGTGAACGAGTCAGCGAGAGAGGGGGCACATCTCTGGCAGCTCAGGGTCATTGTTCGTCAAATAGCAACGAGCTTCAGTGTCACACTCTGAGTGCATAGTAGTGTAGACATATTCTAATCATAGGTAATAGTATAAATCAAATCAAATCAAATCAAATGTATTTATAGGGCCCGACAACACACGTTAATGTCCCCATGGGCCGTACAGGTCTTCTTTAAACAAGTCAAGAAGAAAACATAACAATAAGTCAAGAACAGAACAAGAACACCATAAGGTCCAAACATTTTTTAGATGAATGCAAATAAATGAAAGAATGCAAGCACTCCCAGACATACCCCACGCGAAGGTAAGGAAAAACTCACTAAAACCTAACAATAGGGAAAAAAGCTCCACAGGCAGTGTGGAGGAGAGAAACCTTAGAAGGGCCATTCAAGGGGGGATCTCCCTTCTTAGATGTCGGTGATAGTAGTGTTGCAGACTGACAGTTGGTAAGCATGCACTCATGTGTGTGGTGAAACACAGATGAGTGCATGCAATAGCAACTGTAAATTTTGAAAAATTAAAGATAGAGCTAATAGCGATAGCAACTGAACATTTTGAAAGATTAAAGATAGAGTTGATAGCGGATCTATTTGAGGCACAGGGGCGGCGCAAAGAGGGTCACGTCTTCCCCGTCTTAGTCACGGGACATTCAACACTCCGGTCGTTGCTCAGGGACAGTATAAGTAGGCAAGCGGTCAGGCAAGCGCTACCGGAGTCTCATGGCCAGAGAGTACAGAGAGACTCGAAAGGAGCTTGTATGTAGTGTAGCTTGTATGTAGTGTAGCTTGTATGTAGTGTAGCTTGTATGTAGTGTAGCTTGTATGTAGTGTAGCTTGTATGTAGTGTAGCTTGTATGTAGTGTAGCTTGTATGTAGCGTGTGTAGTTGGAGACCATTGACCGTACATTGTCTTTAGACAGTTGCCTACTTCACACAGTCCACAGTAGTTCACACACGTGCATCGGTTGCCGTGTTTATGAATGAATGAATGACCTTTATTTATATAGCACCCTTCACAGCACGAATGCACAGGGTGCTTTACACTACAGCTTAATATAAAAACACAATAAAAACAAAATCAGAAATAAATGACAACAACAACAAACAGCAGTTAAAAACAGTGAAACCAGATAGAAAAAGTAGAATAAAAGAATTTGGATAAAATCATGAGTCACTAATTAAAACAAACTATAGAACAGTGAGGACAAGAAGAAGTGCCTATGTGTGATCAAAGGCCTGTCTGAACAAATGTGTTTTTAGCTGTTTTTTAAAATGAGTTCTCAGAGGGGGCAGTTCGCAGGTCCAGGGGGAGAGCGTTCCAGAGCCTTGGTGCCGTCACCTCGAAGGCTCGATCACCCCTTGTTTTCAGCCTGGACCTGGGGACCACCAGGAGGTGCTGATCGGCAGATCTGAGTGAGCGGGTGTTGGTGTAGGGATGGATGAGTTCAGTGATGTAGATGGGGGCCTGACCGTGAAGTGCTCTGAAAGTGAAAGTGAGGACTTTGAAGTGAATTCTATAGAGTACCGGGAGCCAGTGCAGGGATGCCAGAATGGGAGTGATGTGACATGATGTTTTTGACCTTGTGAGTAGCCTGGCTGCAGCATTGACATCAAGAGCGTTTTTATTTTTGTATTTATATGACTTCCACATTTACCCAAAATAGTCTTCCACGCCTATGTGGATTTATGAGTAACCATTATGGGAATATAGAGACCTACAATAAAATAATGTCTGACCACATAACATTACACATTACAGGGTCTTAATTGACAAAATATGTCAAATTTATTTGTAAAGCCCAAAATCACAAGTTAATGTCCCCATGGGCCGGACAAGTCTTCTTTAAACAAGTCAAGAAGAAACATCACAATAAATCAAGAACAAAAAACCCACCATGAAATCCAAAATAAAATGTAAAATAAATGAATGCAACACTCCCAGACATACCCCAGCGAAGGTAAGTAAAAACTCACTAAGCAATAGGAAAAAAGCACCACAGGCGATGTGGAGGAGAGAAACCTTAGGAAGGGCCGTTAAAGGGGGGGATCCCCCTTCTTAGATGTCGGTGATAATAGTGTTGCTATGGATGATCGATGGGTGGAGAATAAAACGGGGGAAATAGTTGCACATGAGTCTGTAGTGAGTGTTATAGTGATTATCCTGTTCCAGCAGGATCCTCGGTGCACAAAGTCCTTTGTACGTCAAATTAAATGAACAAACAAACTGGTATGTGTCCAATCATTTATTTTGTTAATTTTTATAGTATTAGGAGTTTTATTTGCACCAACTGTTGGTGCATTATATGTGTATGACCGTCAGTCAATCATTGACATTGGATTAAGAAAAACTTACCGTTTGGATTGCTCTCTGGATCGGATCGCTGAACAGCAGAAATGGCCCGACGAGATCCTTTGTTATGCCGGCCACGGACAAGAAAAAAAGCAGCCGCGAAGACGAGGAAAGAGAGCCGGGGTCCGGAACAGACTGAGGTCCAAACGACACAGAACCACATTGCCCAGCATATTGTTGGCCAATGTGCAATCGATAGGAAACAAATTGGACGACATCAGAGCAAGGATCCAATTCCAGAGGGACATTCGGGATTGTAACGTCCTCTGTTTCACAGAAACTTGGCTGAGTCCAGATGTCCCGAACCATGCAATAGAACCGGCAGACCACTTCTTCGTTCTACGAAAAGACCGGACGGCATTAGAGTCACTAAAGAAGAAAGGAGGCGGCATCGCCTTCATGATAAACAAGGAGTGGTGCGATTTAGGCAACACAAAGGAAATGACTAACCACTGCTCCCCAGACCTGGAGTTTATCACGATAAAATGTCGACCCTTCTTCCTCCCAAGAGAGTTAACGTCCATCATCCTCATCGGAGTGTACATTCCACCACACGCGAACACTGAGGTCGCACTTTCAAAACTTCACGACGAGGTAAACAAACTCCAGGCAGCTAACGTTGACGCGGCCATTTTGGTCTTGGGGGATTTCAACAGCGCGCGTCTTAAAAAGGTGCTGCCGAATTTCTATCAGCATGTGACCTGTCCCACCAGAGGCGAGAACATATTAGACCATGTATACTCGCAATTTAAGAATGGGTACAAGTCACAGGCTCTTAGTCCATTCGGTAAAAGCGATCACGCCGCAATTTTTCTTTTGCCTAAGTACAAACAGTGTCTCAAGCGAACGCCGGTGGTCTCGCGAGAGGTTAAGCGTTGGACCGTGACGTCAGTAGAGTCACTCCAAGCAGTGCTGGGAAGCACAGAATGGAGTGTACTCCGTGATAACACAGCCAATATTAACGAATACACCGAAACGGTGATTGACTATGTCTGTACTCAGGTAGAAGTAATAATCCCCACCACCAAAATTAATATCTACCCAAACCAAAAGCCCTGGGTAGACAAATCCGTCCGTGAGGCTCTGAAAGTGCGCACATCAGCATACAACACCGGGCTGGTGACAGGCAACATGGAAGAACACAAGATGGCAAGATACAACGTCAGGAGAGCAGTAATAGAGGCAAAACGGCGTTACAGGGATAAAGTTGAACTTCAGTTTGAACAGGCTGACTCTAGAGGCATGTGGCAGGGCCTCAGAACAATGACAGACTACAAAGGAACCCCCCTCAAACTGAACAGTGACATCTCCTTAGCAAATGATCTCAACTCCTTCTATGCGAGGTTTGAGGCTGTGAATAACAACACCAGCCTACAAACCACGGCAATGGGGGGGGGGGGGGTCTGCTGATGGAGACTCAGTGTTCAGGGTAACAGAGCATGAGGTGAGACGGATCTTTAAAAAAGTGGATATCAGGAAGGCAGCAGGACCGGACGGCATCCCCGGCCGCGTCCTAAAAGTCTGTGCCGACCAACTGGCCCCGGTATTCACTGACATCTTCAACCTGTCCTTGGAACAGGCCGTCATCCCCACCTGTCTGAAGAAGTCCACCATCATCCCTGTACCCAAAAAATCTACGCCCGCTTGCCTCAACGACTACCGCCCTGTAGCCCTCACCTCCATAGCCATGAAGTGCTTTGAGAAGCTAGTGAAGGGCTACATCTGTTCCTCCCTCCCCATCAACCTGGACCCTCTGCAATTTGCATATCGCCCCAACAGGTCCACGGAGGACGCCATAGCCCATGTGCTGCACACAGCAGCATCACATCTGGACAAGAGGAAGGGGAACTATGTGAGAATGCTGTTCATCGACTACAGCTCAGCATTCAATACCATAGTCCCCTCCAAACTCATAGCCAAGCTCAGGGACCTGGGCTTGAACTATGACCTGTGCCAGTGGGTCCTGGACTTCCTGACGGGCAGACCCCAGGTGGTAAGAGCCGGCAACTGCACCTCCTCATCCATCACGCTCAACATAGGGGCCCCCCAGGGCTGTGTTCTGAGCCCCCTCCTCTACTCCCTGTACACACATGACTGCGTAGCACAGCGGAACAACAACACCATCATCAAATTTGCTGATGACACAGTAGTGGTGGGCCTGATCTCTGCCAACGACGAAAGGGCCTACCTGGAAGAGGTAGAGAACCTGTCACAGTGGTGTCAGGAGAACTGCCTCTCCCTGAACGTCAGCAAAACAAAAGAGATGATTGTGGACTTCAGGAGGTCGGGGGTCAAGGACTACAGCCCCCTCAGCATCGACGGGGCACCAGTTGAGAGAGTGAACAGTTTCAAGTACCTCGGAGCCCACATATCCGAGGACTTGACATGGACCACACACATTGACAGTGTTGTGAAGAAGGCACGACAACGCCTCTACTTCCTCAGGCGCCTAAGGAAGTTCCAAGTCAGTCAGAAGATCCTTAGGAACTTCTACTCATGTACAATAGAGAGCATCCTGACCGGCAACATCACCTCCTGGTTTGGGAATAGCACTGCACAAGACCGTAGCAGACTACAAAGAGTGACACGTTCAGCCGAACGCACAATTAGAGGGGGGCTTCCCACCCTCCAGAACATTTACAACAAGCGGTGCAAGGGGAAGGCTAAGAGGATTATTAAGGACTCGAGCCACCCGAACAACTGCCTCTTTGAACTGCTGCCGTCAGGCAAGCGATACCGGAGTCTTATGGCGAGCACAGAAAGACTCAGAAGGAGCTTCTATCCCCAGGCCATCAGGCTGCTAAACGAACAATAATCGCTAAACGAACAATAATCACTATGCAACAACCATCAAATGCACACAGCACACACACCCACACGCACACACACACTCACTCAAACAAACAACACACTGCAGCACCCACTCTCCACACTTTAGATCACACAAACACACTTACACTTTATATTTATTGATTAAGGATTTGCACTACAACTCGTACACCTACTGTGAATTGTACCTAAACTGCACCTCGTCCATTTATGCCTTGCACTATATAGTATTGTATATTAGTACACTGCACAGTATTGTATATTGTATGGTAACTACGTCTACGAACATTGTACATATGTCTAAACTGAACACTGTGACCTCTTTTTTTTTCTTCTAATTTTTACTATGTTTTTATTTCATACTTATCTTGTCATGCACAGTCTCTGGAGCGCAACAGTAAGAAGCATTTTGTACAAAAGTATTCTGTACTTCTGTATGACAACTATTAAAGAAACTTGAAACTTGAACTTGAATCAGGCTCTCGCCTAGTGTTGATTTTTAATCCAATTGTTCTAAACCTCCTGATTTGAGCGTGATGACTGAGAGAGAGATCTTCCAGAGAGTTGTTGCCAGGTTAACCTTGGACTCCTTTTGTTTTAATCATTTGAAGTAGTGAGGCTTCTTTTGTACACAAGGTTGCATGTGACTCGTCACATTGGACTACATGTGCAGCACTACTGTACTGTACACGTGCACAGATAACAGAAGACTGTAATGGACTCGTGTGCGAGTTTCATCTGTGTTCTTTCTCAGAACGTTGGTCAGGCAGTGAAGTGAGTTTAACAAATGATATGGAATATGATGTATATTCACATACATTCTTGAAGGGAATTTTCTTAACTCCATCAGAATTTTCTTTCACTCCATGACTCAATGCCACAAAATAAAGCTAATACAGTTAAAAATGCATAATTAGCATTTTGTCTAGTTTGTCTTCTTGTCTAGTTTTAGCATTTGTATCACAAGCATAGTCAATCAACAAGATAATAAAAACACGTTTGTCCAATTTTTTTTTTTTTTTTTTTTTTTTATTATTATTATTATTTTTTTTGAGCGCAGGGCTTTACCCTCGTTTGTGTCTGGATTACTGTCTGTGTTGTCCATCTTCAGGACTCGTGACTCGACTTGGACTCGAGCATTGACTGCATTCGGACTCGGAAGGTTCAGACGAGGACTCAGACTTGTTACTTGATAAATACAGTTGTTTATTAACACTTTGGCTGCCTAAGGTTAAATTCATGATATACCATAGATTGCCAGCGCTATTTGTCTATGGAGAAAGTCCCCTTCTTTGCAGGGCTATAACTTTTTAAATTCTATTGCTACATTGCCATTATTAGGGCCCATTCAAAGTCCTATATGTATTGTTCATTGTGTAGCAACGTTAAACTTTTTCATTCAAATATTCATAGTAAAGTATGGTCTAATGTATAAGTATGTTTTCATCTCTTTCTGCAGCTTTCTCCAGAACGTGATCTATAGCCCCAAATACATTATATTGATGATGCAATACAGTTTTATGGCAATCAGCGCGATATAAAAAATTCCAACTAGACGTACTTCTAGAAGTTACTACACGTCATCTGATGTTGACCGGATGGGCGAGGGGGCGTTTATAATTCCGTGGGCAGCGTTATACCAATCATCTAATGTGGGTCAAATGTTGATAATAGCAGTTAGTATCGAAGACGGTAACGTTACACGCTGAAACTCACCCCAGTCTCCGCGCGCCGTTGGGCGATCATCGTCGAGTAGAAATCTTATCATTATGGGATATATTTTTACCCGGTCCATCTCCAGCTTGTATAATGGTATATACGTCCAAATCATGTTGTTTATCGAGTTATTGCCAATCGATCACTGTGTAGTGTGACGAGCCAGAGTCCCATGAACTATAGCGAGCGCCCGGAAGTACTACGGTCGTCATGACAACCTCTATTCAACATCCTGTTTGGCGATTGCGCCGATCGGCCACCAGATGGCGCTCCTGAACCGCCAGAGAGCTCAGTGGGTCCTGCTGGTGGATCTCAGGCCAGCGGAGGGGACATATGAATCCGATCGCAGATTTTTGAAATATTGATATAAGGACGACGTAACGCGTCCTCCGGCAACTTTAGCATGGCCAGGAAAGACGTCTAAAGATGGGTCCCGGCACTCAAAGTGTTAAAAGAAAAATTATTAAAAAAAAAGAAACAATTGTAACAGGCCCTAATCATTTGGCATAATATATTGATGGCTAGTGCATTTGTTTGACTATTGTGTCACAATGTGTGTGTGTGTGTGTGTGTGTGTGTGTGTGTGTGTGTGTGTGTGTGTGTGTGTGTGTGTGTGTGTGTGTGTGTGTGTGTGTGTGTGTGTGTGTGTGTGTGTGTGTGTGTGTGTGTGTGTGTGTGTGTGTGTGTGTGTGTGTGTGTGTGTGTGTGTGTGTGTGTGTGTGTGTGTCGCTCGCTCGCTCGCTCGCTCCGCAGGGCTGGTTCAGCCCGGGGCAGGTGTTCGTGCTGGATGAGTACTGTGCCCGCTACGGGGTGCGGGGCTGCCACCGCCACCTCAGCTACCTGCGGGACCTGATGCAGTATTCTGAGAGCAACGCCCTGGTGGACCCCACCCTGCTGCACTACAGCTACGCCTTCTGCGCCTCCCACGTGCACGGCAACCGGTAAGAGAGGGTCACAGGTTAGAGTCCCACCCTGCTGCAATACAGCTACGCCTTCTGTGCCTCCCACGTGCACGGCAACCGGTAAGAGAGCGTCACAGGTTAGAGTCCCACCCTGCTGCACTACAGCTACGCCTTCTGCGCCTCCCACGTGCACGGCAACCGGTAAGAGAGCGTCACAGGTTAGAGTCCCACGCTGCTGCACTACAGCTACGCCTTCTGCGCCTCCCACGTGCACGGCAACCGGTAAGAGAGCGTCACAGGTTAGAGTCCCACCCTGCTGCACTACAGCTACGCCTTCTGCGCCTCCCACGTGGACGGCAACCGGTAAGAGAGGCTCACAGGTTAGAGTCCCACCCTGCTGCACTACAGCTACGCCTTCTGTGCCTCCCACATGGACGGCAACCGGTAAGAGAGGCTCACAGGTTAGAGTCCCACCCTGCTGCACTACAGCTACGCCTTCTGCGCCTCCCACGTGCACGGCAACCGGTAAGAGAGGCTCACAGGTTAGAGTCCCACGTCAACAGGTGAGGGTCACAGGTTAGAGTCCCACGCTGCTGCACTACAGCTACGCCTTCTGCGCCTCCCACGTGCACGGCAACCGGTAAGAGGGGGTCACAGGTTAGAGTCCCACGTGCACGGCAACCGGTAAGAGAGGGTCACAGGTTAGAGTCCCACGTGCACGGCAACCGGTAAGAGAGGGTCACAGGTTAGAGTCCCACTGCAACAGGTGAGGGTCACAGGTTAGAGTCCCACGGCAACAGGTGAGGGTCACAGGTTAGAGTCCCACGGCAACAGGTGAGGGTCACAGGTTAGAGTCCCACGGCAACAGGTGAGGGTCACAGGTTAGAGTCCCACGTCAACAGGTGAGGGTCACAGGTTAGAGTCCCACGGCAACAGGTGAGGGTCACAGGTTAGAGTCCCACGGCAACAGGTGAGGGTCACAGGTTAGAGTCCCACGGCAACCGGTGAGGGTCACAGGTTAGAGTCCCACGTCAACAGGTGAGGGTCACAGGTTAGAGTCCCACGTCAACAGGTGAGGGTCACAGGTTAGAGTCCCACGGCAACAGGTGAGGGTCACAGGTTAGAGGGATGTTCGATATCGGCTTTTTTACTGATATTGTCCAACTCTTAATGTCCGATACCGATATATGCGGGGTCCCCCAGCCCCCCCAACGAAATTATTTCAGGTAACTAACATTGCATATCTCTTGGAATTAACACAACATTATGCAAACTTTTGACAATAAAAGTATGGATTGATGTGTTAATTTCACTGGATGCATTCGACAAGGCGTTCTAATTTATAAACATCTGTGCATCTCTCTTTCCTTCTCTCTCCCTTATTTATTGTAATTTTCCTTGTATATTATTGTTACTGTGATTTTGTATTTTATTCACCTGTATGTACATAACCTTGTTTTTGTTACAGCCTCCCAGCCCCTCCTCCTGCAAAGGGCTTTTGCTTTTTTGGTCAGGCTGCTTTTGTATATAATAATTAGCTCTTACTTGTTTGCCTGGGTTAAAGGTTAAACATTTTTTTTAAATAAAAATGAAAAAAAACATATATATATATATATTTATTTTTAAAAACCTATACCGATCATTTCCGATATTACATTTTAATGCCAATATCGGTAGGCAGATAATATGGGACATTTCTATTCTAAATCTACAGTATGTATTGAATCTCACCTCAAGGTTTGAGTCCAATACGGATACTGTCCTTGTCCATAGGACTGACCCTATCATCCTATTTTGGAATGAAAGAAGAATCTTTTTTATCTGCCAAAAGTAGTACGTGTTTGTCCCCCAGATGCCCTTGAAAACTATGTGACTGTAATTGCTGTGATCCTTCTCTGTCGATATCGACTCAGTATAACTGGCACAGAATGGCATTATTCCATTTGTATGTAGGAGTCGATGAACATCTCAGAGGCTATGATTTCCTAGTTAAACAATTCCTTTTTGCCATTTCACTTTAAGTAAGGTACTTACTTACTTACTTTAACCCTTTCACTGCCACACGACAGAAGGTTAACCCTTTACTATCACACAACCGATGTGGAAAAATCGATACGTAGTAGTATCGCGATACTTTGCGTGGCGATACTGTATCGATATTTAATTATTCATAAAAAAAAAATGTATAAGGAAGTTGCATTGTTCATTCAGTTAAGTTGGAATATGACTGTAATACAAACAGTTCAGTTTGTCAGGTACATGCAACACAGATTACAGTGTTTACATCTGTCTGCTTGAGAAAATATTAGGGGTGGGAATCGCCAGAGACCTCACGATGCGATACTATCGCGATACTTGCGTCACGATACGATAGTATCGCGATATTAAATATATTGCGATACGCTGAGTATTGTGCTATTAATATTGCGATAAAAAAAATTATTTATTACCTTTTTCAACTGCAAAGTAAAACTTTGTCAACATGTTTTATCTAATACAATAAAGTTCAGTCTGTTCATCTCACTTCAATTTTTTTTATTGCAGAACATGGTATTTTCTCAAGCAGACGGATGTAAACACTGTAATCTGTGTTGCATGTACCTGACAAACTGAACTGTTTGTATTACAGTCATATTCCAACTTAACTGAATGCACATGTGTGTGTGTGGACTACTGTACTATTACAGGTATTGAAATGAACAATGCAACTTCCTTATACAAAAAAAAATAAAATAAAAATGTATGAATAATTAAATATCGATACAGTATCGCCACGGAAAGTATTGCGATACTACTACGTATCGATTTCCCCCCCCCCCACCCCTAGAAAATCCCATGTTCTGCAATAAAAATTATTGAAGTGAGATGAACAGACTGAAAACTTTATTTTATTAGATAAAACATGTTGACAAAGTTTTACTTTGCAGTTGAAAAAAGGTAATATATCGCAATATTAATATCGCAATACTCAGCATATCGAAATATATTTTGAATCGCAATACTATCGTATCGTGACTTAAGTATCGTGATAACGTCGTATCGTGGGGCCTCTGGTGATTCCCACCCCTGGTATAGACTGGTTTTATCAGCACGTGTTGAGAGCTGAGGGTAGATCTGAAGCTAATAGCCATTAACTTGGCTTCCACTTATCTTATTCATTAAATTAAAGTTATGATTATAGGGGCGGCTAAGTGGCGCAGTGGGCAAGGCACTCGCCACTAACGCAGGAGATGCTGGGTTCGAGCCCAGCTCTCTGCGTTGCTTCCGGCTTGGCTGGTCGTTCATACTAATACAATTGGCAGTGTTAGGGGGTGGGAAGCTGGTAGGTGGGGATCGGACGTTGTGGACAGCGACTCCTACAGGTCGCTTGGTGCGCCTGCACAGCAGAATCAGGAAGTGACGGGGGCAGCGTGAGCCTCCCACGCGTTACTCCTCGCCACTGAGAGATTGCGCTGTTCAGGTGAAAAGATGCGACGGCTGCCTCCTCGAGTACCGGAGGGGACACGTGATGCAAGGCTTGGTCCTCACTGCAGCCGGCCAGTGGGAGGCATGGTCTAGCAACGTTCGAGACAGGGGAGGGGAGAATTGGATAATACGAAATTGGGATCTGAGAAAAATAGAAAATGGGGAGAAAAAGTAGATACAAAAAGAATATTATGATTATAGGTTACACTATAGCTGCAGTAGTCCGACTGTTATTATACTTTTTATAAAATGTTTACTATCATTTCTGCAATGCCTTTTGCTTACTTACAATTAAAAAAAATTATTTACTTTTAACTTAATCTACATAACGATGGCCGAAGAGCAAAACCTCCTATCTGCATTAAAAAAAGAAGTGAGGGGAAACCTCCTATGTGCACTTTGTGAGGCACTAACACATGGTCGGTGTTGTTAACACATAATATAGTAATATAGTCCAAAAACATTGCATTGTATCCTTAAAAAAATAGCTTTTTGCAAAAAAGTGCATTTTTCAGATGGGAGGTTCTGCTCTCCGGCCACGGATAGTGACTGCTGTTCAAGTTCAAGTTTCTTTAATAGTTGTCATACAGAAGTACAGAATACTTTTATACAAAATGCTTCTTACTGTTACGCTCCAGAGACTGTGCAAGACAAGATAAGTATGAAATAAAATAACATAGTATAGCATGTAAATTAGAAGTAAAAAAAATGAGGTCACAGTGTTCAGTATAGACATATGTACAATGTTCGATGCAGAATAGACGTAACTGAGTTACCATATAATATACAATACTGTGTAGTGTACTAATATACAATACTATATAGTGCAAGGCAGAAATAGGATGAGGTGCAATTTAGGTACAATTTACAGTAGGTGTACGAGTTGTAGTGCAAATCCTTTATCAATAAATATAAAGTGTGTTTGTGTGATCTAAAGTGTGGAGAGTGGGTGCTGCAGTGTGTTGTTTGTTTAAGTGAGTGTGTGTGTGTGGATGTGTGTGCTGTGAGCATTTGATGGTTGTTGCATAGTGTTTATTGTTCGTTTAGCAGCCTGATGGCCTGGGGATAGAAGCTTCTTCTGAGTCTTTCTATGCTCGCCTTAAGACTCCGGTATCGCTTGCCTGACCGCAGCAGTTCAAAGAGGCAGTTGTTCGGGTGGCTCGAGTCCTTAATAATACTCTTAGCCTTCCCCTTGCACCGCTTGTTGTAAATGTTCTGGAGGGTGGGAAGCCCCCCTCCAATTGTGCGTTCGGCTGAACGTGTCACTCTTTGTAGTCTGCTACGGTCTTGTGCAGTGCTATTCCCAAACCAGGAGGTGATGTTGCCAGTCAGGATGCTCTCTATTGTACATGAGTAGAAGTTCCTAAGGATCTTCTGACTGACTTGGAACATCCTTAGGCGCCTGAGGAAGTAGAGGCGTTGTCGTGCCTTCTTCACAACACTGTCAATGTGTGTGGTCCATGTCAAGTCCTCGGATATGTGGGCTCCGAGGTACTTGAAACTGTTCACTCTCTCAACCGGTGCCCCGTCGATGCTGAGGGGGCTGTAGTCCTTGACCCCCGACCTCCTGAAGTCCACAATCATCTCTTTTGTTTTGCTGACGTTCAGGGAGAGGCAGTTCTCCTGACACCACTGTGACAGGTTCTCTACCTCTTCCAGGTAGGCCCTTTCGTCGTTGGCAGAGATCAGGCCCACCACTACTGTGTCATCAGCAAATTTGATGATGGTGTTGTTGTTCCGCTGTGCTACGCAGTCATGTGTGTACAGGGAGTAGAGGAGGGGGCTCAGAACACAGCCCTGGGGGGCCCCTATGTTGAGCGTGATGGATGAGGAGGTGCAGTTGCCTGCTCTTACCACCTGGGGTCTGCCTGTCAGGAAGTCCAAGACCCACTGGCAGAGGTCATAGTTCAAGCCCAGGTCCCTGAGCTTGGCTATGAGTATGGAGGGGACTATGGTGTTGAATGCTGAGCTGTAGTCGATGAACAGCATTCTCACATAGTTCCCCTGCCTCTTGTCCAGGTGTGATGCTGCTGTGTGCAGCACATGGGCTATGGCGTCCTCCGTGGACCTGTTGGGGCGGTATGCAAATTGCAGAGGGTCCAGGTTGATGGGGAGGGAGGAACAGATGTAGCCCTTCACTAGCTTCTCAAAGCACTTCATGGCTATGGAGGTGAGGGCTACAGGGCGGTAGTCGTTGAGGCAAGCGGGCGTAGATTTTTTGGGTACAGGGATGATGGTGGACTTCTTCAGACAGGTGGGGATGACAGCCTGTTCCAAGGACAGGTTGAAGATGTCAGTGAATACCGGGGCCAGTTGGTCGGCACAGACTTTTAGGACGCGGCCGGGGATGCCGTCCGGTCCTGCTGCCTTCCTGATATTCACTTTTTTAAAGATCCGTCTTGTGTTCATTGGGATATGAGCAGTATAATATATCGAATTATTATTATCATTTTTTTTACATTCCGACCAGGCTCCGGACCTGGGGCGACAGGGCCTTTGCTGCTGCTGCCCCCTCCCTCTGGAATGCCCTCCCCAGCCATATCCGTGATGCAAACACCCTGACATCTTTTAAATCAGCCCTCAAAACTCACCTTTTCAATCTGGCTTTTGACCTCTAATTCTGTCTGTTTTATTTAATTTTGTCATGTATTGTTTTTGTTCTGTTTTTGTTCTGTTTTTTGTTTTGCCATAGTTTTGTCTCTCCTGCCCATGTAAAGCGTCTTTGAGCACCTGGAAAAGCGCTATATAAGATAGATGTATTATTATTATTATTATTATTATTATTATTATAAAATAAATTATAATAATAAATCAAATAATAAATAACAATTCAGTACATTTATATCTATGTGTTAATTTGTTACATTTTGTTTCACTAAGTTAGGAAAGTAATGTTTTAAGTCAAGCCTGATGTTGCCTTCATGCACAAAAGAATGATCCCAGTCTCTTCAACACAGTGAGACATACCGTTTATCATTATTATTATTATTATCGGCCGATACCCAAAGCCCAGGTATCGGTATCGGGACTGAAAAAGTCTGATCGGTGCCTCCCTAAATGGGATCAGTTGCATTATATACCCACCCACTCAAATATATCCTCCTACAGTCAGCCCTGCACCTCAAACAAACCTCTGCCAGTCTTCCCGCGTGATAAATACTGATATCTGTGCTTTTTCTCTTTGTCGAGTCATTTAGTTAATTAGAGAAGGTAATGATTAGCCTCTCTGGCTAATCACCACATATAAACGGATGGGAAATTGCCGGAATTGGCTTTTTGTCAGTTGGAGCTGTAATTTGAATAATTGATGCCCATTCCGTGCTCCCAGGGCTGCGTGAGTGGGAGGAGAGGAGAGAGGAGAGGAGAGGAGAGGAGAGGAGAGGAGAGGAGAGGAGAGGAGAGGAGGGGAGGGGAGGGGAGGGGAGGGGAGGAGAGGAGAGGAGAGGAGAGGAGAGGAGAGGAGAGGAGAGGAGAGGGGAGGGGAGGGGAGGGGAGGGGAGGGGAGGGGAGGGGAGGGGAGGGGAGGGGAGGAGAGGAGAGGAGAGGAGAGGAGAGGAGAGGAGAGGAGAGGAGAGGAGAGGAGAGGAGAGGAGAGGAGAGGAGAGGAGAGGAGAGGAGAGGAGAGGAGAGGAGA
>NC_140182.1:2033039-2091292 GCF_963971535.1 Notolepis coatsorum
AGAGCCGCGCCTCGTTACAAAACAGGGCCTTTTGGCCATTGAGTGGAGAGGAGCTGAGAGAGGCCCCGGAGCTCCGACACAATGCACTACAAGTTCCTATTGTCGCTCGCTCCTTAAGATCCCGTGTAGCGCACTTTATGCCACCTAGTTCTGGTAAATAATGTCCTCACGAGACGACAGTCGATACGGCATTTAGAAGAAAATGTTTGCCTAAACCGACTATATAGTGTAACGTTATTTGTATAGTTTTTGTAATTTGTCATGAGTTTGTTTGAGTAGCTTGCATAATTCATGGTCATGAAACATGTATTTAACAACACAGCGGCCATTAAGTTAACAACGGTGGTCATTTTATTTAAGCTAACAACGGTGGTCATTTTATAATGGCGGCCATTTTATTTAAGCTAAGAACAGTGGTCATTTAATTTAAGCTAACAACAGTGGTAATTTAATTTAAGCTAACAACAGTGGTCATTTTATAATGCCGGTCATTTTATTTAAGCTAAGAACAGTGGTCATTTAATTTAAGCTAACAACAGTGGTCATTTAATTTAAGCTAACAACAGTGGTCATTTAATTTAAGCTAACAACAGTGGTCATTTTATAATGGCGGTCATTTTATTTAAGCTAACAACGGTGGTAATTTAATTTAAGCTAACAGCGGCCATTTTATTTAAACCAACAGTGGTGATTCTAAAGACGATACAGAGCGGATAAAAGGTCATATGCCGTATTGCTCAAAGCCAAACTACTTAACTACAGACTTCATGCTCGTCACTTTTTTTCATTTATAGAGATTGAAAGTCAGGAAAATATGTGGCCACAAATGCAGCAAGTTTTGTTCCCACTCGAGGCTGCGCCACAGAGCGGCTTTTGTGAGAACAGCTCATTAACAGACAACCTCCCCGGGTTGTTTGCGCCGCGACCGCGAGTGCCGTTTTGAGAGGCGGCTTTTCTCTCTCGGCTGCGAAAGAAGCCCAGGAAGTCAAGGCTGGTCGCGCTCGCTGGTGATTGCATTTTTTCTTCTCTCTCCCTTTTCCCAGAGTGCCTATTCAGAGGAAGGCAAGAAGGGAATGAAAGCTTTGCAAACAGTAATGAAGCGCTCGACTAACTGTGTGTGTGTGTGTGTGTGTGTGTGTGTGTGTGTGTGTGTGTGTGTGTGTGTGTGTGTGTGTGTGTGTGTGTGTGTGTGTGTGTGTGTGTGTGTGTGTGTGTGTGTGTGTGTGTGTGTGTGTGTGTGTGTGTGTGTGTGTGTGTGTGTGTGTGTGGTGGTGCGCGCGCGTGTGTGTGTGTGTCCATATTTGTTTCTCTTCCCAGACCAGATGGAATGGGAACCGTCACCGCGGAGGAGAGAAGCGCAGTTTGAGGAGATACGAGGTCGCCTCATGGCGCTGCTCGACCACCAGATCACCCACTTTAGGTAAAACCAAAGGTGATGCTTTTGAAACGGCTCTGTAAAAAAAAGGGGCTTATCGTACATCATGAGCAAAATATTGATTTTCAGTAATAGCCGTAATGCTGTGAATATATTGCCAGGCCCCCCCCCCCCCCCCCACAGTGACATACAGGTGCAAAACACACATATATACGTCGCCTTGAGAGACACCTTCGCACATCTGCGTGTTGCCATTCAGTGCGCGCTGCCCTGTGTGACGCTGCCCTCTGTGAGCGCATTGTCCCGCCATTGTGAAGGTGGCCGACCAAGGCCTTGAATGATGCTGCGCTCAATGGACATGATGTGCCATTACTGGTTCTTTAAACCCTTCAGCGCCCGTGAGGGGGGCCCTCCATCTGGGCCTCAATATCTCTCTCTCTCTCTCTCTCTCTCTCTCTCTCTCTCCCTCTCCCTCTCCTCCCTCTCCCTCTCCCTCTCCCTCTCCCTCTCCCTCTCTCTCTCCCTCCCTCTCCCTCCTCCCTCTCTCTCTCTCTCTGTCTCTCTCTCTCTCTCTCTCTCTCTGTCTCTCTCTCTCTCTCTCCCCCCCCTCTCTCTGTGAGGGACCCTCCATCTGGCCTATGAGAATGGAGAGGAGAGGGTGGTCGGGAGTTGGAATAGCGCTGGGGGGGGGGGGGGGGGGGGGGGGTAGCAGGGGGGTCATTAGCAGCTCATGGTGGTAAACAATATCCGGGCGATGTTGTAAGTAAGTAAGTAAGTAAACTTTATTTGTATAGCACCCTTCACAGATAAAATCACAAAGTGCTTCACAGGAGTAAAACATAGCAACATAGAGATGAACGCACTACACATAAAACAATTCTGACACATCGTAAGCATAGGCATAATTACAATTAAATAACTAAATATGAGTGCAACATAAATGTCAGTCCTAAAAACAAAACAACAATTATAAATAAATGAACAAACGTATACAACTAGGAATTAATTAAAAGCCTGTCTGAATAAAAACGTTTTCAACTGTTCCTTAAAAGTGGATAGGGAGTCAAGTGAACGCATAGAAAGGGAATTTATCCAGACAGGTAAACATTGAATTGCAATAGTCCAGGCGTGATGAAATAAAAGCATGGATGATCATTTCCATTTCAGCTCTAGAAACAACTAATCTTAATTTGGCAATGTTTCTGAGCTGATAAAAACGTGACCGTGTGAGCTGGTTGACATGGCTGTTAAAAGACAGAGAGTCATCGAAAATTACACTTAAGTTCCTCACATGAGGTTTGACACACTGACCTAAGGGTCCAATAGAATATTTTATAATGGGGATGATGTGGTCGGGAGCAATAATGAGGGCTTCTGTCTTACTTGCATTAAGCTGAAGGATAGTATCAGCCATCCAGCTCTTGATGGCATCGATGCATTCATTAATAATGCAAAAAATATTACACTCACTGGGCTTAAAAGAACAATACAATTGGATGTCATCCGCATAAAATTGATAAAATATTCCATTAAAACGTTTAATAATCTGGCTTAGGGGAAACATATATAGGGAGAACAGCATTGGCCCTAGCACAGAACCCTGCGGAACCCCACAGGACAGTGGGGTAGAGTCCGACATGAACTGCCCCACAGACACAGAAAAGCTTCTATCAGCTAGGTAAGATGAGAACCATCTCAGTGCTGACCCAGAGATCCCAAACACATCATTGAGCCTACGCACCATAACCACACGATCAACCGTGTCAAAGGCTGCGCTGAGGTCCAATAAAACTAATAGTGTGTGTTTACCGTCATCTGCAGCCATTACAATGTCATTGGTAACCTTAAGAAGGGCTGTTTCGGTGGAATGAAATGTTCCGAAAGCCTGATTGGAGAATGGGTCGTGCAGATTATGGTTTTCTAGAACCATGAGAAGCTGCTCAGCCACAGTTTTCTCCAGCGCCTTGGACAGCAGAGGCAGTTTGGAGATTGGTCTATAATTCTCAGGAAGAGAGGGGTCTAGGTTTGCCTTTTTTTTTTTTAAGAGGTTGAACTATGGCATGTTTTAAAAAGGCTAGGGACAGAACCTGATGCCAGAGAGCGGTTAATTGTTGACAGAATTGTGGGACCAATTGAGTCAAGGACCTCTAAAATCAGGGATGAGGGAACAGCATCGAGGGGATTAAAAGAGGGTTTAGTTTGTGCAGCGCTATAGAAACCTGCTCTGAGGCGACCGGAGAGAAGGAGTCTGGCAGCGTGAGAGGAGGAGAGACAGTGGTGGGGAGGCTGGCAGAAAGGGATGAGGGGCAGACGCTATGTTATGTGGTTATGTTAACCCTTTCACTGCCACACTACAGAAGGTTTTAACCCTTTACTATCACACTACCGACGGTTACCTGTGTGGTTATTAGTGTGATAGTAAAGGGTTAACCTGCTGTAGTGTGGCAGTGAAAGGGTTAACCGTTTGGTAAGTGCGGCCGTGAAAGGGTTAACCTTCTGTGTATTGTCGCAGTGAAAGGGTTAACCGGTTGGTAGTGGTTGTGAAAGGGTTAACCCGTTCACTGCCACATGACAGAAGGTTAGCCCTTTACTATCACACAACCGACGGCGATGCTCCATCATTAGCATCATTAGCTCCGCAAATGCAAATGCGGAGCTAATGATGCTAATGATGGAGCATCGCCGTCGGTTGTGTGATAGTAAAGGGCTAACCTTCTGTATTGTCACAGTGAAAGGGTTAACCGGCTGTCGTGTGGCAGTGAAAGGGTTAATGTAGCACACAGACCAGAGTTTTTTTTTTTTATAAAATTTTTTACTAATTTAGTAATGATTTTTCTTAAAGGTGCTATTGGTGACATTTTCATGTCGAGTCGTCTTTTTCTCTTTTTCCAAATAATACATCCACACAGCTTTTAGAAATGTGTGGAATAAAGTTATTGCAGCAACCTTCCCCCGAAATGTTTTTTAATTAATGTTAAAAAAGATGATTGATTAATTTATTATTTAAAACATTTTTGCGGGTCCATTATGTATGTTGTTGTTTGCATGTTGCAGGCATGTCCCCCCTCCCTACATGTTGCAGGCATGTCCCCCCTCCCTACATGTTGCAGGCATGTCCCCCCTCCCTACATGTTGCAGGCATGACTCCCCTCCCTACTGGATACATGGCTCTCCAGTCCTACATCCAGTGGCTGCATGTGATCTGTAACATATCTATATCTGTATCTGCAGCACGTTGAACTGGAAAAGGAAGGAGATCACAGCGACGCTACTGTGTTTCACTTGTGATTCAGTCTATGGTTTACATATCCTGTGGAATGTATGAAAGACAGGAAAGGTTGGATATTAGTAGCCGATACACCATAATATGGTGTAATATCCAACCTTTCCCGGCATTCAATATTATTCTGATGCTCAAGACGTTCATTATTACAAACAATGTTTTTTTTTTTTGTATCGGCTAAATAAAAAACACAGCATTCTGTTTAATTGGTTCGTCTGGGAGCTGGTGACGACAACAAACCGCTCAAATAATGTACATCTGCTCCGTCGAACTCGGAATGCAGTCAGACCGAAAACAGGAAGGAGGATCGGTCGGTGAATCATTTCTCTTCTGTCGCGCTCCTCGATGTTGTCCCTGATCCCGCCGTGACCTTCAGACGCACCACTTTTGTGACTTTTTGCTTTTCCGTTCTCTGGAAATACCAGAGCAACATAAATTGCCTGGCAACCCGCCTCCCCATCACGCCTGACTGACGGCAAGTCAAACCTATCAACTCTGGAGCTATACTTTTATTTTTTTATCCACTTTTTCTCCTCTTTTTAAATTTGTCTCCCATCCCAATTCCACTGTGCCAATTCTCCCCTCCCCTGTCTTGAACGTTGCTCGCATATGCCCCCCCACAGGTCGGTCGTAGGGAGGATAGAAGCCTTGCATCACGTGTCCCCTCCTGTACACGAGGAGGCAGCCTGTCACATCTTTTCACCTGCCAGCGCGGACTCTCAGTGGCGAGGTGTAACGCGTGGGAGGCTCACACTGCCCCTGCTACTTCCTGTCTCTGCTGTGCAGGCGTCCCCCAACCGACCTGTAGGAGTCGCTGTCCACAACGTCCAGATTACCACCCATCGACTCCCCACCCGCTGACTCTGCCAATTGAGTCAGTATGACGGCCGGTCCAAGCCGGAGGCAACGCCGACAGCCAGAGTCGAACGCGGTGTCTCTTGCGTTGGTGACGAGCACAATGTCCGCTGCGACACCCAGCCGCCCCAATTCTAGTGCTATACTTTGTAACTTTCCGTCCTCGTTCCTTTACGGCGGTGTCACGGTGAAGGCAGTGAGGAGGACGAAGTTCTGTTTTCACCCTATCGGCCCGGCGTGACCCGTAGAGCTGCGGTTTTTTGGAAGCGGGGATTCGTTGAGTCAGTTAGCAACGTGAAACCCGAGTGAACCAATTCACCAAATAAACGCCGGGTTAGAAGACGTCCTTTTGTGTAACGATGTGAAAGAACGTGGGTGTCTGTTGGCGGCGCCGACCGCAGTGTGTGTTCTGTTGCGTTCTTTGTGCCTTTTTTACCATGTTGTCCTTGAAGTTCTGCTAAATGTGTTGCCGACTCACTTTTGTGTCTCCAGGTACTGTTTTCCGTTTGGACGACCAGACGGGGCTCTGAAAGCAACGCTCTCCCTGCAGGAACGGGTAAATAATAATAATGGGCATTTGAAAATATATTTTGCATTCTTTTTTTAATTTGGTTACACCCCTAGAAGTGATTTTTTTGGAAACCGCTCATGACTTTTGACGCGCCGCCAACGTTTGACTTCTCTCAGCAGGGTTCGCACAAGGTCCTTGAAGTGCTTAAAATTCCTTGAAAACAGCAATTTTTTTTAACAAGGTGCTTAAAAAGTCCTTGAAATTAAAATCAATCATTCGCATTGAAGGTTTTGTTCATCCATGATAAAAAATTTCTGAATCAAGACATTTAAATGTTTTATTTAAAGTGTAACTAATTGTCGGAAATAGGCCATAAATATTGGATCCGATTTGTTTCCAATATAAAAAAAAAACGCATTTAAAAGTAAATTGGATCCTTTTAACACTTTGGGTGCCGGCCAAAAATCCGGAAAATGACTGTGGGTTGCCAGGATTCCTGGACGATTCTAGCATATCTCATGATCTTAGCGGAGCTATTTCTATATTTTATATTATAACTATGGGGAAATGGTTGGGCTCATTTGAAGACGACAAGTTGATGTACACAATGCAAAAAACCGTTTGTTTCTGCATGTCTTCGTTCGTTCACAATTACAAGTTAAAAAACGTCAACAAAAGATAAAAGTGGAGGTAAATTATTTAGAACAGAAGTTACAGGCACTTTTATGAAAGGTGTGCCGGCGGGGTGATAATAGGTACTGAACGTGTTATAAAGCAATTTAGACTGGGATGGATGGATGGATGGTTTGATTGATTGATTGTTTGACAGATTGTTTTATTGGTTTGATTGATAGAATGTTTTATTGTTTTGTTGATAGTTTGATTCATAGATTGATTTGTTTGATTGATTGATTACTTTGTTGGTCATTTGATTGATAGAATGTTTGATTGTTTTGTTGATAGTTTGATTCATAGATTGATTTGTTTGATTGATTGATTACTTTGTTGGTCATTTGATTGATAGAATGTTTGATTGTTTTGTTGATAGTTTGATTCATAGATTGATTTGTTTGATTGATTGATTACTTTGTTGGTCATTTGATTGATAGAATGTTTGATTGTTTTGTTGATAGTTTGCTTGATAGAATGTTTGATTGTTTTGTTGATAGTTTGATTCATAGATTGATTTGTTTGATTGATTGATTACTTTGTTGGTAATTTGCTTGATAGAATGTTTGATTGTTTTGTTGATAGTTTGATTCATAGATTGATTGGTTTGATTGATTGATTACTTTGTTGGTCATTTGATTGATAGAATGTTTGATTGTTTTGTTGATAGTTTGATTCATAGATTGATTTGTTTGATTGATTGATTACTTTGTTGGTCATTTGATTGATAGAATGTTTGATTGTTTTGTTGATAGTTTGCTTGATAGAATGTTTGATTGTTTTGTTGATAGTTTGATTCATAGATTGATTGGTTTGATTGATTGATTACTTTGTTGGTCATTTGATTGATAGAATGTTTGATTGTTTTGTTGATAGTTTGATTCATAGATTGATTGGTTTGATTGATTGATTACTTTGTTGGTCATTTGATTGATAGAATGTTTGATTGTTTTGTTGATAGTTTGATTCATAGATTGATTTGTTTGATTGATTGATTACTTTGTTGGTCATTTGATTGATAGAATGTTTGATTGTTTTGTTGGTAATTTGCTTGATAGAATGTTTTATTGTTTTGTTGATAGTTTGATTCATAGATTGATTGGTTTGATTGATTGATTACTTTGTTGGTCATTTGATTGATAGAATGTTTGATTGTTTTGTTGATAGTTTGATTCATAGATTGATTTGTTTGATTGATTACTTTGTTGGTCATTTGCTTGATAGAATGTTTGATTGTTTTGTTGATAGTTTGATTCATAGATTGATTTGTTTGATTGATTGATTACTTTGTTGGTCATTTGATTGATATGCCTGGCGCTAATGAACAAGTAAGTTTTATAACTACTGGTGTAGGTCCAGACAACATTATTATAAAATACAGAATACTTTACAATGCAAAAAACTTGAAACTTTGATGCCATGAACATTTTTATTGTAAAATATGTTCAATAAACTGGGTGACAAGTCATCAGTACCAACCATTGTTGCTGTGCATTATATGCTGGTAACATTCACAGTATAGGATTATGGTAATTTACCAAGACAATACCTTATAAAAAGTGAACACTGGAGGATAATCAACCATTGTTTCAGTGCATTTAGGAGTTTGTTGGTAACATTCACAGTATAGGATTATGGTAATTTACCAATACAATACCTTATAAAAAGTGAACACTGGAGGATAATCAACCATTGTTTCAGTGCATTTAGGAGTTTGTTGGTAACATTCACAGTATAGGATTATGGTAATTTACCAAGACAATACCTTATAAAAAGTGAACACTGTGATGATAACCAACCATTGTTTCAGTGCATTTAGGAGTTTGTTGGTAACATTCACAGTATAGGATTATGGTAATTTACCAAGACAATACCTTATAAAAAGTGAACACTGGAGGATAATCAACCATTGTTTCAGTGCATTTAGGAGTTTGTTGGTAACATTCACAGTATAGGATTATGGTAATTTACCAAGACAATACCTTATAAAAAGTGAACACTGGAGGATAATCAACCATTGTTTCAGTGCATTTAGGAGTTTGTTGGTAACATTCACAGTATAGGATTATGGTAATTTACCAATACAATACCTTATAAAAAGTGAACACTGGAGGATAATCAACCATTGTTTCAGTGCATTTAGGAGTTTGTTGGTAACATTCACAGTATAGGATTATGGTAATTTACCAAGACAATACCTTATAAAAAGTGAACACTGGCTGATGATAACCAACCATTGTGTCAGTGCATTTAGGAGTTTGTTGGTAACATTCACAGTATAGGATTATGGTAATTTACAAAGACAATACCTTATAAAAAGTGAACACTGGAGGATAACCAACCATTGTTTCAGTGCATTTAGGAGTTTGTTGGTAACATTCACAGTATAGGATTATGGTAATTTACCAAGACAATACCTTATAAAAAGTGAACACTGGAGGATAATCAACCATTGTTTCAGTGCATTTAGGAGTTTGTTGGTAACATTCACAGTATAGGATTATGGTAATTTACCAAGACAATACCTTATAAAAAGTGAACACTGGAGGATAATCAACCATTGTTTCAGTGCATTTAGGAGTTTGTTGGTAACATTCACAGTATAGGATTATGGTAATTTACCAAGACAATACCTTATAAAAAGTGAACACTGTGATGATAACCAACCATTGTTTCAGTGCATTTAGGAGTTTGTTGGTAACATTCACAGTATAGGATTATGGTAATTTACCAAGACAATACCTTATAAAAAGTGAACACTGTGATGATAACCAACCATTGTTTCAGTGCATTTAGGAGTTTGTTGGTAACATTCACAGTATAGGATTATGGTAATTTACCAAGACAATACCTTATAAAAAGTGAACACTGTGATGATAACCAACCATTGTTTCAGTGCATTTAGGAGTTTGTTGGTAACATTCACAGTATAGGATTATGGTAATTTACCAAGACAATACCTTATAAAAAGTGAACACTGGCTGATGATAACCAACCATTGTGTCAGTGCATTTAGGAGTTTGTTGGTAACATTCACAGTATAGGATTATGGTAATTTACAAAGACAATACCTTATAAAAAGTGAACACTGGAGGATAACCAACCATTGTTTCAGTGCATTTAGAAGTTTGCTGGTAACATTCACGTCACATGAACTACAGGGCATATCTTACTTGGTCTCTCGCATCGATGACTGCATTGTCCATTGATAAATGGATGAAGCGCCAGATGATCTGTGGACCAAAAAATATCCAATACATGCTTCCAAAGTATATAAATAATAGGCCAATGGACTGCATTAGAAAAGTGTGGTATGTTACCTACAGTATATACTTTTTTAAACTGGGTGACTGTCAGCAACCATTGGTTCTGTGCAAACGGTAAAAATGAGGGGGGAAAAAGATAAATAAAAAAAAACTATATACACACACAATGCAAATTATGAATGGAGTCGATACAGCTAGATCGCTAACATAACGTCTCATCTGCAAGTGGTCCAAACATGCCTATGCAATATCGACAACCGTGGCCCAAATACATGTGTTCAACGCATTTGTCTTGTACAGAAAACAGTGCAACTACCCATACACTATACTATACTATACTATACTACAATATACTATACTATACTATACTACACTATACTATACTACACTCAGCTAGCTATACTATGTACCGGTACACATGGTTCTGTCTGTATCACACAATGATGGATTATTTAGAAGTAATCTGTACTTCTGTGTGCCGGATTATTTAGAAGTAGTCTGTACTTCTGTATGACAACTAATAAAGAAACTATTTAGAGAAATCCCTCTTTGTGTGGTACAGAGCGAAGCATTTGTCACGATGCAGGGGGACTTTGCACGATGTGCAAAAATATCTGGTCTCACTCCTGATGCCACGCCTACTGCAGACACGACATTTCCTACACGGTAGCTTTCTCTTCGGGGTGGCTTTGTATGCAACCATTACATGCTTCACAAAGCCACCCACTAATCTGCTCTGCGGGTCCCCCAGTGGGGCCCTAGGGTCGACACGCCCCACCTGCTCAGCCCCTGCCTCCTCCTCATCCCCACCCCCTGCCTCCTCCCCTGCCTCCTCCCCTGCCTCCGCCTCCGCCTCCATCTCCGCTGTCACCCCAGGAATCTTCTTCTCCTTACCGTCTGTGTAGGTCCGCGCCACAGCCCTGGTGAACCGGAAGAGGTTGGAGTAATGCCCTTGTGGGTGCTTTTTTTTGTACAAGACAAACGCGTTGAAGATACATATTTGGATCAGATACATCACAAACTTTTTGGTCCACTTTCCAGTCTTACGTGTAACCGGATAGTACGATATATTTTGATCCAGCTGATCGACGCCGTTCATGAATTTATTGTACTCCAGGATTGATGTTGGCTTGAGCATCTCCACCCTCAGCGCTTTGCCCTTCTTCTGCTTCTTCCACACCATCGCCTTTTCCATAGTGTCCTCGTGGAAGCTGCTGATGGTCTTCACGATTCTCTTATCGCGCCATGCCACGATCAGGACCTCCTTGTTGTTGACCGCAATGCGCTCCCCCACACCGATGTCACGTTTGGTAATGTTCTTGATGATGGCTGGCTCGCCCCGGTGCTTCCTGAGGGTACCACAGACGTCGGTCCTCAACTGTCGGAGCCTGGCTGACATACGTACCGAGTTGTAGAAGTTGTCCATGTAGAGCGTATAGCCGGCCCCAGACAGACGTCCAAGCAGACCGACGACCGTGTCCCCCAGGAGCGAGCCTTCCCGACAATATGGCTTAAATGAAAAGCAATATCCTGTGCGTGATTCGCACAGGAAGTAGGACTTGATGCCATAGCGGGTGGGCTTGTTGGGGTTGTAGACCCGGAAGGTCAGGCGGCCTCGCCATGCCATCACCCCCTCGTCAATGGCGAGCTCGCGTTCAGGCTGGTACAGCTCCTTGCACCTCGTGTTTACATGGTCGACTACAGGGCGTACTTTGCACAATTTGTCTCTAACCTCCAGGGAAGTATTGTCCGCAAAGTGGAGGAATCGCCAGATCAATTGGAACCTGTTGCGTGGCATGGTATCAGAGTAGTACGGTGTGTACATCATGTCGTCAGTGGTCCACATCTGGTCCACGCGAGGCTTCCGCAGGACACTGCTAAGGAAATGGAGTCCGAGGAACTTCTTCAGCTCCTTCAATGTGAGGGGCTTCCAAAGCAGTGCCCTGCTACTGGTTAGCGTGGGGTCCAGCCGGGCAATGGACTGCTCAGCGTAGAGGTTGGACTGGGCAACAATAGAGTTCAGAAAAGCATCTGTCAGGAACAGATCCATCCATTTCGCAGGCCGGTAAGATCTGAGTGCCTTGGCGTCCTGGAGCAACCCCGGTTGGGCTGTGAAGGGGATCCTTTGAGGCACCCAGCCCTCACGAGACCAGGCATTCTCCTCTTCCTGACGGATCGCAGCCCTGCTCTTCGCTCCTCCACGACCTGTCAATTATACAAATATACTATAACACCCCTACTGTAGACATTCATATGCCACGTAGTTACAAACTGTGTGAGTGAATGAGTGAGTGTGTGTGGGGTTCAGATGTCAGAGCTGGACGTGGTGTGGGGGTCAGAGGTCAGAGCTGGAAGTGGTGTGCAGAGTGAGGCCAACTTACCGCTCTTAGATGTGCGTTTCCGCCCTGCAACAGGTTCCGGCATGTCCAGACTAGCATCCAGTTCTAGAATCACATGATGTAATACATTACACTAGGGCAACGCATTGTCATTGTATTTACCACCATCACCACCAGACCAGGCCCTGCAGCAGCCAGTCACCACCAGGCCCAGGCCCTGCAGCAGCCAGTCACCACCAGGCCCAGGCCCTGCAGCAGCCAGTCACCACCAGGCCCAGGCTCTAGCAGCAGCCAGTCACCACCAGGCCCAGGCTCTAGCAGCAGCCAGCTACCACCAGGCCCAGGCTCTAGCAGCAGCCAGTCACCACCATGTACAATTACCTGCAGGAGTAGAATGTGATCCTATGTCGTTGCCAGTCTCAGCGTCACTATCTGCAGGGTCTGCGCCAGAATCTGAATTGGATTAAATTCATTCAGTAAGTAAGTCTCACAAAACACAATAGTAATACATTTACACATACATAAATGTAGTTAGTACATACCCAAGCATGTTGGTGTATTGGCCCCGGATTCGGTTTCGGAGTGTTCTGCTGTGTGAACACAAAATAAATCAGCGGCCATCAAAGCATGTACATGTGTGTGTGTTGTAATCAATGGAATTTTACATATGCTACACAACCATGCATTTAAATATAGGCCTCGCCATGTGTCCATGCCATTGTGTATGTGTGTGCTGTAATCAATGGAATTTGCATATAGAGGCCTCACCATGTACTGCGAAGTTCAAAGGTGTTGGAGAGGATGCATGTCTTTTGATCTTGTGTGTGTGTGTGTGTACACACACTGCACACACACACACACACATACACACACACATCAAATGGCATGGGGTGAGGCATCTACACACACACACACACACACATCCATGTAACTAAATGTAGTGGCCTGTACATGCCTACTATATCCTATATCATTCAACTATCGATTTGAACATGCACAAAACAATATTCACATTGCAACATACCAATTACCACGTCGACCACCACCACCACGTCGTATCATGCCCAGCATGCAACTATTATCACTTACATGATAGCTACACACTTCAAAGAGCCACTTCAAAGGGCGTGCACATGCACACACACACACACACACGCACACAAGACAACCTAACTGTAGCACATGGTAGCGTGGCCTGTACTGCATGCCTACTATATCCTATATCATTCAACTATCGATTTGAACATGCACAAAACAATATTCACATTGCAACATACCAATTACCACGTCGACCACCACCACCACGTCGTATCATGCCCAGCATGCAACTATTATCACTTACATGATAGCTACACACTTCAAAGAGCCACTTCAAAGGGCGTGCACATGCACACACACACACACACACGCACACAAGACAACCTAACTGTAGCACATGGTAGCGTGGCCTGTACTGCATGCCTACTATATCCTATATCATTCAACTATCGATTTGAACATGCACAAAACAATATTCACATTGCAACATACCAATTACCACGTCGACCACCACCACCACGTCGTATCATGCCCAGCATGCAACTATTATCACTTACATGATAGCTACACACTTCAAAGAGCCACTTCAAAGGGCGTGCACATGCACACACACACACACACACACGCACACAAGACAACCTAACTGTAGCACATGGTCGCGTGGCCTGTACTCTACATCCCTACTATATCCTATATCATTCAACTATCGATTTGAACATGCACAAAACAATATTCACATTGCATTAGTAAACATGACGTACCGTTGCCCCGTCGACCACCACCGTGTCCGACTCCCACGTCTGAATCGTGCGATGAATCAGACTCATACCTCCGACCCAAGCCGAGATCATCGTCAGATGATTCCGGAGCTAGAATATAATAAATGCATATCAGCGTTAGGTTTGGCAAACTAACGTTACATAGTCACAGAATAAGCGGTAGGTAAATCATCAAATACACGTTTCACACACACACAATCACATGCATATCGCCGGCGTTGGTTTGTCGAACTAACGTTACATAGACAGTCACAGTATGTAAATCATCAAATACACGTTTCACACACACACACAATCACATGCATATCGCCGTTGGTTTGTCGAACTAACGTTACATAGTCACAGTATGTAAATCATCAAATACACGTTTCACACACACACATATATATATATATATATATAAGACCGTGTAATTACCTGGTGGTTCCCAATCGGCGCTCCCATCAGATTCGTGGGCGGTCGAATCGCTGTCCCCTGACTCGCATGAAGAAGCTATGACCACAGCGGCAGCCTTCCTCTTCCTCGAACTGCGTCGGGTAGAGCCGCTCCCGGTCCCGGGGAGAGACGCGTTACTGGGCCCAGCAACGGTCTCACGGCTCTCTCCGATCGGAGCTACCAAAGACGTTGGTGCTGTTGGTGCTGCTGCTGCTTGAACAACCGCGGGTCCAAACGCCAGCTTCGTCTGAACAAAGCGACCCGCCGCCGGATTGTCCCCTCGCTTTCCTACACTACGTCTCTTCATACTGATCTAAATGAAACTACTAACTGATCAAACTACTATTACTACTACTGAAATATACTACCTAGACTACACACTAATCCCTCGAATAGTACTACTACTTAGCACGACTAAGTACTTTCTAAAGCACAGCTGAAACCTTACAATTAGTCTGATACTACCACTATACTGTATAACACTATAAATATAGACTATAGGCTGATCTCAATTCAAATCTCTCTCTCAATCTCTCTCTCTCTCTCTCTATCGCTCTATCTATCTCTCTCTCTCTCTCTCCTCCAAAACCTCGTAGATTCTGGGATCGCGCTAACGTTTTATACCTGTGGTTACATTGGCCAGGTATGCTGGCCAATCAAATGCCAGATTCATTGTGGGGTACAATATTCCCCCTATTGTGATAGTGTTAGAAAATAGGGGGACACTGCCACCTAGTGAAATTTGAGAGGAAATGCAGTTTCCGGTTAAAATTTTCTTCCAAAAGCTCGGCGGTGAAGTTCAGACGGGGAAAATCGAAAAAAGATGTAAACAGATCAAAGACGCTGTACAGCGTCCTCGGCACCTTGAGCATGGCCGGGAAAGACGCTGTAAAGCGTTTCCCGGCACCCAAAGTGTTAAAATGAAAAATGGTGCTTGGAAAAGTACTTGAAAGTCCTTGAATTTCATTTAGCAGTGTCTGTGGGAACCCTGCGCTCGTAACGTGTGCCTCTTCTCAGGTCCTGATGAAGGACATCACCACGCCGGTGCCCCCGGAGGAGATGCAGAGGCTGGTGCAGAAGTGTCTGGAGAAAGCCGCCCACATAAACTACATACAGCTGACGGAATACGCACAGATCCAGGGTCTGTATGTTTAATAATAATAATAATGGATTGGATTTATATAGCGCTCTTCGTGACACCCCAGTGACCCCAGAGCGCTTCACAGAGTCCATTATTTGTTCATACACAGTCATACCGGTGGTGGTAAGCTACAATTGCAGCCAGAGCTGCCCTGAGGCAGACTCACGGAAGCGTGGCGAATAATCATCGCCTACGGCCCCTCCGACCACCACCAATATTCATACACATTCATACACATTCATACGAGGCAAGTAGGTTAAGTGTCTTGCCCAAGGACACAACGGCAGTGGGATGGACATGGGCTTGAGCGGGATTTGAACCACCAACCCTTCGATCATTGGACGACCCGCTCTACCCCTGAGCCACGCCGCCCCACTAAAACCCTTTCCTCCCCCTGGTGTTGTTCTGGTTGCTTTACAATTTGTTACTCACATTTCACACATTCATTCACTCACCCATTCACTCACCCATTCACTCACCCATTCACTCACCCATTCACTCACCCATTCACTTACCCATTCACTTACCCATTCACTTACCCATTCACTCACCCATTCACTCACCCATTCACTCACCCATTCACTCACCCATTCACTTACGGCGACCACTAGGGTTGGGTACCTTTTTTCTGTAGTTTAGTCTCCAAAATTGTTATCTACCTACCTCTGTTGTAAAAAAAAAAATCAAAAATCAAAACTTCAAATAATTTATTATCATTATTATTTATTTAGAACAGTTTGTTAATATATACTGTATATAATATAGAATATTGCAGCAAGCGTTGTCTGCATCTAGCTTTGTAAAGTGTAACCACATTGCCATCGCCCGACTGCTTTGTTGTTGAATCAAGTCAGATCCTAGGTCAGCGTGTATTGTGGCGTGAACGTGCGGCACACTTCATAGGTTTCGTTTCGCGGTAAACAAAACGCTGACGTCATCGGACTTAATATTATTATTTTTTAAATACCCTGTGGTACTGCTGACGTGATTCGGTCGGTACCCATCCCTAACGACCACGCAAGGTGCCAGCCTGCTCATCGGGAGCAGTTCAGGGGTTAAGTGTCTTGCTCAAGGACACTTCGACGCGCTGCCCGGGAGGAGGAGCGGGAATCGAACCGGGAACCTCCGGATTACCAGACGACTGCTCTACCTCCCGAGCTGTCGCCCGTAAATGTATTATCTACATGTATTTGATTGGCCAAACTGAATGAGTGCCTTATCCAGTTGAATTTGGGGGGAAAAGGCACGATAAACAGGAAGTGATTGGCATACATGTAGGCATACATCATACTGAGTGTCTACTAACTCTTCAAATGTAGCCAAGACATTAGGCTCTGGGGGGGGGGGGGCACCCACTCGCAAAAACCACCTGCTTCAAGGACAGCTTCTTCCCAACCTCCATTTGGACCCTGAACTCCCTTGGCGAGTTGGTAAATGGTAAACTTGGTAAATGTATCTATGCTCCAGTGTTATGTACTGTAGAGCTTAACACTGAGTGCCAGTGAGTTAGTTCATGCCAACCGTTGAGTGCCAGAGAGAGACGAGAGATCTCGTTTTTGATAGTTTTTTTTTTTTATTATCAATTTCCATTCATTTTTCATCAATCTAGCCTCACGTTACCAGTGGGGATCTGTCTGAACTCGAACAGGTAAAATACCGCCCCCTATCGTCTCTCCGGATGGTACTGCAACCCTTTGGATTGGATTGAATGAAACGCATGGAGAAAAAAAAGTCCTGCTTCCACATTTTACTTGTCAGACAAGTAACCGGAGACGATCGAAGTCATCGCCGACCACCAGAACAGCGGAGAATGTGTGTTTCTAGTACCCAGCGTTGGATCAATAAACGCGATCGATATTTGGAATGGCTATCAGGAATTGGAATAATCTTTTTGGAGAACATCTGATCTGAGGTAAGGAATCTATTTTACCAGTCTTGGGATAATCAGAGCTATTTTCACCTATATATCAGCGTGTGCCATATGTGTGTATGTGTGTGTGTGTGTGTGTGCGATCAGGAAATAAGATAATAGATTTTTCAGCCCGCTTCTATAGCGTGCATAAGTACACATATACTATCGATAATCTAGCGTTTATTTGAAAACTATTCATAAATAGGCAGAAAAATTACAACGTGTTTTGTGTATTCCAGTGTATTCCAGTAAAGGGCGTTTATCACAGAATCTTCAGACATTTTTGGAAACTTTCAAGAAACAAGCGTTTTGTAAAATGGTATAAAACGGAAATGAACCGATTAAAAAAAAAACAATCCGTTTCGACAATGTTGCCGGCAAACAAGTCATTGATAAGTGACGGCCATATTAGACACGGCCATAATTTAAGATATAGTTTACGCATTCGCAAATATGAGAGCTCTGTCATTGAAGTGGGTGGTGGCACGCAACGGGGTTCCGGGGCACCGGACCCGTGGCACTCAAAGTGTTGATACACTCTGTACCGATCACAAAATACCACCAACCTGGTTGTGTGGCAATAAAATAATCTTGTATATCCTGTATGGAACATGTACAGGAACCTGTCTGTATGCTGACGACTGTGTTCTTGTTCTGCGCTGCAGTCGACGCCCAAGCCGCGCCGGACAAGAGACTGGAGGACATGATGCGTTTGGGAGATCTGTGCATCGAGGTTCTGCAGCAGAACGACGAACACCATTCTGAGGTATACTTACCACACTCTTAACTTTCGCCTGACACGGGTTTGCAGTTTTTATTTTTAAATAACTTTAAAATCGATGAATAATTCGTGTGTTCATGGACACTGAGAGGCTTGAGACCAGCGCGAGGCTCAACCCTTTCACTACCGCACTACCAAATGGTTAGCCCTTTCACTACCACACGACAGAAGGTTAACCCTTTCACTGCCACACGACAAAGGGTTAGCCCTTTCACTGCCACACGACAAAGGGTTAGCCCTTTCACTACCACCGTCTGTAGTGTGATAGTAAAGGGTTAACCTTCTGTAGTGTAGTAGTGAAAGGGTTAATACGCATACTGTAAATGTGGGAAACTATTGCTACTGTACATGTTACTTTAAAATAGAATAGTTGTTGATAAAAAGGTCTAGAAGTCAATAAGGTCGACGGGTCGTACTTTTTATTCTAACCACTGACGCTGACAATTCAGGTCTACATTATAGTAAAGTAATACATTTTAAAGAACTAAACCATTACACAAGCATATTTTAGTTATTTGCCATTTGACCAAGCATTAGCATGATCACCATAAGACATTAGTAAAAAACAATAAAAACGATCGCTAATTATATTTACAGCAACAAAGTAAAAAATCCTTTTTTTGTACACAAAATTGTGGAAAATAAAGGTAAAACTAAATAATTCATGTCATAACTTGACCCCAGTGTTTGTCTGAGCCGTCGGCTCACAAATTTGCATCGCAAAACTATGTTACACCGTGGTAACTATTTATCTTTTCGAAGTGCATATTTAGATTTTCCGATGGTCTTTTTATTTATTTATTTCCTCTCTCCGCTGAACGAGCGTGAGACGAGCGGCTGCGCTGCGTGGTCGTTTCATTAAAGTTTGTGATCACTTATTGCGCCGCTGTCCATTTCCATCAGCGCCGCACTTTAAAGTGGCAAGTGTTTTGCGAAAGCGGCAGATGCCACATGAAGTGCCGGTGTCGTAGTAGCGTCTGCGACGGCGGCGGCAGGATGAAAACAACGCCCACGCAACACCGCGCTCGCTCCTCATCCACCGCGGTGCAAAACTGATCAATCACAGGTGTTGAGATCACAGCGATCGCTCTGATCAGCCCTAAGTAGCAGCGCGCCTTCAGGCATCTGTTTCCGAGCTAATAATAGGAAGCTGTTGTTCTGATCGGCTGTCACGGAGACAAACAAGATGAGCAGGCGCCTCTCGGCAGGTCGCGGTGTCGCGCCAGCGGCAAATTGGAGGAAGCAGGGTGGAGGGATGGGTATATCGCCGTCGCGCCACACACACACACACACACACACACACACACACACACACACACACACACACACACACTGGCGACGACGCTGAACTTTTTAAAGAAGAATCATAATCGTTTGCAGTTTAAGCACACCGACGTATCCTTAATTATTCTTTTGTCTGTTAAGTTACGGCGATGTCAAAGTGATTTAATTAAGAGTTTCGTGAACGCGTTACAGGCTGTGTTGACATTGTTGTTTTCTGACTGTCTCACTTTCCTCTCCTTCTGTGCTAAACCTGGGAAGGGAAGGGAGGTAAGTTTGTCTTATGACCTGCTTTGTGTTTCATATATTGACAGCTTTGTGTTTCATATATTGACAGCTTTGTGTTTCATATATTGACAGCTTTGTGTTTCATATATTGACAGCTTTGTGTTTCATATATTGACAGCTTTGTGTTTCATATATTGAGACAGCCTTCCTGCTTTGTGTTTCATATATTGACAGCTTTGTGTTTCATATATTGACAGCTTTGTGTTTCATATATTGAGACAGCCTTCCTGCTTTGTGTTTCATATATTGAGACAGCCTTCCTGCTTTGTGTTTCATATATTGACAGGCCCCAGCTTTGTGTTTCATATATTGACAGCTTTGTGTTTCATATATTGACAGCTTTGTGTTTCATATATTGACAGCCTTCCAGCTTTGTGTTTCATATATTGACAGCCTTCCAGCTTTGTGTTTCATATATTGACAGCCCCCCCCCAGTCTTGTTAATTTGTTGTCGTCACATCTGTTTGGTTTGTGAGACCCCGAGCCTGTCTGTCAATCATCAAGTCCCAAGTCAAGTCATGTTTATTTATAAAGCACTTTCATGCTTATATGAAAAGTGCTTATATTTGCTTATATGCTTCTATTTAATTTCGTCTTGTGTGTGAACCCCACGAAGCATAGGAAGTGAACATACCGTAAACATAAACAACGTTGTTCTTGACATCAATCAGTGGGGTGGTACAGTACAGAGTACATCTAGGGCACAACTGTCTCGGATGAGGATGTGTCTCGGCCTGGTGGGCACAGATGCCTCTTCTTACCCGGCAAGTGGGTTCATTCTCATTACAACTGTTCTTCTGGAAGAATCGTCTCTAATGGGTCGCTGAAAAGAAACTGAAAGGAAACACAGTTTGTGCCGCGAAGGACACCGTGTGAGGAATGTGCACAGTGTGTTCGTCCACGAGTCACTCTCTCATTCACACTGTTGTTTTCAACCACGACGCCATCATCACTTCACCCTTTTTTTCTGTCACATTTCTCCGTCGCAGTCGAAGGTTTATTTCGACGTTAAGTTTGAGCTCAGAAAGAATCATAATGGTTTTCGATTTTCGCAGCAACGATTTAGATAATCCGCCGAATAGACAAACCGGTCTCATCAGGAAGAGGAATGTGCCGCTAGAAACCTAGACTATTAAAGTGACCGATGTCCTTAAAACCACTGCAGTCTGGTGGGAGAACTCTGACCTTCAGATAGGACACACAGCCACAGTGACGTTTCACCACTAGTTGTAATTATGTTGGTAACATCCATGTTGGTGGATGTGATCAGCGTGGAAGATGTGATTTGGTCCGGCGTGGCGTGGCGTTAAACCCCCGTGATGCCACTGTGATCATGAGGAGAGACGGCGTAGAGACTGAACATGCGTCAGTGTTGGAGGAGCGTCGCGGGGGAGGGATGGCGCCACCTTGTGGAGCTTGGAGCTAACGATGTTGACGTCTTCTCCCTCCAGCGAACTGAGCCCGGGAAGGGCCTATAGCTTGGAAGCGGACTTCAGACGACCACTCCTTTTTAAGAACCCATAATAACCCAGCGTGGGCTCGCTGCCGCTAGGGGCCGCAGTGGGGGTAGAGCGGTCGTCCGGTAATCAGGTTCCCAGTTAGATTCCGGCTCCCGTCAGCGGCGTGTCGAAGAAGGGTCCTTGAGCAAGACACTTAACCCCTGACTAGTGTTGTCAAAAATATCGAAAAATCGATACATATCGATTCTGAATATTTAAAACGTTTTCAATACTCATTTCCCGAAATATCGACATTTAATTATTCATAATAATTTTTTTTTACTTTTTTTGTATAAGGAAGTTGCATTGTTCATTTCAATACCTGTAATAGTACAGTAGTCCACACACACACACACTGTTACGACCCTGGCTCAAAGGCCCGCAACCTATGTGCAAAACCGACACCAAAAACCTGTGTTTAACCCAAAAGACTACTTTAACCATGAAATACTGATACTAACTAAAGAAACAAGAATAGAAGAACGTGATAACTATCTGTTTAACCCCACTCTCCTCTAACCACAGACCCTGCATGTGTGACTCAAGGGCTGGTTTTAAAGCTGCCAGCAGGTAACCAATCAGCACTAATTAGCTAATTAGCAGCCCTCACCTGCATGCCCAGTGACACAGGAGCAAACAAGGTCATGGTACATAACACCTCCCCCACCAAACTGGTTGCCCAAGAGGCAACCACACACATCAAACCCATAAACAAAAAAAAAAACTGTGACCCCTTAGTTGTCAGGGCCACTACCACAACAGCGATAACGGGCCGGCCCCTGTCGAACACGACCACCAACCGTGTTGTATGCACCCCACTGTGGAACATTTGCCAATGCTGTGTAAAACAAAAAACAACCCTGTCCCGACCCTCGGGCAAGGTAGACCTCACAAAAGGTTCCGCCACTGCGGTACATGGCTGCAGTGGGGCAGGCGCCTCCTCCGCTGAGGCGTAAGACTTATGACCCCGTCGACCAACCAAGACCTCATCACATATGAGCCCCCTTTCAACAGGCCCCTCCACCGATACCGACCTGTCAAAAATAGACTGCAAACCAAAATCAATCTGAGAACTAATCTCACTGCGCTCAACAGAACAGAACACAGAAAAACAAAAACCATAGATCTCTGATACCACCACCGCGCCCATCTCCATCCCACCTGGCACTGGTAGTTCAGGAAACTGCAAACCGTGAACATCCAGAGTAGGATGTACCGCCTCAGGTACAGCCCCACCGTCCCTGGAACATGGCAGTACGTCAGTCACAAAAACGTCTGGAACACCATCTAAAATGGCGTCACCCAGAATAACATTGTCCTGATCAAAATGGCTGCCACTCAACAGACCAGGTCGCGAAGGCGGCTCCTGCTCCACAGGACACCGGTAACTAGGTTGACCATCACACCTAGTGCATGGCAGAGAATCAGTGTGGACATGTGGATCAATGTCAGAATCATCAACTGACATACTGGGACCATCCCTGCCCACAAGTGAAACATTAGGGACAATAGAGCTACTGTGGGAAGGCTGGCAGCCTAAGTCAGGCCTAGTAGCCTCTTCAACTAGAACGGTGTCACATGAATCAACAGCACCTCTCATAGCATCCTTCCCACACTCATCCTCCAATTAGTTCGTGGCCTCAGCCACCGTACAGGCTGGGAAGACCTTGAGACACTGCGCTGCCAGAACATCTCCTACCACATGCCTCTCCGGCACGCATGTCAACCCTGGTTTCACCACCGGGCCTAACACAAAGGCACAATCAAGAGAATCATTATGCAGAGGTACATCCACAGTGTGCTTTCCAAAATTCTCAACAGGTACACATTTCAATTCAACAAAGAATGTGTCACTAAGTGTAATGTCCCAAGTCGAAGTATCAACAACATCACTTTTGTCCTTTGACATTTCCCGTGTCACAGCACACACAGGGAACACTCCTGGATGTTTCTGTGCCAGCTCATTAGGGACCTCAGAAATCATAGGAATGGGAGTTACAACTGGAGTAGCCAACACTTTGTCACCAGCCAAATCATTCCCTAGAATGAAGGACACCCCCCTTATGGGAATGTAAGAACATACCCCCACAACAACATTGCCCGATACTAAGGGAGAATTGAGCGTGACCTCATGCAAAGGTGCATCCACAAATCCACCCCCAAAGCCCCGAACAACGACACCGGAATGCAAAGAAGAGTTTTCTGAAAACGGCAAAAACCCCTCCAGAATGAGGGACTGAAAAGCACCGGTATCTCTCCAAATTGTTATAGCCTGTTTGGACTCTAGTGCATTAGTCAGGGAAACAAATCCATCCATCATAAATCTTGAGGAACCCTCAAGCTCTTTGTCCACACGTTTGATACTTTCCCCATCACCATCTAACGCTGGCATAGGTGTTCTGCATATGGTTTCTACCAGAGCCACCGTTCTGAAATTTTTCTGCTCAAGCACGGGGCACCCAGTAACGATATGACCAGGTTCTTTACAGTAGAAACAGATAATCCCTTCTGGGAATGCACTAGCAGAACCACCCCGCCTAGGAGGTGAAGTTAACTGACCAGCAGACACAGGTTTTGGGAAACGGCCCCCCTGAACAGGACGCCTATCCCTGGACTCAACACGATATGTAACGAACACCACCCAAACCATAGCACCATGACACACCATGCAACAAAAAAAAAAAAACACCAAACAATTTCTAGGGGTAAATATCCCGGACGAGCGCCCAACTGTTACGACCCTGGCTCAAAGGCCCGCAACCTATGTGCAAAACCGACACCAAAAACCCGTGTTTAACCCAAAAGACTACTTTAACCATGAAATACTGATACTAACTAAAGAAACAAGAATAGAAGAACGTGATAACTATCTGTTTAACCCCACTCTCCTCTAACCACAGACCCTGCATGTGTGACTCAAGGGCTGGTTTTAAACTCCCAGCAGGTAACCAATCAGCACTAATTAGCTAATTAGCAGCCCTCACCTGCATGCCCAGTGACACAGGAGCAAACAAGGTCATGGTACATAACACACATGTGCAGTCAGTTAAGTTGGAATATGCCTGTAATACAAACAGTTCAGTTTGTCAGGTACATGCAACACAGATTACAGTGTTGACTGTCTGCTTGAGAAAATACTAGGGCTGTCCCCGACTAAGGATTTGGATGGTCGACTATGATTGGCCAAAAGTTGTCGTTAGTCGCCTATTGGTAAAAAAAAAAAGTATAATATATATATATATATTTTATATATATATATATTTATTTTTTAATTGTATCATTCCATGGGTTTTAAAAGTGTTATATTTATCTTCTCTTATAGTACCAGAGAGAAGCTGAGGAGAATCAACCAGCAACAAAAGCAACATTTATTTTAATTTTTAATTTTTAATTTAATTTTTTTTAAGGTTGAACCTTTTTCCCCGTGGTATCGAATATCGATACTTTTCAAGGTATCGTATCGAAGTTAGAAATGCCAGTATCGTGACAACACTATCCCTGACTGCTCCCGATGAGCAGGTTGGCGCCTCGCGCGGTGAGTGTGTGTGTGTGTGTGTGAGTGTGTGTCAGTGTGTGTGTGTCGGTGTGTGTGTGTGTGTGTGTGTGTGTGTGTCGGTGTGTGTGTGTGTGTGTGTGTGTGTGTGTGTGTGTGTCGGTGTGTCGGTGTCGGTGTGTGTGTGTCGGTGTGTGTGTGTCGGTGTGTGTGTGTCGGTGTGTGTCGGTGTGGCGTTTATATAAATGCATTCCATTCCATTCTCTGCTGCCTGCTTCCTGTTGCACTCCAGCCCACTAGCGTTGGTGTCGGTCCTCTTCCACATGTTCACCAGTCGGTTCCACGGGATCCTTGGGAGGATTCTATGCTGGTAGATCCAGGCCTTGAACTTCCCTGTGAGGACAGTCGGGTCCAGAGTCAGGTCCAGCACCCAGATCCAGCGCTCCAGATCCCTGCTGGGGGTCTCAGGTCCAGATCCCTGCTGGGGGTCTCAGTGACAGAGTCTGTCCTCCAGGCTGCAGTTTAGGTTCTTGCTCTCAGACCACTGTTGTAGTCGAGTCACTAAAGCTCCAGTCTCGAGTCCCCGGTGTTGGAGTCCAAGTCCGAGTCACCAAAGAAGAGCCAGAGTCGAATCTCCATCACCCGAGTCAGAGTCTGAGTCCCAGTCCTCCAGGTTGAGTCCACTCGACTCCACAGTCAAAGAGCTGACGTACAAATAAAACAAGGTCAACATTAAACATAAATGACACAGCAGTCACCGTTTAAATGGGAGTTTATTTACTTTGTGACACAACAGCCAAACAAATGCACTAGCCATCAATATCTTATGCCAAAAGATTAGGGCCTATTATTACAAAACGATTTATAAATAAATAATAAATAATATTGATCAATTAACAAGTCCGAGTCCGAGTCTGCAGCACCTTCCGAGTCCGAGTGCAGTAATACTTGGGGACCTGAGGGACGGCGTGATGATTAACAGTGTTATATTCCAGTTCCATGTTACAGCAGAATTTCCCTCTGGATAAATAAAGGATTTCTATTCTGTTCTTTCAAGTGTATAAGGCGGTTGCACTATTGAACGGAGAGGAAAAGGTGCGGGGGGGGGGGGGGGGGGGAATTGGCATGTGTGGTGTGTATTTTATTTAATTATTTCTATTTTTGTAAATAATAATAACATAATAGACAAATCAGGGCGGCTACGTGGCGTAGTGGGCAAGGCGCTCGCCACGAAATCTGGAGACGCTGGGCTCGCCTGTTCGAGCCCAACGCTCCACATTGCTTTCAGTTTAGCTGGTCGTCCGTACTAATACACATTGGCCGTATTAGGGGGTGGGAAACTGATGGGTGGGGATCGGGTGTTGTGGACAGCGACTCCTACAGGTCGGTTGGTGCGCCTGCGCAGTGGAATCAGGAAGTGTCGGGGGCAGCGTGAGCCTCCCACGCGTTACTCCTCACCACTGAGAGATCGAGCTGCGCAGGTGAAAAGATGCGACTGCTGTTACCTCAAGTACCGGAGGGGACTTGTGCTATGTATGACTTAGTCCACATTGCAGCCGGCTTGTGGGAGGCAAGAAACAGCGTTCGTGACAGGGGAGGGTTGAATTGGATGATACGAAATTGGGATGGGAGAAAATATAGAAAATGGGAGAAAAAGTGGATAAAAAAAAACATAATAGACAAATCAGAGTGTGTTGATGGAGCGCGGCGCCCGTTCCGTTGACTTGTTTGTCTCGTTACAGTCGAGCGCCGATCCGTATCGAGTTCAAAAGTACATTTTTATTACAGAAGAACACAAGTGCGTCAGATGCACATTTATCCACCGAAACCGCGCGTGTTTACTGAAGGATGAGAAACAGAATCAAATCCCACTAAATGATCATAATAACCAAACCGCTGTGCGTGGGGCCCGTAGTAATCACACGGCCCTTTCTTCCCGCCGAGACCTTTCCTTGATTAGACGCCGTATGTGAAAACCCCGACGCGCTCGTCTCTTTTAACCTTCCGCGACACCCTTTTATCAACGAGCCATTGTCGATAAAACGTCTTTTCTGAAAAAGAAATCTGCCGCGTTTTTTTCCCCGAGAGAAAGACGGAGGGCGGCGTGTTTGTCCTTCATCTCACAATACGTGCATTAGCCCTTTACAGCATCCGCGCCATTGTCCTGCGCGTCGTGTCAAACACAGCAGGCCTGACTTTAGCTGCATTAGAGGAATATATATATATATATATAATATATATGTGTGTGTGTGTGTGTGTGTGTGTGTGTGTGTGTTTTTTGTAAATGGGTTTCAGACGAGCATTGTGAGTAAAAACCAGCGTGTCTTTGTGAAGGCAGAGAGGACGAGTGTCTCGTGGCGTCACGGCGCCCACCACTCCTCTCCTCCGCTCCCCCTCTCTCCCTCCGTCTCTCCCTCCGTTCATCTCCCTGTCCCGTCGCTCCCACTCGCTTTCAGACGCACACGTCTCCAATTTGTCCTTCCTCCCTTTCTCTCTTTTGAATCCTCGGCTATTTCTCCCCCGCGCCTTTTGTCAGGGAGTCAATTGTGGCGGTTATTTATGGACGTCTGTTTGGCGGATGAATGCGCGCGGCGAGTGGTGGAGGGAGGGTTGAGGAATAAGTGTAGAAAGCACACGTTGCTGTTTAATGGCATTGGACTATGGGGGGGGGGGGGTCTCAAGGTCAGTGGTAGGTGCCTCATACCTCATCAGGAATCATTTTAGATGCAGCTGAACACTGTTTATTAATATCTAGTATTAATATGTAAATATTATTATGTCTTCAATTTCACATATGTTGAGTGTAGAAGGGTTTAGTCTTTTACCAACACACTTGCAGTTCCGCGTTCGGGTTCTGCGATCTGATTGGCCACTGACGTTTCTCTCTACGCCCAATCGCGTTGCGCTATTTCTGCCTCCAACAGCCTGCTTCAGGATCGCGTAGCGGTAGGAATAAAATTATAATAAAAGATATGAAAATGCAGTTAGAGGTGTAAAGCTCTATCCTTTCTCAGTCTCTTCATTGATAGTCAGGGTATCGATCATCATCATTAGGTGGCTTCTTCGTTCCGAAGGTTGCCTATCACTCTCCAACCCATTCTGTCCCCACTTCTTCTCTCCAACTCCGTGACTCCGCTTCTCACTCCACTCCAATCACAGACATCGTCTACCCAGCCTCTTCTTGGTCTTCCACTTCCTCTCTTTCCATCCACCTTCCCCATCACCACCTTCTTGAACATCTCCCCGCTGGATCCTCTCAGAACATGCCCGCACAACTCCATCTTTCTCTTTTTCAACCTCTCCAGCAGCTGTCCCCCTTGCATATCCGCTCTTCTCAGTACCTCCTCATTCTTGATCTTATCCTTCCATGTTATCTTCAGCATCTTCCTCAGTGTCCACATTTCAAAAGAGTCTATCATCCTCTTTGCCTCTTCATTCAGCGTCCATGCTTCTGCTCCGTATGAAAAGACTGACATAACATACGTTTCCAAAATCCTGGTCTTCGTTTTTCAACTTATGTTTCTTCTCAATAATTCTTTATGGTTCCAGAATGCGCCCTTTGCAATTCCGGTTCTTCTCTTAATGTCCATGTTAGCTCTTCCACCTTCACTGATCCAGCTTCCAAGGTACATGTACTCCTTCACTTGTTCAAGTTTTTCTCCATCCACCTGTATTTTACAAACAGTTCCTGGTGTTTTTTCAATGATCATTACTTTAGTTTTCTTTGTGTTTAGTGACATTCCATAGTTTTTGCATTCGACATTCAGCTTATTCATCATGTCCTGTAGATCTTCTTGACAGTTACAGACTATAGCGGTGTCATCCGCGTATCTTATGTTGGTGATGTTCTCTTCGCAAAGTTTTACTCCTTTCCCTCCTCTCAGACCTTTTTTCATCAGTGATTCACTGTACATATTAAAGAGTACAGGGGACAAGATGCATCCTTGTCTTACACCCTTCTCCACCGGGAAGTCTCTTGATTTCTCCTTTCCTATTCTAACATTAGCCTTCTGCCTCCAGTATAAGTTGGCAATTATTCTTCGGTCAGAAACTGGTATTTTGAATTCTTCCATTGTTCTCATCAATGTTGTATGTTCAACTCTGTCGAAGGCCTTCGTGAAATCGATGAAGCAAATATACAGCTGTGTTTCGATGTGTTGCAGAAATGGTTGCCAGGTCACATGGAATGTTTCAAGGGAGCCCTTTAGGGAGAATCTGATTCGTTCAAGCCTAATGCAATGTTGCGAAACCTTGATAAAGTTGAAAAAGAGGCGCCACTTTCTTTTTTTGTCTTTAAAAAAATTTAAGAATAAAATAATAATAATTAAGAGGTCTATGCAGTTACAAGGGTTACACGAATCAGGGACATCAATATGTACCCAAAATATGTATAGAAAAGTAATATGGTTAGCTACATTCGGCAGCGTTGGAGACCTGTACCTTCAGACAGTAAAAAGAAGCGTGTACAACTTGAGTCGGTTCAGTCAGTACCCTGAGTACTTCCTGAAACATGCATACAAAACCCCCACTACCCAGTAAATACTATCCGGCTTTTTTCCATCCGGACACATGCAATTTGAAATATGAATATAGAATATCAGGCCTATCAATTACCTTATTATGGATCGGGCCAAATCTCCTCTTTCCAGAGTTCAATCTGGATTTCGTACCACCAGGCGCCCGTAACAGGGCAGCGAAGACTGTGAATGAAATCTACAGTAAACATTATGTTGAAGAGGCATTACTATAGATAGACCTGGTCATGTTTTCACCTCCTCTTCATCATCCATGCGTCCAAGGGGCGACAGTGGCTCTGGAGGTAGAGCAGTCGTCTGGCAATCCGGAGGTTCCCGGTTCGATTCCCGCTCCTCCCGGGCAGCGTGTCGAAGTGTCCTTGAGCAAGACACTTAACCCCTAACTGCTCTCGATGAGCAGGTTGGCACCTTGCACGGTTGCCTCCGCCGGTGTGTGAGTGTGTGAGTGAATGGGTAAAATGTGAGGAACAAATTGTAAAGCGCTTTTGGATAAAAGCTGCTATATAAAAGCACCATTTACCGTTTACCATCCACTGCCTCTGTACCTCCTCTTCATCATCCATGCGTCCTCTTCAACTCATTCAGAACGCAGCGGCCCGCCTGATCTCAAACCTACCCAAGTCGGCCCATGTCACCCCACTTAGAGACCTGCACTGGCTCCCCATGGCCCATGGAATCCGCTTCAAGGCCCTCGACCTGGCATATCGTGCGGCGAAGGGAACGGCTCCCGCCTACCTCCGGTCAATGGTCTCTAACTACACACCCTCAAGACCCCTACGCTCTGCATCTTCTGGCCGCCTCAGACCTACTCCTATCCAAGCTCCCGGAGGGTCATCAAAGAGAAGTCGCCTATTCTCGGTCCTTGCCCCACAAGAATCAAGAGGTTTATTTGTCACATACATACCAGGGCATACAGTGAAATGCGGGTGGTCATGCCAGCATTGATTGTGCAAAATACAATAATAAAATAGGCATAGAAAAAATTAAATAGGTAAGACACACGATATGCATGGTAAAAAAAGACCCGCTAACTGAACTCTTAATGTATCTAAACTTTACTATACAGTACCTCCTTCCTTTAAAGTGACATTTTGTTTAAAGTGATTGTTTTAGCGGTTGCCGTGTGTCTGTGTGTCTGTGTGTGTCTGTGTGTCTGTGTGTGTCTGTGTGTGTCTGAGTGTGTGTCTGCGTGTGTGTGTGTGTGTCTGTCTGTGTGTGTCTGAGTGTGTGTCTGCGTGTGTCTGAGTGTGTGTGTGTGTGTCTGAGTGTGCTCATGTGTACTTGTGAGTGGAGAGTTCAGTGCTCAGTGTTCTGATGGCTTGGGGGAAGAAGCTGAGCCGGAGTCTCTCTGTTCTCGCAGCGTGTGTCCGTAGGCGCTTGCCTGACCGCAGCAGCTTGAACAGGCTGTTCAATGGTGGAATGAACTGCCCGCCCCAGTTAGGACAGCAGCCGAAAACCCGTCCAATCTTTCGCCGTCGACTAAAGACGCACTTCTTTTATTTTTTGATCCACTTTTTCTCCTCCTGTTTCTCTCTGATTTTCTCCCATCCCAATTTAGTCGTTATGCCAATTCCCCCCCCTCCCCTTCCTGGTCGTTGCTCGCATGTGCCCCCCACTGGTCGGTCTAGGGAGCCCTGAAGTCTATCACATGCTTCCTCCGTCACATAGGAGACAGCCAGCAGCCTCTTTTCACCTGGCAGAGAGGACTCTCATTGGTGAAGTGTAACGCGTGGGAGGTCACACTACCATCACCATATCCCTTCTTTGCTGTGCAGGTGCCCTGACCGACCTGTAGGAGTCGCTGTTTTACAACAACCAGAATACCACCCATCGACTCCCCTCCCGCTGACTCTGCCAATTGAGTCAGTATGACGGCCGGCCAAGCCGGAGGCAACGCTGACAGCCGGATTTGATACCGGTGTCTCTTGCGTTGGTGACAAGCGCTTAGTCCGCTGCGCCACCCAGCCGCCCTAAAGACGCACTTCTTCCATCATTATCTGAAATTTAAAAAATTTAACATTAAAAAATCTAACCCTGACTAACCTCACTGTCATGCACTTGTCCTAATAAACTAACCTACACTGTAGCACTCAACACTTTGATGAACATTGTTACTCAGCTGATAGAGTTGTGCCCTTCCTTCCTGATGGCTTGTCGTACAGAACTTGTAAGTCGCTTTGGATAAAAGTGTTCAGATAAATGACTAAATGTAAAATGTTGTACCTGCTCTTCATCTGTGGTCTGTGGAATGTTTACTGCATTCCTTTTGAAGCCTTGAAGTTTAGCTTGTTGCCTTTTCATGGCCGTCCTCGTCTCTCTGTGTCATCCTTTTCAGAATGTGTTGTTTGATTTCATGCAGATTATTATGTTGAAGAGGCATTATAGATAGACCTCGTCATGTGTTCACGTCTCTCTCTCGTCATGTGTTCACGTCTCTCCTCTCGTCATGTGTTCACGTCTCTCTCTCGTCATGTGTTCACGTCTCTCTCCTCTCGTCATGTGTTCACGTCTCTCTCCTCTCGTCATGTGTTCACGTCTCGCTCCTCTCGTCATGTGTTCACGTCTCTCTCCTCTCGTCATGTGTTCACGTCTCGCTCCTCTCGTCATGTGTTCACGTCTCTCTCTCGTCATGTGTTCACGTCTCTCTCTCTCTCGTCATGTGTTCACGTCTCTCTCTCTCGTCATGTGTTCACGTCTCTCTCCTCTCGTCATGTGTTCACGTCTCTCTCCTCTCGTCATGTGTTCACGTCTCTCTCCTCTCGTCATGTGTTCACGTCTCTCTCTTCTCGTCATGTGTTCACGTCTCTCTCTCGTCATGTGTTCACGTCTCTCTCCTCTCGTCATGTGTTCACGTCTCTCTCTCGTCATGTGTTCACGTCTCTCTCTCGTCATGTGTTCACGTCTCTCCTCTCGTCATGTGTTCACGTCTCTCTCTCGTCATGTGTTCACGTCTCTCCTCTCGTCATGTGTTCACGTCTCTCTCCTCTCGTCATGTGTTCACGTCTCTCTCCTCTCGTCATGTGTTCACGTCTCTCCTCTCGTCATGTGTTCACGTCTCACTCTCTCTCGTCATGTGTTCACGTCTCTCTCTCGTCATGTGTTCACGTCTCTCTCCTCTCGTCATGTGTTCACGTCTCTCCTCTCGTCATGTGTTCACGTCTCTCTCTCGTCATGTGTTCACGTCTCTCTCCTCTCGTCATGTGTTCACGTCTCACTCCTCTCATCATGTGTTCACGTCTCTCTCTCTCATGTGTTCACGTCTCTCTCCTCTCGTCATGTGTTCACGTCTCTCTCTCTCGTCATGTGTTCACGTCTCTCCTCTCGTCATGTGTTCACGTCTCTCTCTCGTCATGTGTTCACGTCTCTCTCTCGTCATGTGTTCACGTCTCTCTCTCGTCATGTGTTCACGTCTCTCTCTCTCTCGTCATGTGTTCACGTCTCTCTCCTCTCGTCATGTGTTCACGTCTCTCTCCTCTCGTCATGTGTTCACGTCTCTCTCTCGTCATGTGTTCACGTCTCTCTCCTCTCGTCATGTGTTCACGTCTCTCTCCTCTCGTCATGTGTTCACGTCTCTCTCCTCTCGTCATGTGTTCACGTCTCTCTCCTCTCGTCATGTGTTCACGTCTCTCTCCTCTCGTCATGTGTTCACGTCTCTCTCCTCTCGTCATGTGTTCACGTCTCTCTCTTCTCGTCATGTGTTCACGTCTCTCTCTCGTCATGTGTTCACGTCTCTCTCCTCTCGTCATGTGTTCACGTCTCTCTCTCGTCATGTGTTCACGTCTCTCCTCTCGTCATGTGTTCACGTCTCTCTCCTCTCGTCATGTGTTCACGTCTCACTCCGTCTCTCTCTCGTCATGTGTTCACGTCTCTCTCCTCTCGTCATGTGTTCACGTCTCTCTCCTCTCGTCATGTGTTCACGTCTCTCCTCTCGTCATGTGTTCACGTCTCACTCTCTCTCGTCATGTGTTCACGTCTCTCTCTCGTCATGTGTTCACGTCTCTCTCCTCTCGTCATGTGTTCACGTCTCTCCTCTCGTCATGTGTTCACGTCTCTCTCTCTCTCGTCATGTGTTCACGTCTCTCTCTCGTCATGTGTTCACGTCTCTCTCCTCTCGTCATGTGTTCACGTCTCACTCCTCTCATCATGTGTTCACGTCTCTCTCTCTCGTCATGTGTTCACGTCTCTCTCCTCTCGTCATGTGTTCACGTCTCTCTCCTCTCATCATGTGTTCACGTCTCTCTCCTCTCGTCATGTGTTCACGTCTCTCTCCTCTCGTCATGTGTTCACGTCTCACTCCTCTCGTCATGTGTTCACGTCTCTCTCTCGTCATGTGTTCACGTCTCTCTCCTCTCGTCATGTGTTCACGTCTCTCTCTCTCATGTGTTCACGTCTCTCTCCTCTCGTCATGTGTTCACGTCTCTCTCTCTCGTCATGTGTTCACGTCTCTCTCTCTCGTCATGTGTTCACGTCTCTCTCCTCTCGTCATGTGTTCACGTCTCTCTCCTCTCGTCATGTGTTCACGTCTCTCTCCTCTCGTCATGTGTTCACGTCTCTCTCTCGTCATGTGTTCACGTCTCTCTCTCGTCATGTGTTCACGTCTCTCTCCTCTCGTCATGTGTTCACGTCTCTCCTCTCGTCATGTGTTCACGTCTCTCTCCTCTCGTCATGTGTTCACGTCTCTCTCTCTCTCGTCATGTGTTCACGTCTCTCTCCTCTCGTCATGTGTTCACGTCTCTCTCCTCTCGTCATGTGTTCACGTCTCTCTCCTCTCGTCATGTGTTCACGTCTCTCTCTCTCTCGTCATGTGTTCACGTCTCTCTCTCTCTCGTCATGTGTTCAAGTCTCACTCGGTCTCTTCTCGTCATGTGTTCACGTCTCTCTCTCTCGTCATGTGTTCACGTCTCTCTCCTCTCGTCATGTGTTCACGTCTCTCTCTCTCTCGTCATGTGTTCACGTCTCTCCTCTCGTCATGTGTTCACGTCTCTCTCCTCTCGTCATGTGTTCACGTCTCTCTCCTCTCGTCATGTGTTCACGTCTCTCTCCTCTCGTCATGTGTTCACGTCTCTCTCTCGTCATGTGTTCACGTCTCTCTCTCGTCATGTGTTCACGTCTCTCTCCTCTCGTCATGTGTTCACGTCTCTCTCTCGTCATGTGTTCACGTCTCTCTCTCGTCATGTGTTCACGTCTCTCTATCGTCATGTGTTCACGTCTCTCTCCTCTCGTCATGTGTTCACGTCTCTCTCCTCTCGTCATGTGTTCACGTCTCTCCTCTCGTCATGTGTTCACGTCTCTCTCCTCTCGTCATGTGTTCACGTCTCTCTCCTCTCGTCATGTGTTCACGTCTCTCTCCTCTCGTCATGTGTTCACGTCTCACTCTCTCTCGTCATGTGTTCACGTCTCTCTCTCATCATGTGTTCACGTCTCTCTCTCATCATGTGTTCACGTCTCTCTCTTCTCGTCATGTGTTCACGTCTCTCCTCTCATGTGTTCACGTCTCTCTCTCGTCATGTGTTCACGTCTCTCCTCTCGTCATGTGTTCACGTCTCTCCTCTCGTCATGTGTTCACGTCTCTCTCCTCTCGTCATGTGTTCACGTCTCTCTCTCGTCATGTGTTCACGTCTCTCTCCTCTCGTCATGTGTTCACGTCTCTCTCCTCTCGTCATGTGTTCACGTCTCTCCTCTCGTCATGTGTTCACGTCTCTCCTCTCGTCATGTGTTCACGTCTCTCTCCTCTCGTCATGTGTTCACGTCTCTCTCTCTCGTCATGTGTTCACGTCTCTCTCTCATCATGTGTTCACGTCTCTCTCTTCTCGTCATGTGTTCACGTCTCTCCTCTCATGTGTTCACGTCTCTCTCTCGTCATGTGTTCACGTCTCTCCTCTCGTCATGTGTTCACGTCTCTCCTCTCGTCATGTGTTCACGTCTCACTCCCTCTCCTCTCGTCTCTCCTCACGTCTCTCCCCCCCCCCCCCCCCCCCCCCCCCCCCTCCAGGCCTTCTCCTGGTGGCCGGAGATGATGGCTGACCACGCTGAGACCTTCCTGTCTCTCTACACGGCCGACATGGACTCCGCCCTGCAGGTGCAGCCGCTGGACTCCTGGGACAGCTTCCCCCTGTTCCAGCTGCACAACAACTTCCTGCTCGCTGACCGTAAGTCCTGCTCGCTGACCGTAAGTCCTCCTCACTGACCGTAAGTCCTCCTCGCTGACCGTAAGTCCTGCTCGCTGACCGTAAGTCCTCCTCACTGACCGTAAGTCCTCCTCGCTGACCGTAAGTCCTCCTCGCTGACCGTAAGTCCTGCTCACTGACCGTAAGTCCTCCTCGCTGACCGTAAGTCCTGCTCACTGACCGTAAGTCTCTCCTCGCTGACCGTAAGTCCTGCTCACTGACCGTAAGTCCTGCTTGCTGACCGTAAGTCCTCCTCGCTGACCGTAAGTCCTGCTCACTGACCGTAAGTCCTGCTCGCTGACCGTAAGTCCTGCTGGCTGACCGTAAGTCCTGCTCACTGACCGTAAGTCCTCCTCACTGACCGTAAGTCCTGCTCACTGACCGTAAGTCCTCCTCGCTGACCGTAAGTCCTGCTCACTGACCGTAAGTCCTCCTCGCTGACCGTAAGTCCTCCTCACTGACCGTAAGTCCTGCTCACTGACCGTAAGTCCTGCTCACTGACCGTAAGTCCTGCTCACTGACCGTAAGTCCTCCTCACTGACCGTAAGTCCTCCTCACTGACCGTAAGTCCTGCTCACTGACCGTAAGTCCTCCTCACTGACCTCCTCACTGACCGTAAGTCCTCCTCACTGACCTCCTCACTGACCGTAAGTCCTCCTCACTGACCGTAAGTCCTGCTCACTGACCGTAAGTCCTGCTCACTGACCGTAAGTCCTGCTCACTGACCGTAAGTCCTGCTCACTGACCGTAAGTCCTGCTCACTGACCGTAAGTCCTGCTCACTGACCGTAAGTCCTCCTCACTGACCGTAAGTCCTGCTCACTGACCGTAAGTCCTCCTCACTGACCTCCTCACTGACCGTAAGTCCTCCTCACTGACCTCCTCACTGACCTCCTCACTGACCGTAAGTCCTGCTCACTGACCGTAAGTCCTCCTCACTGACCGTAAGTCCTCCTCGCTGACCGTAAGTCCTCCTCACTGACCGTAAGTCCTCCTCACTGACCGTAAGTCCTCCTCGCTGACCGTAAGTCCTGCTCACTGACCGTAAGTCCTCCTCACTGACCGTAAGTCCTCCTCACTGACCGTAAGTCCTCCTCACTGACCGTAAGTCCTGCTCACTGACTGTAAGTCCTGCTCGCTGACCGTAAGTCCTGCTCACTGACCGTAAGTCCTCCTCACTGACCGTAAGTCCTGCTCACTGACCGTAAGTCCTCCTCACTGACCGTAAGTCCTGCTCACTGACCGTAAGTCCTCCTCACTGACCGTAAGTCCTGCTCACTGACCGTAAGTCCTCCTCGCTGACCGTAAGTCCTCCTCGCTGACCGTAAGTCCTCCTCGCTGACCGTAAGTCCTGCTCACTGACCGTAAGTCCTCCTCGCTGACCGTAAGTCCTGCTCACTGACCGTAAGTCCTGCTCGCTGACCGTAAGTCCTCCTCGCTGACCGTAAGTCCTGCTCACTGACCGTAAGTCCTCCTCGCTGACCGTAAGTCCTGCTCGCTGACCGTAAGTCCTCCTCACTGACCGTAAGTCCTGCTCACTGACCGTAAGTCCTCCTCACTGACCGTAAGTCCTCCTCACTGACCGTAAGTCCTCCTCACTGACCGTAAGTCCTGCTCACTGACCGTAAGTCCTCCTCGCTGACCGTAAGTCCTCCTCACTGACCGTAAGTCCTGCTCACACGTCCTCCTCACACGTTATGACAAACTAATATAAAATCACGATTTACCCGGTGGCTACAACAACACACAGTGACTACATCTACATGCATCATTGTTTACAATGAACGGTGGGGCTAATCTAAAGGACTGGACACGGACGCGTTAAACTAACCTAAAGTTAGTTGTTCACCAACAATCTACAGACACAAACAAACACAGAACCGGACTGTTATATTAAGTTAATTGATTGCTGTTTAATGCGTCCGTGTCCAGTCCTTTAGATTAGCCCCACCGTTCATATAACAGAATATTTTAAATAATAAAGTGCATGATGAGCGGTAAACATAGTGGTTATCAAGTCCGGGTAAAGTGCACGGTGCACGTGAGGAGGGGACAGTCGATGAGAGTTTAACAGTCTGACTGCTTGGGGGAAAAAGCTGTTCATAAGTCTTGAACTCTTGGCATGTATGGACCGGTATCTCGTCCCTGAGGGGAGGAGCTGGAAGAGGTGATGTGCTGCTGGGTGAGACTGGTCCTCGATGATCCACTTGGAGCGCGGTGGAGGCAGCGGGAGGTGAAGACGGTCTGTCTGTGCTTCGAGGGAATTATACCCATTACACTGTCTGCCTCTCTCTGCGTACCTTCCCTTACCCCTGATCTGATCTTCCATTTTGTCTGGCGCCGGGGGTTGTAACTTGAGTCCCAGTCCAGGTCATTTATCAACAATTCTTAGAAAGTGTTCTATCTTTGTTCTTAAGCACAGAATTTTGAATGTGTGTACGCACAGAAAAATCGGGATTTAACAACCGTGCGTACACGGGTCCTATGCACACTCCATATTTATAAATACCATTCGTCCTTACCGTCAATGCTCGTGCATGATTATCCATATATGGTAATGAAACACCCCCATGGGATGTGAAATAATGGACTAACCCGAGTGAACTCTGAGAAACTCCACGAGCGAGATTGTTCACGGAACCAAGAAGACACAACCCGTGTTATGGGATAAATAAAAAGCTGGCGGACTTGTACACGGTGATGTCAGATATCAACGACTCTGCCTGGACAGCTCAAAATACTAATAAAGACCGTTCGTTAACCACTGTCTGTTTGGCGTTGGTGTGTCATTCTAACCATGCTGGAATATGAATGCCTTTATTCGTTTACTAGTTCGATTGGCTACCGGGTATAACATGATTTGTACTAGAGGCATACAATCTATTTTGTTGTCGGTATTAGGTAGTGTAACTGAGGGGTACAATTCCCTGACTGTATTGAGAGTATGGTATCATTAAACCACTACTTAGTTATGTACTTTAATTACTGGCCATACAGTACACGGTATATCTGGTGAACACCCACACAAGAATACGGCTTGACAAAGAAAGTTCTATTTAGAGGTATTTATTATTAGAGCAGCAACAATAGGTTACAAATTGAGAATTATGAATTGCGCTTATATGGCGAAGAACACTTAAGTAAGTCAAGAGCGTAAGTCCATGAGCATAATAAGATGGGTATAACTGACGCCACCTGTAGCATAAGAATTACATAAGGCACACTCGTAGTCAGCTGGAGATACTACGGGGTTCCCTCCGGTTGTAAGCCAGCAGGGGAGAGGAATGTTCGGGAGCAAAAGTCTGGATCAACGAGGAATAAAGAGACTCCAGATACAGGAGCCAGTGCAATAATCCCTTGGTCCGTAGACAAAGCAACAGCTATACTCCAGTATGCAAGACAGCATGGATGAAAGCTAGCCAGCCTCTGTGGTCCTAGAGGCGGGCTCGATGGTGCTCCTCACAGGGTAGATTCCACACAGCAGTGGGGTAGACGGTTCTCTGCTCCAGCAGCCACAGTACCAAAGCAATATAATCCAGCCGGAAAAGGCTCTGCATTCGCCGGTGTTGGTTCTCCGGTGTACATATCCAACGGTTCTCGTCTAGGACTCCTCAGATGGCGGCACGAGTTTAGGCCGCCCAGCCTGGATAAGTGCACTAGCTAGAGTACGACGAACCGGTGGTAATGCTGGTCACTGTAGAACGGTAGCCGCACGATACACTATAAATAATAGACTATTACGTTACAATAGAATAAGTCGAACTCGACGATACAGCGTTAAACTCTGACACTTTAGCTATCTATTCGCACGCGGTTCTCAAGGCTCTATTTAGGGGCAAAAGGGGCCCACTTCACAGCACGTTGTATCGTGGTGAAGGCTTCAACGTTTTGGTCTAAGTGCTTCTGTATCCACCTGCGACGTATTTATACGTAAGGTGAATAATCTAGTGCCAACCTCAGTTCTGTCTCGTATTACTGCGCAAACCTGGACATGTTGAGACATGCCTTAGCGGTAGCTTTGAACTTGCCATTGGGGGTATGGCCGTTGGCGCCTAGGGGTCGCTGTCCAATAGGAGAACGAATATTATGGTCTGGCCTGTACCTAGGTAAAGGGATATTCCGTGTATATATACAAAGAATATACAAGGGATATCAGACGATATACAAATATTATACAATATATCTCAAGTAATAAATATATATATTCGGTTTAATCTGACCCTATGTAGCCTATATGAATTACATATAATAGCAGCCAGCCCATAGCCTACATTATGCAACAGTAACTTGCGCATATATAATAACACATGGCACAGCCCTGCGAACCCTGCACAGTAAACTAACTTGATCATTAATCTAGCTGTTGTATCTTTACGCTTATGAAAACATTAAATAATATGTATAGGCTATAGGCCGTCGCTTTGCATTAATAGCCTATATTCTCAAATGGCATTTAATGGCTATCCGACTCCTCGCTATCCTCTCCCGGACCAGTATACCTTATATCATATCATATTCCTATATGTCTCCCAGGAATCGTGGGGCTCTGGGGAATACAGGTTGGGAACCCCTGCTATAGCCTATCCTTTATAATGTTATAGGCTATTTCATTTACAGTTTACTCTATAGTATCAGCCTACCCAGCATGTAATACGTTCTTTGTTAGAACGCAACTCGTTATTATTTTGCGCATAGATAGAAGAAATACAGGAACGTTTTGATTTAGATTTAAAAGGCTTTGACATTGTAAACCGAAATGAGTGGAATTCTGTAAGCAGAATACAAGTCATATCACCCACACGATATACTGTATCCAGAGCATGTATGCTTTTCATTCATTTAAGAGACATTTATTGCAAGGGTTTTGTAATACACATACACTCAACAAATAATCTCTGTTCTCGTTGCAATGCGTTTTTTTATTCTTTCTTATACAGTAGGAAGGGGGAAGAACACTATATTGTGGGTGTTCATATGACTTGTATTCTGCTTACAGCTTCGAAATTCCACTTGTTTCGTTTAACGTTATGGCAAAGCCTTTTAAATATAATCAAAACGTTCCCGTATTTCTGCGGTCTGTGCACAAAATAATAACGAGTTGAGCTACGCGGAGCGCAGTCAGTCAGTACACCCCGTATATTCCGATAACGCTATTATAAACCATGCTGCATTCATTCGGAGAGAAATACTTATTATTCCAAATGCTATTTATAGGGTTTTGACCATAATTACACTACTGTTGCTATTTTACAATGAACTATAATGAATTACGGTTCATACAGAACACGCCAGTGTTGAAACTAATGCACAAAGCTTATTTCCGCGTTGTAGTCTTCATATTCTACAGCTACGCATGCTCCGAGCTGTGCGTAGATATACGTACAAAGTCGAGCACAAGTTCAAATTGATAAGTCCCACACTTTGCATAGAAATTATCGTACGCAGGGGTTACGCACATATCTGTGCGTACGCAACCTTGATAAATGAGGGCCCATGATTTCTTTCTTTTTTTGAGAAATTATATGTGTGAGAGAGCGAGGGAGAGAGAGAAATGATGTGTGTGTGTGTGTGTGTGCACGCTCCGTAGGTTATCGTTCCCGGTGTCCACTATAAGCGTCACCCTGTGAGAACAGTAAGGAGGCGAGTACGGAGATCAGAGACGGAGACGGCAGCATGCCCACACCTGCGTCGTCACTATGACAACCAGAGGGGAGATGCTGGCAGATGATTACATTGTCTGAAGACACGGTGCTGATGTGGTCACTGGTAAATTGCCACGTGAACGGCCTAAAAAAATCTGATTTGGAAAAACTAATTTGACCTGCCTCTTGTTTGAACACAACCTATGTTGCATCACGTGTCCACCGACCGAACATATCTGAGTCCTGACTCATAGGAATGTCAGTTTCAGCTCCGTTCCAAGCTAATTATCTATCCATCATTTATTTTAATTATGATTTATTTGAATCATACTTTTCTCTGTTCCATGTACACAAACCACTGGAATTGGAATGTAAAATGGTAATGGTAATTATGGAATATGTTTTTAGAGATGTCCGATCTTATCGGCCGATATTGGCATTCAAATCTAATATCGGAAATGGATCGGTTTGAATTGTCAAAGAAAAAGAAAAAAGTATGAAAAAAAAGGCTGCAACTAACAAAGGTTATGTACATGCATACAAGTAAATAAAATACAAAATTACTGTAGCAATAGTATACAAGGAAAATTACAATAAATAAGGGAGAGAGAAGGAAAGAGAGAGTGAGAACCAGAGGGAGAGAGAGAAGAAAAGGGGAGATGCACAGATAATGTTTACATTTAGAATGCCTTGTTGAATGCATCCAGTGAAATTAACACATGAATGCATACTTGTATTCTCAAAAGTATGCATAATGTTGTGTTAATTCCACGACAAGAGATATGCAATGTTAATCAATCAATCAATCAATCAATCAATCAATCAGTTACCTGAAATGATATACCCTGCATATATCGGTTGATATCGGTATTGGAAATTAAGAGTTGGACAATATCGGTGTATCGGATATCGGTAAAAAAAAAAAAAGCCAATATCGAACATCCCTAATATGTTTGCATTCTCCTGACGTGTATGGCACTCTTTAATCCATTTATTTATTTATTAATTTAATCAATTATTATATTTTTTCTTTTGGGGGGGGGGGGGGGGGGGGTGTACTGTATCTCTCTCACACAGTTTCATGACTCCAAGCCCTCGACTCTCGGACGTTGTCCTGGCGCCAGCTGAGAGTCGGCCGGATTAAAAAGTGTTATTTAATTTATATTTAATGTGCTTCTTGTCAACGTCCCTCCAGACAGACACACAGTCCAGGGGAACAAAACATCATTATGGGAAGAATCTGCTAATATATCACCATTGATTATCTCTTTCTTCACTTCCATTAAACTTGTATATAATTACTATTCTCCATTAGTCCTCTAATTAATACAAGTGTCACAACATCCGCTGACTTGAATTGGAAGGTAATACAGTCTGACGGGTGGTTTTGACTGTTTCGCTCAAATGAGGTCTTCTTTTGATAACGATGTGTCGAGTGAGAGGGAAGGCATTCTTTCAAAACCGCAAAAGATGATTTAGAAGAAGAAGAAGAAAAACAAGACTTGAGTGGACCTAGTAAGGTTTTGTCGATAATCCAATGTACAGTTACCCCCCACCTACCCCACCCCACCCCCTACAATGTACAGTTTCTTCGTCAAATGTATATACTCTTCTCTTTTCTAGACTCTTTTTGTATCACAAACAGTACTGTATTTGTAGATCTGGTACGTCATAAATGTATAGATGTAGCAGTACTGTCTATCTGTATGTCATAAATGTCACTATGAATTGAAAATGGGGGACCCTGATGTAAACGAGACAAACGTCTTTCTCTGGTCTGCATCCCCTTAACAATTGTGTGTATTGAGCCGTACTGTATTGTAGCCATTCTGCAAAAAGTAAAAGTACTGGGCACAAAAATAAATTTTGAATATTCAAGATCACACGTAACGATTCTCTGGGAAGTTTATTATCATAGCAAGCTGCGGCGCAGATGATTTAAATGCTCACTTCATTGTCTGCGTGGGTCGCAGGAAGAAGGCAAGCGGTTGCGAGGGAAGTATAGTTTCCTCTCGGGAGGCAAAAAAAGCTAGTGTTAATCACGACGGAGCGGAGAGAGAGGGGAGTTAAAACTAATGAAGTCTGTAGAGACCACCGGCACATTCACTCTCACTCTCAGTCCATCTCGCTGTCTGCCTCCGTCGTAACATGAGCTCTTTGAGTTCCCTCAATCTGTTGTCCTCTCACCGTTCTCTACAGCTCCACTCAACCCCAATGGAAATAATGTATATATATTATATTCTTTTTTTGCATTCAAAACAATACACTTGCAATAAAAAACAATTCACTTACTTACACTCGATTGAAATTGTCTTTTTCTCCCTCCCAAATAATTATTTGGTAAAGGATCTGGATACAATAAAAAAAAAAAAAAGCTTTTAAACCCCAACTCGACCTGCTTCAGCGTATGTACTGTATCTATTCTCTCTCTCTGTCTCTCTGTCTCTCTCTTTATTTCTCTCTATCTCTCTCTCTCCTACTCTAATTACTCCATCTGTCTTTATTTTGGACTTTCTTGTTTTATTTATAGATGTATCTTTAGTTATCTTTACCAAATGTGTGTACATGCCATGGCTCTCAAACAGTGAGATCTATTATTTTTGTAACTAAACGGTAAATGGCTGCTTTTTTATATAGCAGCTTTTATCCAAATCACTTTACAATTTGTTCCTCACATTTCACACATTCACTCACCGACGGCGGAGGCGACCATGCAAGGTGCCAACCTGCTCATCGGGAGCAGTTAGGGGTTAAGTGTCTTGCTCAAGGACACTTCGACACACGCTGCCCGGGAGGAGCGGGAATCGAACCGGGAACCTTCGGATTACCAGACGACTGCTTTACCTCCCGAGCCACTGTCGCCCCATAACTATATATTTGATCGTTGCTTTAGCCACTCTGTAGACCCTAACGTTTCCAAAACACTGGTTATTGTGTGGAACTTGTTGTTTAATGTCTTGTCAAGTGGAATATACTGTACAGAACACTGACGCACATATGAAAATACAATATGTCGTTTGGAAAGTGGAAACCTTTTATCTCCCAGTGCCATCTGTTTTTACTACACCTTTGTCATAATGGAAAAATACAGTTCTTAGTTTTGCTCATTTCAAGTCATTCAAACAGGTCTGTATAATTGTCTCGTCAGTGCAGGGAAGTATGTTGTGGAACGGTTTACCTGCCACCATTCGAGAATGTCTAACCATTTTACTTAAGTATTTTAAGTACTTAAGTACCTTGGGTTTACTCAAAGTAAAAAAAAAAAAAAAAAAAAAAGTGAAAGAAAATGGTTTCTAGAACACCAAGCATGTGACCATATATAGGACCTTTATGGTCTTGGTCCTTTTAGCTTTGTAGCCATGTTTTTGTAAATTATTTGTTTTAACCCTTTCACTGCCACACGACAGAAGGTTAGCCCTTTACTATCACACAACCGACGGCGATGCTCCATCATTAGCATCATTAGCTCCGCAAATGCGGAGCTAATGATGCTAATGATGGAGCATCGCCGTCGGTTGTGTGATAGTAAAGGGCTAACCTTCTGTATTGTCACAGTGAAAGGGTTAACCGGCTCTCGTGTGGCAGTGAAAGGGTTAACATGTTTTTCTATCGCTCTGTTTTTGCATTTTATTTGTTTTACGTTTGGGGGACTGAGGGTGAAAATGTGCATATTTAGCTAAATCCTGTGTGTTTACAGTGCATTATATTATATTGTCCATGTTGTCCCTTCCAGATAAATCAATAACACTGTGTGTCGCTGTGTGCCCCCCCCCCCCCCCCCCCCCCCCCCAGCCCACCTGTGTCACGGGCCCTTCCACCTCCACCTGCAGGAGCTGTTCGTGCCGCTGGTGGTGCGCTACATCGACCTCATGGAGTCGTCCATCGCCCAGTCCATCCACCGCGGCTTCCAGCAGGAGACGTGGCAGTCCGTCAAGTACGAACCCCCTGTGTCTGTTACTAGGCTCGAGTAAATTGTGATGAAACAAAGGAGAATATAAATTATGATTTTTCTTTGCATCTTTGACAGTGAATAACACCATGTTAATAATGACCAGACATGGAAAAACTGCCACTGAGCTCGTTCAGCACATTCTTGAGATCACGTGTACAAAGAATCTAAGCAAATGAATAAAGGGAAGATGATTAAACAGAAGGTTTTGTAGATACAGTACTGAATTCTGCCATCTGGACACATGCTATTTGAAATATTATTATAGAATATAGAATATCAGGCCTATAAATGACCTTATTATAGCCAAGTCGCACGTCTATTGATCGGGCCAAAGCTCCCCTTTCCAATGGCAGAGTTCAATCTGGATTTAGTATCACCAGGCGTGATCCACAAACCGTGAATGAAATGTACTGTAAATACAGTTACTTTTTTATTCTGTGAATTTCTCTGCCATTTTTTCATCAGATTGCAACGCCATATTTTGCTAGACGTTCACAGACGGGTAGATAAACTAACTGCGTTCTAATTTATGCCAATAACCTTCAGGTAAATCCACGAGTCATATGATTGACAGGAGCTGGCTTGAGCTGGGTATAGTGTCGTTTTTCGAAGTTCCAACGGCCATTGAAAGTCCTGGGTCTCCTCTCCTCATGACTACAAACAAAATGGCGGAGCGCAATTCCTTCCGTCGATATTCACTCGTTTCTGAATACATTTCCAAACTCATATTTCACTAATAACACTTTAACCTATTGGTAAACAAACGTATTGCTGAAAATATACACTATAGGCTAGATCCACAAAGAATGGATTGCACGGAGCAAGCTGCACCCTTACTTACAATTCATGATGAATTGAAAATGGGGGACCCTGATGTAAACAAGATGAAAGTCTTTCTCAGGTCTGCATCCCCTTAACAATTGTGTGTATTGAGCCGTACTGTATTGTACCCATTCTGCAATCTGTTAATAAAATGTTCATTCAATCAATCAATCTGCACGGACATCCAAAATAAATGTAAATTAAATAACACTCCCAGACAGACCCCAGCGAAGGTAAGGAAAAACTCACTAAAACCTAGCGATAGGAAAAAAGCACCACAGGCGACGTGGAGGAGAGAAACCTTAGAAGAGCCGATCATCATGATGACGTCATCGTCACACCGCACTGTCATCACCGTCCCTCCCCTTCCTGTCATCACTGTCCCTCCCCTTCCTGTCATCACCGTCCCTCCCCTTCCTGTCATCACCGGCCCTCCCCTTCCTGTCATCACCGTCCCTCCCCTTCCTGTCCTCACCGTCCCTCCCCTTCCTGTCATCACCGTCCCTCCCCTTCCTGTCCTCACCGTCCCTCCCCTTCCTGTCATCACCGTCCCTCCCCTTCCTGTCATCACCGTCCCTCCCCTTCCTGTCATCACCGTCCCTCCCCTTCCTGTCATCACCGTCCCTCCCCTTCCTGTCATCACCGTCCCTCCCCTTCCTGTCATCACTGTCCCTCCCCTTCCTGTCATCACCGTCCCTCCCCTTCCTGTCATCACCGTCCCTCCCCTTCCTGTCCTGTTCTTTAAGCCCCTCCTCTGTGCCCTCCTCCCTGTGGCAGGACTCTCACCAGCAGCCTGCCCAGTGTGCCCCTCCCCAAGGTAGCCAGCCTGCCCCTCACGCTCCCCCAGATGCCCAGCTTCTCGCCGCCCGCCTGGATGGGGCCCCTGTGCCACAGCACGTGTGTATGGGCGCGGGGGGGGGGGGGGGGGGGGGGGTCACGAGGGCCCTGCCTGCGCCCGGTCACCGTGGTCACGCCCGTGTGTTGTCCTCCTGGGTGGCATGTCTGAGCGTTCCTGGCCCGCATGTTCTGATTCACGTGGCGCTGTGTGTGCCCGCGTACACGTTCCCTCGCCCGCATGTCCTGATTCACGTGGCGCTGTGTGTGCCCGCGTACACGTTCCCTCGCCCGCATGTTCTGATTCACGTGGCGCTGTGTGTGCCCGCGTACACGTTCCCTCGCCCGCATGTTGTCCTGATTCACGTGGCGCTGTGTGTGCCCGCGTACATGTTCCCTCGCCCGCATGTTGTCCTGATTCACGCAGCGCTGTGTGTGCCCGCGTACACGTTCCCTCGCCCGCATGTTGTCCTGATTCACGCTGCGCTGTGTGTGTGCCCGCGTACACGTTCCCTCGCCCGCATGTTGTCCTGATTCACGCGGTGCTGTGTGTGTGCCCGCGTACACGTTCCCTCGCCCGCATGTTGTCCTGATTCACGCGGTGCTGTGTGTGCCCACGTACATGTTCCCTCGCCCGCATGTTGTCCTGATTCACGCGGTGCTGTGTGTGCCCACGTACATGTTCCCTCGCCCGCATGATGGTGGATTTGTCCCATTTGTCAGATAACGGCCGCGGCTCCCTTCACCGCTCCCACTCATGGATACTGTATGTTGTAGAGATGGTTCAAGTTCACAAAACCGTTTGTTCTGCATCTCATTCCAGCGAATGTGTCGAGCGGATCGCGGTGCACGCTCTGTGTGTCTCCCTGGAAGCACGTCGATGTTGTGCACGGTGCCACGTTTCACTCGAGTCCACGTTTGGCCGAGGAGTTTGAGTCGTTCTTTTGTGGTTTTGAGTTGTTTTGTGACGCACACTATCCCCCCCCCCCTAGTGGTTGTGGATGTGCATGCTTCTTCTGCGTGTCGGCTGTAAGCTTTTGTGCTACATTTTTGTGTACAGTGTACGGTTTTCTTTCACGGCGTGATATAAAGGATGTCGATACTAAAATGAGAAAACACGTCTTTCTGTTGCAGTTTGCAAGGAATGAACCTACCGGACATCTTGTGAGTGTTGCCAAACCCCCCCCCCCCCCCGTGTCGCACGAAGGTCACGCCGTCTGAGTGTTGAAATCACTGCATTAATATTGTGAATAACATGAATATGAAGTCGTCCGAGTCATTACCTGAAAACTTTCCATTTCCTCAAACTTGATTTGCCGAAAGAGACCGACCTCAGACAAACCTGTGGACATTATCGAGGCCGCTTGTCAGAACTAACTTTTTTATTTATTTATTACATTTTTATTCTATTTATTTTTGGGCTTTCTGTATTTTTTCACCCATCCCAATTTAGTCGTTATGCCAATTCCCTTCCTGGTTTGTTGTGCGCATTGCCCCACTGCCGGCCTGGGGAGGGTGTAGAACTACCACACGCCTCCTCCGATACATGTGGAGTCAGCCAGCCGCTTCTTTTCACCTGACAGCGAGGACTCTCACTGGGGGAACGTAACGCGTGCGGAGGCTCACGCTATTTACCCCCAGATCCCCTCCCTGCTGAACAGGCGCCCCGACCGACCAGTAGGAGTCGCTGTTTATTTCTTTTTTGATCCACTTTTTCTCCCATTTTCTATATTTTTCTCCCATCCCAATTTCGTATCATCCAATTCAACCCTCCCCTGTCACGGACGCTGTTTCTTGCCTCCCACAAGCCGGCTGCAATGTGGACTAAGTCATACATAGCACAAGTCCCCTCCGGTACTTGAGGTAACAGCAGTCGCATCTTTTCACCTGCGCAGCTCGATCTCTCAGTGGCGAGGAGTAACGCGTGGGAGGCTCACGCTGCCCCCGACACTTCCTGATTCTACTGCGCAGGTGCACCAACCGACCTGTAGGAGTCGCTGTCCACAACGCCCGATCCCCACCCATCAGTTTCCCACCCTCTAATACTGCCAATTGTATTAGTACGGACGACCAGCTAAACTGAAAACAATGTGGAGAGCTGGATTCGAACACGCGAACCCATTGGTGGCGAGTGCCTTGCCCACTACACCACCTAGCCGCCCTAGGAGTCGCTGTTTATAACGACCAGGACACACACCCCACCGGCTTCCCACCCGCTAACACTGCCTTATTGTGTTAGTAGGGACGACTGACCAAGCCGGAGGTACCGCTGACAGCTGGATTCGATCCCAGAGTCTCTGCGGTGGTAGGCGAGTGCATTCTCCACTGCGCTACCCAGCCGCCCACGGAACCGACTCTTAAATGCTCCGTGCCGTTTTGTGTTTGGCACGGAAGTGAGAGAGTCTCCCGGCCTCCTCTCCTCCAGGAGTCCTGAGAGCTAATGAAGGAAACACACGGACATGTCGGCACGACTCGCTCTGGGTTTGTGTCTCGAGGAGAAACGTCAACAGCAGAGAGAGTTGAGACGAGGTCACGACAGAAACAGTAGCATCAGGGAGGGGGGGGGGGGGGTTCTGAGGGGGGTCACAGAGGTGTGTTTCAACCCCCCCCCCCCCCCCCCCCACACACATACACATATATACACATACACACACACATACACACACATACACACACACATACACACACATTATACACGCATATAAACATACACACACATACATACACATATACACACACATACATACACACACATTATATACACACACATACACACACACACACTGCACAGACAGACTCCTCGCTTGCTCTTCATAAAAAAAAGAGAAGGAGAGAAAGAGAAGCACAGACGGCCTGTAGGATCGTCCTGGTCCCCGGGGAGGGGGGGGGGGGGGGGGGAGACGAGAGAGGAGGGGGGGGGGGGAGACGAGAGAGGAGGAGGGGGGGGGGGGAGACGAGAGAGGAGGAGGAGGGGGGGGGGGAGACGAGAGAGGAGGAGAGCGCCGCTAATTAGACAAGAGGGGGCTGGCGGCCGCCCAGCGTTTAATTGCGTGGCGACTCGACGTCGAGCCCAAACCGTTTATTTTCCGCGCTGCCGCCACTTGTGAAGGTAACAGTCTTTTTAAGGCGAAGTGAGAAAAGTGAGGGAGTGAGTGAGTGCGCTTTTCCATCCCCCCCCCCCCCCCCCCCCCCCTCCCCTGGCTGCCGCTCCAGCCGGGCGCTGTACACTTGGATGTCGGTGGCGGGCGTTGCCATGTGTTGCCGTGTAACCTGTGTGGGGGGAGGGGGATGGGGGGGGGGGGGGGGGGAGGCCCATCTGTCACTTGTGCATGTCTGTGTGTCTGTGTGTCTGCGTGTGTGTGTCTGTGTGTGTGTCTGTGTGTTTGCGTGTGTCTGCGTGTGTGTCTGCTTGTCTGTGTCTGTGTCTGCGCGTGTGTCTGCTTGTCTGTGTGTGTGTCTGTGTCTGCGCGTGTGTCTGCTTGTCTGTGTGTGTGTGTGTCTGCGCGTGTGTCTGCTTGTCTGCTTGTCTGTGTGTGTCTGTGTGTGTCTCTGTCTGCGTGTGTGTGTGTGTCTGTGTGTGTCTGTGTGTTTGCGTGTGTCTGCGTGTGTGTCTGCTTGTCTGTGTGTGTCTGTGTGTGTCTGTCTCTTGTGTGCGTGTCTGTGTATGCGTGTGTCTGTGTGTGTCTCTGTCTGCGTGTGTGTGTGTGTGTCTGTGTGTGTCTGTGTTTGCGTGTGTCTGTGTGCGTGTCTGTGTGCGTGTGTGTGTATCGGTGTGTGTGTTGAGTAACGGCCGCAGGATAAATCACACGCTCCTATGGCGTTCACATGACTGAGATAAATAAACGGTAAATGGCTGCATTTATATAGCAGCTTTTATCCAAATCACTTTACAATTTGTTCCTCACACTTTACCCATTCACTCACACATTCACACACCGACGGCGGAGGCGACCATGCAAGGTGCCAACCTGCTCATCGGGAGCAATTAGGGGTTAAGTGTCTTGCTCAAGGACACATCGACACGCTGCCCGCGAGGAGCGGGAATCGAACCGGGAACCTACGGATTGCCAGACGACCGCTCTACCTCCCGAGCCACTGTCGCTGCCGTGGCGTTCACATGAGGGAGCGACCGCTTCAAGGCCAGCCGTTGTGACCTCGCGGAGAAAGCATTCCGTCTCGTCCAGAGAAAGAAAGTCGCGCAGAAAAAAGTTGTATTGTACGCTTTGTATACGACAATGAGTGAGAAACAAAAGAAACGCACAGGGAGATGTTGCTGGTACACGAGTACAGCCTTGTGTTATTGTGTACAAGTGTGATTGTAATGTAATAATGTGTTTTCTCATGGGTGGACATTGCGCTCGTCACCAACGCAAGAGACACCGGGTTCGACTGCGGCTGCCGGCCGTCATACTGACTCAATTGGCAAAGTCAGCGGGAGGGAAGTCGATGGGTGGTAATCTGGACGTTGTAAACAGCGACTCCTACAGGTCGGTCAGGGCGCCTGCACAGCAGAGACAGGAAAATGGCGGGGGTAGTGTGAGCCTCCCACATGTTACTCCTCACCACTGAGAGTCCGCGCTGGCAGGTGAAAAGATGTGACAGGCTGCCTCCTCGTGTACCGGAGGGGGACACGTGATGCAAGGCTTCTATCCTCACTACAACCGACCAGCACATGCAAGTAACGTTCAAGACGGGGAGGGGAGAATTGGCACAGTGGAATTGGGATGGGAGAAAAATAGAAAAAGAGGAGAAAAAGAAAAAAAATATAATATAATAATAATGATGTGTTTTCTCCGCAGCAACGGCTCGGCCACGTCGGAGGACCTGTTCTGGAAGCTGGACGCGCTGCAGATGTTCGTGTCGGACCTCCACTGGCCGGAGCCGGAGTTCGCCCAACACCTGGAGCAGAGGCTGAAGCTCATGGCCAGCGACATGATGGAGGCCTGCGTGAAGAGGTCAGAGGTCGAGAGAGAGAGAGTAGAGCCATATGAAATCCGTTAAATGTTTCCATTAAATTTTTTTCCAAATTCCGTTTTTGTTTTTCGTTTTTAATATTTCAGAATTCTGTATTTTGCTTTGTACGCTAATTTTACCATCAGAAATAGTGTCTAATAAGTGGGAATGAATAAATGTCCACAATTTAATAAGATATAACAGTCCATTTAATAGGGCTGTCTTAAATCGATGGGCATGGGATTCGAATATGAAAATAAAATTCGATTATTAAAAAAATAAATAAAATCAAATCAAATCAAATCAAATTTATTTATAGGGCCCGACAACACACGTTAATGTCCCCATGGGCCGTACAGGTCTTCTTTAAACGGGTCAAGAAGACAACATAACAATAAGTCAAGAAGAGAACAAGAACACCATAGGGTCCAAACATTTTTTAGATGAATGCAAATAAATGAAAGAATGCAAGCACTCCCAGACATACCCCACGCGAAGGTAAGGAAAAACTCACTAAAACCTAACAATAGGGAAAAAAGCTCCACAGGCAGTGTGGAGGAGAGAAACCTTAGAAGGGCCGTTCAAGGGGGGATCTCCCTTCTTAGATGTCGGTGATAGTAGTGTTGCAGACTGACAGTTGGTAAGCATGCACTCATGTGTGTGGTGAAACACAGATGAGTGCATGCAATAGCAACTGAACATTTTGAAAAATTAAAGATAGAGCTAATAGCGATAGCAACTGAACATTTTGAAAGATTAAAGATAGAGTTGATAGCGGATCTATTTGAGGCACAGGGGCGGCGCAGAGAGGGTCACGTCCTCCCCGTCTTAGTCACGGGACATTCAACACTCCGGTCGTTGCTCAGGGACAGCCGGAGACAGGGAGATAGGGGGTGGCGCAGAGAGGGTCGCGAACTCCCCGACATCATCGCGGGACATCCGGCACTCCGGTCACCACTACGAGACCTCCGGAGACAGGGGGGCACGCAGAGGGGGTCGCAATCTCCCGGCCTTCGTCACGGGACGTCCAACACTCCGGACAACACTCCAGGACAGCAAGTCATAGGAAGACAGGGAGACGGGGCAGAGTTAGAGAGTTCCCATGTTTGTGGTGCTGCAAAGGAGCAGACATGTAGTACCCTGTAGTGCCATGTAGTACCCCGTAGTGCCATGTAGTACCCTATAGTACCCCATAGTGCCATGTAGTACCCCGTAGTATCCTGTAGTACCCTGTAGTGCCATGTAGTACCCTGTGGTGCCTTGTGGTACCATGTAGTACCCCGTAGTGCCATGTAGTTCCATGTAGTGCCATGTAGAGCTATGTAAGCCATGTAGTACCCTGTAATGCCATGCAGTACCATGTAGTACTCTGTGGTACCATGTAGTACCCTGTACCCTAACTAAACTACCCTATAGTAAACTACCCAGTGGTACCATGTAGTACCCTGTACCATAACTAAACTACACAGATTAATCTAAAGGTCAGTCCCCGACCAGGTGAGATCAAGGTAGGTTGAAGGAGAGAGAGAAAAGATGAGTCTTAAGCAGGGATTTAAAAGCTTCGACAGAGCAGGCGCCCCTGATGACGGCAGGTAATTTGTTCCACAGGTAGGGAGCGCGGTAGACAAAGGCTCTGTGGCCGGCGGATTTCTTTTTAACCCTAGGGGTCGATAGAAGCCCCGCATTTTGTGAGCGCAGAGCACGAGCGGGCGAGTATCGGGAGATGAGATCGGATAGATAGAGCGGTGCAAGCCCATTTAAAATTTTGTAGGTGAGGAGTAGCACTTTAAAGTCAGAGCGGGCTTGGATAGGAAGCCAATGTAGGGCGGACAAAACTGGTGTGATGTGATCAAATTTTCTAGTTCTAGTTAGTATCCGTGCAGCCGCATTTTTTGCATTTTTTTGCAAAATCAACTCTGCCTCTCTTTGTTAACTACAACAAGCACTGCTGTTTGTTATTTAAGACGAGGTCGGACTCGGCACTGACAGATCTGTGTTCATTGTGCTGCTTTTATAAAGCCTCAAATGACGGCTTACAATATTTCATGAAAGCAAAGTGTTTAGTTTGTCTAAGATTTAAAAAGGTTTAAACTTTACAGCACTGACAAAGTTGAACAAAGTGCTGTACAAGTCCCACAACATAATTTTATTTTTTTTATATATAGTTGATTCAATTTGTATTGCTCAATTCTGAGATTCCGTCCACGATTCCGTGATCGCGGATTCCATATGGCTCTAAGAGAGAGAGAGTCGCAAACTCAACAGTGTCTTGTTGTATGATGAGATTGCTTCCGGTGTAGTGCCAAATCCCTTCCGCTTGCAACCTTTATGATCTACATCTGGCGTCGTAAACTAACACTATATAAAGTTAATATTTGCATTTCAAAACAGTAACGTCAATCTTGAACAAGGAGGAGGGCTGCAGCGTTCTCGTGGTGGGAACCTAGTGTTTAGAAGGTGCTCTTTGGGTATCGGGGAGCCAGTAGGAAAACAACAAAGTTCAAGGCACTCTTCATATATAAAAACTAGAGCTGGGCCGTTAACGGCGTTAACGTGCTGCGTTAACGCTATACTAGTATTGCGCGATAATATAATTAACGCATTAATCTAAAAAAAATATTTTTTTTTTTTTTTTTTTTTACATTTTTTTTTTTTACCTTTATTTACCCAGGGTAGGTTCGCTGAGCACAGATGCTCTTTTTCAGGAACGCCCTGCTTCACATTCACACAGTTCCATTCACACCTGGGAGCTGCCCAGTACAACCACAGTTGACACCATTGGCCACTGAGCAACTCCACTGGAGCAGTTGATTCAAGCCATGTCACATAGTTCAAGTTTGAAATGATTCTTTCTGTTTTGCTCCTGAGAGTGCTAGATACTGTACTGTAGGCTACTGGTAATATTATTTATTTGTGTTAACTTCTGAATAAAACAACTTATTAAACACAAGTACATCTTATTGAACATTATTTTGATATTTCATTACCAATTATCATAGCAAAACAGCTTTTTCAAACAGTCTGTAATGCATTTTGGAAACGGAGATGGGCTCATGGTGTAATGGGCCACTGCCTGAGAAACATAAGGAGGAAAGAAAAAGTAAGGACTTACTTCTGGTCATTATTTGGGTAGAACACACATATTTTGAATGCCTTCGGCAGTTTTTTTTTTTTTTTTTAGCCATTTTAATCTAGATTAATCTAGATTAAATCCAGGATTGCAGATAGATTAATCTAGATTAAAAAAAATTATCTATGCCCACCTCTAATAAAAACGCTTTAATATATTGCTTAGTGTTTGAACGATAAAAAAAAACTGCCAACATGTTTCGGCCTAGGTGTCGGCCTTCTTCTTCAGAGTAACGTCAATCTGTTGCGTTGTGTTGTACGGTGCCTACAATCAGTTCATAACATAATGTTCACCACGCATGTTTGTCAGCTTGATATATAACGTTAGCTTAGCTACTCTGTACATGGCTAGCTAACCGAAATGTCTGACGTTCATTCAATCTTAACAGTTAGCTAGCTAACGTTAGCGTCTCTATATCAAGGCAGTCCATTGTGGTCCTGGATATACAGTGGCAACCGTACATAAGACGACGATTGATGTTACTGTTTTGAAATAGAAATGTCAGCTTTATATATCGTGTTTAACCAAGTTTATGACCCGGAGTTGTCCTCTATGAGCCACCGTAGGATGTAGTGTCCCTTGCTGATGTAGTGTCTCTTTGTGGACAGGATGTGAGTTCTTTGTGGACAGGATGTGAGTTCTTTGTGGACAGGATGTGAGTTCTTGTGGACAGGATGTGAGTTCTTTGTGGACAGGATGTGAGTTCTTTGTGACAGGATGTGAGTTCTTTGTGGACAGGATGTGAGTTCTTTGTGGACAGGATGTGAGTTCTTTGTGGACAGGATGTGAGTTCTTTGTGGACAGGATGTGAGTTCTTTGTGGACAGGATGTGAGTTCAGGATGTGAGTTCTTTGTGGACAGGATGTGAGTTCTCTTGGACAGGATGTGAGTTCTTTGTGGACAAGATGTGAGTTCAGGATGTGAGTTCTCTGTGGACAGGATGTGAGTTCTTTGTGGACATGATGTGAGTTCTTTGTGGACAAGATGTGAGTTCAGGATGTGAGTTCTCTGTGGACAGGATGTGAGTTCTCTGTGGACTGGCACCAGGGGACCTTTGGGCTCGGACAGGATGTGAGTTCTTTGTGGACAGGATGTGAGTTCTTTGTGGACAGGATGTGAGTTCTTTGTGGACAGGATGTGAGTTCTCTGTGGACAGGATGTGAGTGCTTTGTGGACAGGATGTGAGTTCTTTGTGGACAGGATGTGAGTTCTTTGTGGACAGGATGTGAGTTCTCTGTGGACAGGATGTGAGTGCTTTGTGGACAGGATGTGAGTTCTTTGTGGACAGGATGTGAGTTCTTTGTGGACAGGATGTGAGTTCTTTGTGGACAGGATGTGAGTTCTTTGTGGACAGGATGTGAGTTCTTTGTGGACAGGATGTGAGTTCTTTGTGGACAGGATGTGAGTTCTTTGTGGACAGGATGTGAGTTCTCTGTGGACAGGATGTGAGTTCTTTGTGGACAGGATGTGAGTTCTTTGTGGACAGGATGTGAGTTCTTTGTGGACAGGATGTGAGTTCTTTGTGGACAGGATGTGAGTTCTTTGTGGACAGGATGTGAGTTCTTTGTGGACAGGATGTGAGTTCTCTGTGGACAGGATGTGAGTTCTTTGTGGACAGGATGTGAGTTCTTTGTGGACAGGATGTGAGTTCTCTGTGGACAGGATGTGAGTTCTCTGTGGACAGGATGTGAGTGCTTTGTGGACAGGATGTGAGTTCTTTGTGGACAGGATGTGAGTTCTTTGTGGACAGGATGTGAGTTCTTTGTGGACAGGATGTGAGTTCTTTGTGGACAGGATGTGAGTTCTTTGTGGACAGGATGTGAGTTCTTTGTGGACAGGATGTGAGTTCTTTGTGGACAGGATGTGAGTTCTTTGTGGACAGGATGTGAGTTCTTTGTGGACAGGATGTGAGTTCTTTGTGGACAGGATGTGAGTTATTTGTGGACAGGATGTGAGTTCTTTGTGGACAGGATGTGAGTTCTTTGTGGACAGGATGTGAGTTCTTTGTGGACAGGATGTGAGTTCTTTGTGGACAGGATGTGAGTTCTTTGTGGACAGGATGTGAGTTCTTTGTGGACAGATGTGAGTTCTTTGTGGACAAGATGTGAGTTCTTTGTGGACAAGATGTGAGTTCTTTGTGGACAGGATGTGAGTTCTTTGTGGACAGGATGTGAGTTCTTTGTGGACAAGATGTGAGTTCTTTGTGGACAGGATGTGAGTTCTTTGTGGACAGGATGTGAGTTCTTTGTGGACAGGATGTGAGTTCTTTGTGGACAGGATGTGAGTTATTTGTGGACAGGATGTGAGTTCTTTGTTGGCCACCTGGATCCTGTTTGTCTCTCTTGCCACTGCATACTGGAGACACTCTGCCCGCTGCTTGGCTATTTACTCATCATATCTTCATTATTCAATGTTCTGAAGATTGAAAAACACTAAAGTATTCAGTGTGCGGGAGTCTGAGGAACTGAGCAGTAGTAGCAACCATCCTCGGCCCGTCCTTCAATAGGTTCTCAAACCTGTCCTTGGATATTTAGATGAAGACAGACAAATACATATTTACGCTGTTGTCTCGAGGGAAAAGTTGTCCGCAGCAACAAAACACAAGCAAGATATGAGGTGATACTAATACTAACAATAAGAAACAACGACAATTATTCGATCGCAGACCGATCTCGGTCGCAGGTGATCGTATTCAGACAGCAGGTGGCTGCTTGTGGCGAGGGAGCTGCAGCGATGTGCCATGTGAGAACACGTGACTTTTATAATGATAATCACTACAAACAATAAGAAATAACAATACATATTATAATCAGATAACTATTGCTAATATTAAAGGAACACGGCAACATTTTTGGAAATTACCTCACAGTCTTCTCCGCTTATGGTTGGATGCCAAACTTCTTTTCGTTGTTCTTCCTTGTGCTGTATATAATGGCGATACATTTTAATCTAATCTAATCTAATGTTATTAGCTTTACACTTGACATGAAATTGACGTGAAAAGGACATGGAAAGAAAGCTTTTAGGTTTTCTGCACCTAAATTACCCTCAATCTGATTCAATTCAAATGTATTTAAAGGAACATGCCAACTTTTGGAAATTCGCTTATTTGCCTGTGTGTGTGTGTGTGGTGTGTGTGTGTGTGTGTGTGTGTGGGGTGTGTGTGTGTGGGGTGTGTGTGTGTGTGTGTGGGTGTGTTGTGTGTGTGTGTGCGTGTGCGTGTGTGTTGTGTGTGCGTGTGCGTGTGCGGCGTGTGCGTGTGCGTGGTAAAAAC
>NC_140182.1:2091492-2101492 GCF_963971535.1 Notolepis coatsorum
CTGCTGAACAGGCGCCCCGACCGACCAGTAGGAGTCGCTGTTTATTTCTTTTTTGATCAACTTTTTCTCCCATTTTCTATATTTTCTATTTTCGTATCATCCAATTCAACCCTCCCCTGTCACGGACGCTGTTTCTTGCCTCCCACAAGCCGGCTGCAATGTGGACTAAGTCATACATAGCACAAGTCCCCTCCGGTACTTGAGGTAACAGCAGTCACATCTTTTCACCTGCGCAGCTCGATCTCTCAGTGGCGAGGAGTAACGCGTGGGAGGCTCACGCTGCCCCCGACACTTCCTGATTCTACTGCGCAGGCGCACCAACCGACCTGTAGGAGTCGCTGTCCACAACGCCCGATCCCCACCCATCAGTTTCCCACCCGCTAATACGGCCAATGTGTATTAGTACGGACGACCAGCTAAACTGAAAACAATGTGGAGCGCTGGATTCGAACACGCGAACCCATTGGTGGCGAGTGCCTTGCCCACTACACCACCTAGCCGCCCTAGGAGTCGCTGTTTATAACGACCAGGACACACACCCCACCGGCTTCCCACCCGCTAACACTGCCTTATTGTGTTAGTAGGGACGACTGACCAAGCCGGAGGTACCGCTGACAGCTGGATTCGATCCCAGAGTCTCTGCGGTGGTAGGCGAGTGCATTCTCCACTGCGCTACCCAGCCGCCCACGGAACCGACTCTTAAATGCTCCGTGCCGTTTTGTGTTTGGCACGGAAGTGAAGTGAGAGAGTCTCCCGGCCCCCCTCTCCTCCAGGAGTCCTGAGAGCTAATGAAGGAAACACACGAACATGTCGGCACGACTCGCTCTGGGTTTGTGTCTCGAGCAGAAACGTCCCCCCCCCCCCCCCCCACACACATACACATATATACACATACACATACACACACATACACACACACATACACACACATTATACACGCATATAAACATACACACACATACACACACACATACACACACATTATACACGCATATAAACATACACACACATACATACACATATACACACACATACATACACACACATTATATACACACATATACACACACACACACTGCACAGACAGACTCCTCGCTTGCTCTTCATAAAAAAAAGAGAAGGAAAGAAAGAGAAGCACAGACGGCCTGTAGGATCGTCCTGTTCCCCGGGGAGGGGGGGGGGGGGGGGGGGAGGAGGGGGGGGGGGGGGGGAGGGAGACGAGAGAGGAGGAGGGGGGAGACGAGAGAGGAGGAGGGGGGGGGGAGACGAGAGAGGAGGAGGGGGGGGGGGGAGACGAGAGAGGAGAGGGGGGGGGGGGAGACGAGAGAGGAGGAGAGCGCCGCTAATTAGACAAGAGGGGGCTGGCGGCCGCCCAGCGTTTAATTGCGTGGCGACTCGACGTCGAGCCCAAACCGTTTATTTTCCGCGCTGCCGCCACTTGTGAAGGTAACAGTCTTTTTAAGGCGAAGTGAGAAAAGTGAGGGAGTGAGTGAGTGCGCTTTTCCATCCCCCCCCCACCCCCCCCCCTCCCCTGGCTGCCGCTCCAGCCGGGCGCTGTACACTTGGATGTCGGTGGCGGGCGTTGCCATGTGTTGCCGTGTAACCTGTGTGGGGGGAGGGGGATGGGGGGGGGGGGGGGGGGAGGCCCATCTGTCACTTGTGCATGTCTGTGTGTCTGTGTGTCTGCGTGTGTGTGTCTGTGTGTGTGTCTGTGTGTTTGCGTGTGTCTGCGTGTGTGTCTGCTTGTCTGTGTGTGTGTCTGTGTCTGCGCGTGTGTCTGCTTGTCTGTGTGTGTGTGTGTCTGCGCGTGTGTCTGCTTGTCTGCTTGTCTGTGTGTGTCTGTGTGTGTCTCTGTCTGCGTGTGTGTGTGTGTGTCTGTGTGTGTCTGTGTGTTTGCGTGTGTCTGCGTGTGTGTCTGCTTGTCTGTGTGTGTCTGTGTGTGTCTGTCTCTTGTGTGCGTGTCTGTGTATGCGTGTGTCTGTGTGTGTCTCTGTCTGCGTGTGTGTGTGTGTGTGTCTGTGTGTGTCTGTGTTTGCGTGTGTCTGTGTGCGTGTCTGTGTGCGTGTGTGTGTATCGGTGTGTGTGTTGAGTAACGGCCGCAGGATAAATCACACGCTCCTATGGCGTTCACATGACTGAGATAAATAAACGGTAAATGGCTGCATTTATATAGCAGCTTTTATCCAAATCACTTTACAATTTGTTCCTCACACTTTACCCGTTCACTCACACATTCACACACCGACGGCGGAGGCGACCATGCAAGGTGCCAACCTGCTCATCGGGAGCAATTAGGGGTTAAGCGTCTTGCTCAAGGACACATCGACACGCTGCCCGCGAGGAGCGGGAATCGAACCGGGAACCTACGGATTGCCAGACGACCGCTCTACCTCCCGAGCCACTGTCGCTGCCGTGGCGTTCCACATGAGGAGCGACCGCTTCAAGGCCAGCCGCTGTGACCTCGCGGAGAAAGCATTCCGTCTCGTCCAGAGAAAGAAAGTCGCGCAGAAAAAAGTTGTATTGTCTACGCTTTGTATACGACAATGAGTGAGAAACAAAAGAAACGCACAGGGGAGATGTTGCTGGTACACGAGTACAGCCTTGTGTTATTGTGTACAAGTGTGATTGTAATGTAATAATGTGTTTTCTCATGGGTGGACATTGCGCTCGTCACCAACGCAAGAGACACCGGGTTCGACTGCGGCTGCCGGCCGTCATACTGACTCAATTGGCAAAGTCAGCGGGAGGGAAGTCGATGGTGGTAATCTGGACGTTGTAAACAGCGACTCCTACAGGTCGGTCAGGGCGCCTGCACAGCAGAGACAGGAAAATGGCGGGGGTAGTGTGAGCCTCCCACACGTTACTCCTCACCACTGAGAGTCCGCGCTGGCAGGTGAAAAGATGTGACAGGCTGCCTCCTCGTGTACCGGAGGGGGACACGTGATGCAAGGCTTCTATCCTCACTACAACCGACCAGCACATGCGAGTAACGTTCAAGACGGGGAGGGGAGAATTGGCACAGTGGAATTGGGATGGGAGAAAAATAGAAAGAGGAGAAAAAGAAAAAAAATATAATATAATAATAATGATGTGTTTTCTCCGCAGCAACGGCTCGGCCACGTCGGAGGACCTGTTCTGGAAGCTGGACGCGCTGCAGATGTTCGTGTCGGACCTCCACTGGCCGGAGCCGGAGTTCGCCCAACACCTGGAGCAGAGGCTGAAGCTCATGGCCAGCGACATGATGGAGGCCTGCGTGAAGAGGTCAGAGGTCGAGAGAGAGAGAGTAGAGCCATATGAAATCCGTTAAATTTTTCCATTAAATTTTTTTCCAAATTCCGTTTTTGTTTTTCGTTTTTAATATTTCAGAATTCTGTATTTTGCTTTGTACGCTAATTTTACCATCAGAAATAGTGTCTAATAAGTGGGAATGAATAAATGTCCACAATTTAATAAGATATAACAGTCCATTTAATAGGGCTGTCTTAAATCGATGGGCATGGGATTCGAATATGAAAATAAAATTCGATTATTAAAAAAATAAATAAAATCAAATCAAATCAAATCAAATTTATTTATAGGGCCCGACAACACACGTTAATGTCCCCATGGGCCGTACAGGTCTTCTTTAAACAGGTCAAGAAGACAACATAACAATAAGTCAAGAAGAGAACAAGAACACCATAGGGTCCAAACATTTTTTAGATGAATGCAAATAAATGAAAGAATGCAAGCACTCCCAGACATACCCCATGCGAAGGTAAGGAAAAACTCACTAAAACCTAACAATAGGGAAAAAAGCTCCACAGGCAGTGTGGAGGAGAGAAACCTTAGAAGGGCCGTTCAAGGGGGGATCTCCCTTCTTAGATGTCGGTGATAGTAGTGTTGCAGACTGACAGTTGGTAAGCATGCACTCATGTGTGTGGTGAAACACAGATGAGTGCATGCAATAGCAACTGAACATTTTGAAAAATTAAAGATAGAGCTAATAGCGATAGCAACTGAACATTTTGAAAGATTAAAGATAGAGTTGATAGCGGATCTATTTGAGGCACAGGGGCGGCGCAGAGAGGGTCACGTCCTCCCCGTCTTAGTCACGGGACATTCAACACTCCGGTCGTTGCTCAGGGACAGCCGGAGACAGGGAGATAGGGGGTGGCGCAGAGAGGGTCGCGAACTCCCCGACATCATCGCGGGACATCCGGCACTCCGGTCACCACTACGAGACCTCCGGAGACAGGGGGGCACGCAGAGGGGGTCGCAATCTCCCGGCCTTCGTCACGGGACGTCCAACACTCCGGACAACACTCCAGGACAGCAAGTCATAGGAAGACAGGGAGACGGGGCAGGCGTTAGACAGCTCATGAGATTGTAGTAGGCGGACATAGCAATAGATACAAGTGGTAGGCATATATGTGAATGGAGTAGATATATGAAGTAAGCGTATTATGTGAATAGAATAGAAGTACTTAACCCAGCAATGAAACCGCGTTGACTGTTAATCTGTTAACAGTCTGTTAATCAGTTGACAGGACCACGGACAGACGGCGGAGAATAACTGATCCAAGGCCTCGGAGGTGCATGTAGAGCAGTCACTACAAGCTTGGCCAAGACCCCGAGGCATCCATCACCTTGGTCAGCGCCAGGAGACGGGTACTCAGAGAGAAGGGGGAGGGAGGGGGGGGGGAAGAGTTAGAGAGTTCCCATGTTTGTGGTGCTGCAAAGGAGCAGACATGTAGTACCCTGTAGTGCCATGTAGTACCCCGTAGTGCCATGTAGTACCCTATAGTACCCCATAGTGCCATGTAGTACCCCGTAGTATCCTGTAGTACCCTGTAGTGCCATGTAGTACCCTGTGGTGCCTTGTGGTACCATGTAGTACCCCGTAGTGCCATGTAGTTCCATGTAGTGCCATGTAGAGCTATGTAAGCCATGTAGTACCCTGTAATGCCATGCAGTACCATGTAGTACTCTGTGGTACCATGTAGTACCCTGTACCCTAACTAAACTACCCTATAGTAAACTACCCAGTGGTACCATGTAGTACCCTGTACCATAACTAAACTACACAGATTAATCTAAAGGTCAGTCCCCGACCAGGTGAGATCAAGGTAGGTTGAAGGAGAGAGAGAAAAGATGAGTCTTAAGCAGGGATTTAAAAGCTTCGACAGAGCAGGCGCCCCTGATGACGGCAGGTAATTTGTTCCACAGGTAGGGAGCGCGGTAGACAAAGGCTCTGTGGCCGGCGGATTTCTTTTTAACCCTAGGGGTCGATAGAAGCCCCGCATTTTGTGAGCGCAGAGCACGAGTGGGCGAGTATCGGGAGATGAGATCGGATAGATAGAGCGGTGCAAGCCCATTTAAAATTTTGTAGGTGAGGAGTAGCACTTTAAAGTCAGAGCGGGCTTGGATAGGAAGCCAATGTAGGGCGGACAAAACTGGTGTGATGTGATCAAATTTTCTAGTTCTAGTTAGTATCCGTGCAGCCGCATTTTTTGCATTTTTTTGCAAAATCAACTCTGCCTCTCTTTGTTAACTACAACAAGCACTGCTGTTTGTTATTTAAGACGAGGTCGGACTCGGCACTGACAGATCTGTGTTCATTGTGCTGCTTTTATAAAGCCTCAAATGACGGCTTACAATATTTCATGAAAGCAAAGTGTTTAGTTTGTCTAAGATTTAAAAAGGTTTAAACTTTACAGCACTGACAAAGTTGAACAAAGTGCTGTACAAGTCCCACAACATAATTTTTTTTTTTTTTATATATAGTTGATTCAATTTGTATTGCTCAATTCTGAGATTCCGTCCACGATTCCGTGATCGCGGATTCCATATGGCTCTAAGAGAGAGAGAGTCGCAAACTCAACAGTGTCTTGTTGTATGATGAGATTGCTTCCGGTGTAGTGCCAAATCCCTTCCGCTTGCAACCTTTATGATCTACATCTGGCGTCGTAAACTAACACTATATAAAGTTAATATTTGCATTTCAAAACAGTAACGTCAATCTTGAACAAGGAGGAGGGCTGCAGCGTTCTCGTGGTGGGAACCTAGTGTTTAGAAGGTGCTCTTTGGGTATCGGGGAGCCAGTAGGAAAACAACAAAGTTCAAGGCACTCTTCATATATAAAAACTAGAGCTGGGCCGTTAACGGCGTTAACGTGCTGCGTTAACGCTATACTAGTATCGCGCGATAATATAATTAACGCATTAATCTAAAAAAAATATTTTTTTTTTTTTTTTTTTTTACATTTTTTTTTTTTTACCTTTATTTACCCAGGGTAGGTTCGCTGAGCACAGATGCTCTTTTTCAGGAACGCCCTGCTTCACATTCACACAGTTCCATTCACACCTGGGAGCTGCCCAGTACAACCACAGTTGACACCATTGGCCACTGAGCAACTCCACTGGAGCAGTTGATTCAAGCCATGTCACATAGTTCAAGTTTGAAATGATTCTTTCTGTTTTGCTCCTGAGAGTGTGCTAGATACTGTACTGGTAATATTATTTATTTGTGTTAACTTCTGAATAAAACAACTTATTAAACACAAGTACATCTTATTGAACATTATTTTGATATTTCATTACCAATTATCATAGCAAAACAGCTTTTTCAAACAGTCTGTAATGCATTTTGGAAACGGGAGATGGGCTCATGGTGTAATGGGCCACCTGGCCTGAGAAACATAAGGAGGAAAGAAAAAGTAAGGACTTACTTCTGGTCATTATTTGGGTAGAACACACATATTTTGAATGCCTTCGGCAGGTTTTTTTTTTTTTTTTAGCCATTTTAATCTAGATTAATCTAGATTAAATCCAGGATTGCAGATAGATTAATCTAGATTAAAAAAATGTATCTATGCCCACCTCTAATAAAAACGCTTTAATATATTGCTTAGTGTTTGAACGATAAAAAAAAAACTGCCAACATGTTTCGGCCTAGGTGTCGGCCTTCTTCTTCAGAGTAACGTCAATCTGTTGCGTTGTGTTGTACGGTGCCTACAATCAGTTCATAACATAATGTTCACCACGCATGTTTGTCAGCTTGATATATAACGTTAGCTTAGCTACTCTGTACATGGCTAGCTAACCGAAATGTCTGACGTTCATTCAATCTTAACAGTTAGCTAGCTAACGTTAGCGTCTCTATATCAAGGCAGTCCATTTGTGGTCCTGGATATACAGTGGAAACCGTACATAAGACGACGATTGATGTTACTGTTTTGAAATAGAAATGTCAGCTTTATATATCGTGTTTAACCAAGTTTATGACCCGGAGTTGTCCTCTATGAGCCACCGTAGGATGTAGTGTCCCTTGCTGATGTAGTGTCTCTTTGTGGACAGGATGTGAGTTCTTTGTGGACAGGATGTGAGTTCTTTGTGGACAGGATGTGAGTTCTTTGTGGACAGGATGTGAGTTCTCTGTGGACAGGATGTGAGTTCTTTGTGGACAGGATGTGAGTTCTTTGTGGACAGGATGTGAGTTCTTTGTGGACAGGATGTGAGTTCTTTGTGGACAGGATGTGAGTTCTTTGTGGACAGGATGTGAGTTCAGGATGTGAGTTCTTTGTGGACAGGATGTGAGTTCTCTGTGGACAGGATGTGAGTTCTTTGTGGACAAGATGTGAGTTCAGGATGTGAGTTCTCTGTGGACAGGATGTGAGTTCTTTGTGGACATGATGTGAGTTCTTTGTGGACAAGATGTGAGTTCAGGATGTGAGTTCTCTGTGGACAGGATGTGAGTTCTCTGTGGACAGGATGTGAGTTCTCTGTGGACAGGATGTGAGTTCTTTGTGGACAGGATGTGAGTTCTTTGTGGACAGGATGTGAGTTCTTTGTGGACAGGATGTGAGTTCTCTGTGGACAGGATGTGAGTGCTTTGTGGACAGGATGTGAGTTCTTTGTGGACAGGATGTGAGTTCTTTGTGGACAGGATGTGAGTTCTCTGTGGACAGGATGTGAGTGCTTTGTGGACAGGATGTGAGTTCTTTGTGGACAGGATGTGAGTTCTTTGTGGACAGGATGTGAGTTCTTTGTGGACAGGATGTGAGTTCTTTGTGGACAGGATGTGAGTTCTTTGTGGACAGGATGTGAGTTCTTTGTGGACAGGATGTGAGTTCTTTGTGGACAGGATGTGAGTTCTTTGTGGACAGGATGTGAGTTCTTTGTGGACAGGATGTGAGTTCTTTGTGGACAGGATGTGAGTTCTTTGTGGACAGGATGTGAGTTCTTTGTGGACAGGATGTGAGTTCTTTGTGGACAGGATGTGAGTTCTCTGTGGACAGGATGTGAGTTCTTTGTGGACAGGATGTGAGTTCTTTGTGGACAGGATGTGAGTTCTCTGTGGACAGGATGTGAGTTCTCTGTGGACAGGATGTGAGTGCTTTGTGGACAGGATGTGAGTTCTTTGTGGACAGGATGTGAGTTCTTTGTGGACAGGATGTGAGTTCTTTGTGGACAGGATGTGAGTTCTTTGTGGACAGGATGTGAGTTCTTTGTGGACAGGATGTGAGTTCTTTGTGGACAGGATGTGAGTTCTTTGTGGACAGGATGTGAGTTATTTGTGGACAGGATGTGAGTTCTTTGTGGACAGGATGTGAGTTCTTTGTGGACATGATGTGAGTTCTTTGTGGACAGGATGTGAGTTCTTTGTGGACAGGATGTGAGTTCTTTGTGGACAAGATGTGAGTTCTTTGTGGACAAGATGTGAGTTCTTTGTGGACAGGATGTGAGTTCTTTGTGGACAGGATGTGAGTTCTTTGTGGACAGGATGTGAGTTATTTGTGGACAGGATGTGAGTTATTTGTGGACAGGATGTGAGTTCTTTGTGGACAGGATGTGAGTTCTTTGTGGACAGGATGTGAGTTCTTTGTGGACAGGATGTGAGTTCTTTGTGGACAGGATGTGAGTTCTTTGTGGACAGGATGTGAGTTCTTTGTGGACAGGATGTGAGTTCTTTGTGGACAGGATGTGAGTTATTTGTGGACAAGATGTGAGTTCTTTGTGGACAAGATGTGAGTTCTTTGTGGACAAGATGTGAGTTCTTTGTGGACAAGATGTGAGTTCTTTGTGGACAGGATGTGAGTTCTTTGTGGACAGGATGTGAGTTCTTTGTGGACAAGATGTGAGTTCTTTGTGGACAGGATGTGAGTTCTTTGTGGACAGGATGTGAGTTCTTTGTGGACAGGATGTGAGTTCTTTGTGGACAGGATGTGAGTTCTTTGTGGACAGGATGTGAGTTCTTTGTTGGCCACCTGGATCCTGTTTGTCTCTCTTGCCACTGCATACTGGAGACACTCTGCCCGCTGCTTGGCTATTTACTCATCATATCTTCATTATTCAATGTTCTGAAGATTGAAAAACACTAAAGTATTCAGTGTGCGGGAGTCTGAGGAACTGAGCAGTAGTAGCAACCATCCTCGGCCCCGTCCTTCAATAGGTTCTCAAACCTGTCCTTGGATATTTAGATAAAGACGGACAAATACATATTTACGCTGTTGTCTCGAGGGAAAAGTTGTCCGCAGCAACAAAACACAAGCAAGATATGAGGTGATACTAATACTAACAATAAGAAACAACGACAATTATTCGATCGCAGACCGATCTTGGTCGCAGGTGATCGTATTCAGACAGCAGGTGGCTGCTTGTGGCGAGGCAGCTGCAGCGATGTGCCATGTGAGAACACGTGACTTTTATAATGATAATCACTACAAACAATAAGAAATAACAATACATATTATAATCAGATAACTATTGCTAATATTAAAGGAACACGGCAACATTTTTGGAAATTACCTCACAGTCTTCTCCGCTTATGGTTGGATGCCAAACTTCTTTTCGTTGTTCTTCCTTGTGCTGTATATAATGGCGATACATTTTAATCTAATCTAATCTAATGTTATTAGCTTTACACTTGACATGAAATTGACGTGAAAAGGACATGGGAAAGAAAGCTTTTAGGTTTTCTGCACCTAAATTACCCTCAATCTGATTCAATTCAAATGTAT
>NC_140182.1:2103992-2152791 GCF_963971535.1 Notolepis coatsorum
ACAGAGCCCAGGTGTCTCTCGCCCACAGAGCCCAGGTCTCTCTCTCTCACAGAGCCCAGGTGTCTCTCACCCACATAGCCCAGGTGTTTTCTTATAATTTGATTTAGTCCAGTGTGGTTTCTGTCTGGTGGCTCTGCTTGTGTTTGTGAGCAGAGTCCCAGAACCATCTGGCTGAGTGGGCATCTATCGAGGGTCTCTCTGTGGGTGAGGGCTATGTTGTGGAGTGTGTCTGGGTCGCTTTCTTTTAGGTGATTGTGGAATTTAAATGCTCTTTTTTAAATTTTGATGATTAGTGGGTATCTTCCTAGTTCTGCTCTTCATGCATTATTTTGTGTTTTCCATTGGGTGCGGAGAATGGATTTGCAAAATTCTGCATGCAGAGTCTCAGTTGGGTGTTTGTCCCATTTGGTGAAGTCTTGGTTTGCAAGTGGGCCCCAGACTTCACAACCATATAGGGAAATGGGTTCTATGACGGAGTCTAATATTTTGAGCCAGATATTGATTGGAATGTCTAACTTGATGTTCCTTTTTATGGCATAAAAAGCCCTTCTTGCTTTGTCTCTCAGGTCGTTTACAGCTTGATTGAAGTTCCCTGTAGCACTGATGTTTAGGCCGAGATAGGTGTTGTTTTTTGTGTGTTCTAGGGAAATTGTGTCTAGGAGGAATCATTTGTGTTTTTGTTGTTGTAGGCTGGGCCTTTTTTGGAATATCATAATTTTAGTTTTGTTTAGGTTTACTGTCAGTGCCCATGTCTGGGAGAATTTGTGCAGAAGGTCAAGGTGCTGCTGTAGCCCTTCTTTTGTTGGGGACAGCAGCACCAGGTCATCTGCAAACAGTAGGCATTTGACTTCTGTGTTTGCTAGGGGGATGCCAGGTGCTGCAGTTTGTTCCAGTGTTTTTGCCAGTTCATTTATGTATATGTTGAAGAGGGTTGGACTCAAACTGCACCCCTGTCTAACCCCACGGCATTGAGGGAAGAAGTCTGTGTGTTTTCCCTCAATCCTCACAGCACATGTGTTGTTGGTGTACATTGACTTTATGAGGTCGTAGGTTTTCCCTCCAATGCCACTTTCTAGCAGTTTGTACAGCAGACCCTCGCGCCAAATTGAGTCAAATACTTTTTGGAAGTCAACTAAACAGGACCATACTTTGCTTTTATATTTATTTATTTGGTTGTCGATTAGGGTGCTGAGGGTGAGAATGTGGTCTGTTGTACGGTGATTTGGTAGGAAGCCAATCTGTGATTTGCTCAAGGTATCGTTGTTTGTGAGGAAATGTATGAGTCTGTGGTTAATGATCATACAGAGGATTTTTCCAAGGTTGCTGTTGACACAGATACCACGGTAATTGTTTGGGTCAGATTTGTCTCCCTTTTTGTGGAGCGGTGTTATGAGTCCTTGGTTCCAGATATTGAGGAAGATCCCGGAGCTAAGGACAATGTTACGGAGTTTTAGTATAGCCAATTGGAATTTGGATACCATCCGCTCCGCAGGCCTTCTTGGTTTTAAGTGATTTTATTTTGTCCTGTAGTTCTTGTAGTGTAATTTGGGTTCTGTCTAGCGGGTTCTGGTAGTCTTTTATGGTTGACTCCAGGCTTTGTAGTTTATCTTGTATGTGTTTTGCTGTTCATTATTTTGTATTGGGCTAAAGAGATTGGAGAAGTGGTTTACCCATACGTCTCCATTTTGGATGGGTAGCTCCTCGTGGTGTTGTTTGTTTAGTTTGTTCCAGTTTACCCAGAAGTTGTTTGTTTTTATGGATTCCTAACGTGTTGGTCCCTTTTGTTTCTGACTGTTTTTGTAGTGTTTCACTGTATTGAGACGTGTGTTCTGGTTGTCTGGGTCTCTGTGTTTTGGTTTGATAGGTTCCTTAATTTCTTCCTGAGATTTTTACAATCATTAACATACCATTTGTCATGCATATTTTTATTTGTCCTCGCTTTCCTATATGAGGCCTTTAGGTCTCTCTCTCTCTCTCCTCTCTCTCTCTCTCTCTCTTTATCTCTCTCTCTCTCTTCTCTCTCTCTTCTCTCTCTCTCTCTCTCTCTCTCTCTCTCTCACTCTCTCTCTCTATTTCTCTCTCTCTCTCTCTCTCTCTCTCTCTCTCTCTCTCTCTCTCTATCTCTCTCTCTCTCTCTCTCTCTCTCTCTCTCACTCTCTCTCTCACTCTCACTCTCTCTCTCTCTCTCTCTCTCTCCCCTCTCTCTCTCTTCTCTCTCTCTCTCTCTCTCTCTCTCTCTCTCTCTCTCTCTCTCTCTCTCTCTCTCTCTTTCTCACTCTCTCTCTCTCTCTCTGAGTCCAGGTGTCTCTTTTTATTAAATTATTTAAATATATTTGATTATGTGATGAATGATTGAATAAATAGATTAGATAAAGGTATTAATGTGTATATATATATATAGCATTGTACTCCATCTTAACACAGTAGCTGCTTTGGAGTCGCCTTGATCATGAAGTGTATAATCTTGAAGTAAGGTTATTGTCTCTTTTAAAAAATAATATTTTTAGTGGGCGGCCGGGTAGCGCAGCGGACTAAGCGTATGTCTACCACCACCGAGACAGTGGGATCGAATCCAGCTGTGGTGCTTCCATCCATACTAACACAATTGGCAGTGTCAGCGGGTGGGAAGCCGGCGAGGGTGGGTCCTGGTCGTTGTAAACAGCGACTCCTTACAGGTCGGGTCGGGGCGCCCTGCACAGCGAGGGAAGGATCTGGGAGAAGGTAGTGTGATCCTTCCACACGTTACACTCCCCCAGTGAGAGTCCGCGCTGCCAGGTGAAAAGAAGCGGTGGGCTGGCTACACGTGTGTCGGAGGAAGCATGTGATAGTCTCCGCCCTCCCAGACCGACGGTAGGGGGTAGAGTGCGCAACGACCAGGAAGGGGATTGGGAATTGGAATAACGACTAACATTGGGATGGAGAAAAATCGAAAAAAGAAGGAGGAAAAAGATCATTCAAAAAATAAAAAAATATAAAAAAAAGAATATTTTTAATTAAGGCAGGTTTGATTGATTGATTGAAAACTTTATTAACAGATTGCAGAATCTGGGTACAATACAGTACGGCTCAATACACACACTTGTTAAGGGTCATTGCAGAGCCTCATGTACATCTAAGCGTGTAGCGTGTATAGCGGCTCTCTGCTCCGCTTCTTATGTGCTCTTTCAACAATTCTACGGTCAATTGGAAATCCTGTATCAGGTCTATCATTTGCAAATATTTCTTAACACAAAATGTGCGTCGCGCTCGAGACAATTGTCAGACATTGAATAGAAAGCACAGGGCGTTCTGAACTGAAGGCACATTGCATGCGTTTCACAGTGTTTTTCACCCGCACTTCTCTCCAGATAGGAATGTTAAGAAAAACCTTAACCCTTTCACTGCCACACGCCAGATAGGAATGTTAAGAAAACCTTAATGAGTCTTGAATCACTTGAATGCTGATTTTTATTTTTATTTTTCTCTTTTTGCTTGCTTTTTCTTTCTCACCGTCCCGCCTCCCATATCCATGTGTTTCCATCCCAGATTGACAAACAGTGGGTAAGTTCCACCACTTTCTCATCTACCTCTCATTGTGTTCCCTGTGCCTCTTTATATCAGATGTCTTAAATGTGTCTTTTTCCTTGTTTTGTTTAGTCGATCTCTCACCGTTGTCACTAAAAAGGCGAATCAAGCCGGAAAAAGACTCATGACGCATTTAATTTCTGGCCTTTTGTTAAAACGGGGGAGAATAACAATTTATTGATACGTAAAATGTTTCCTTGAGATTTCTATTTTTATTATAAAATTAAATTAAATTAAAAATCAATGTCTCAAGAGAGGAGCGTTTGGAACGACACGGCACCTAATACGCAGTGGAGGAATGTACCGGAAAGCCAGATACATTTCTTGCGCTTTGATATGATCTTTTCTAGGGCTGTCGGTTTATCGCGTTAATTAGATTAATTAATTACACAGCAAATGATCGCGTTATGAACATTTACTCAAAATGTATAATAATAAAAAAACAAAAATACAAAATAATTTTTTATTTAAATATTTTTTAATCTCATTCATTCCATAAGAACGTAGAATACACATTTACAGATTTTTTTTTTTTAATATGGTCCATTTGCATGTTCTTGGTATCTGATTCTAGGGACATGTATGGATCTCAGGGAATGTATTCCCAGTGTCAGAAATACTGTGTCTGTTACTAGGCTTGAGTCAATTGTAATGAACCAAATGAGAATATCAATTCAATTATTTTTATCTTTGACTGTGAATAACACTAAATGCTCAAATTGACCAGACCTGAAAAATCTAAGCAAATGAATAAATGGAAGATGATTAAACAGAAGGTTTTGTAGATACAGTACTGAATTCTGCCATCCGGACACATGCAATTTGAAATATGATAATAGAATATCAGGCCTAAAATGGTTATGCGATAAAAATGCGATAAATTAGATTAATTAATTACAAATTCTGTAATTAATTAGATACATTTTTTTCTTCGCCTGATAGCACTAATCTTTACATAAAATGTAATTCAGTTATTAATTGCTCTATATTCTAAATTATTATTTCTTTAATGGCACGTTCAGGTCTGTACACCGCCCCCCCCCCCCCACAGTTTGCCTCCTCTGACTCTTCTCGAGAGCGGATGTCAATTTGAACTTGTTCGCCGACCGCCAGTCAATGCCTTTTATGCGCGGCGGTCTCTCTCTGCTTCTAACCGACGACGCACTCTAAAGAGAGATCCTGGCATTTCTGAACGCCTTTTGCGCCGCTCTGAATGGACGCGCCTGCCATTGCCAGTTCCTTCATCGTATGTCCTCTATTCATACCGGGTTTTTTTTTTTTGAAAGGGAGAATGTGAACATGACGGGGAATGTGTGTCTGTGGCGTCCGGGAGTGAATCCGCTCTGTGTCTCGGCGGCTCACAGAGTGCTGGCTGAGGCGCGCCGGAGTGCAATAGCCAAGGAAAGACGACACAAAAGGAAGGTGGTCTCTATTGTCACTTTGTACTTGACAGTTTAATCCGTCCTGGAATCCGTTTTTGCCGCATTAATGGATTCTCTTTATTGGCGTGGGGGGGGGGGGGGGGGGGGGAGGGGGGGGGGGCTTTTATCAATTTACTTGTAAGGAAGAAATTGGTATTTTCTGTCGTTGTTTATGGTGTCACTTGAAGGGGAGGGGGGGGGGGGTTTCAAAATGCTACTTTGGCTTTGAAAGAAAGGAGAAATAATAAGCAGACAAAGTGAAGTGCTGCCACCATGTAAATGTTTTATTTTATAAGAAATAATTGTTCTGTTAATTTTTCTTCCCAGACACAACATGGCAAAGACCCCACGATTTAATCTCCTCTCAATTTTGCCGCCTCTGTAAAAGCGGAGGCGCAGGGAGGCAGTGACGTAAATTTAAAAAAATAAAAAATAGCCTGAAAAATTCTGCTCCTTGAAAGAGAAACTACCATTTTGCGAACCAGAGGGGGGGGGGAAGAAAAGAGGCACAAAATAAAACGAGGGCAGTCGACATTGACCTCCCTGGACCCACAGTTTGTCAACGATCTGTGAGCTTTGTTGATTGACATTTTTAATTTGGGTCTTTAGACGCCCAGTGAAAGGGTGTCGCCCGGAGAGGATCCCCCGCTGCCATGCGGGCGACCGAGACAGCCATTCAATAACACAGACTGAGGCTCTCTCTATCTCTCTCTCTCTCTCTCTCTCTATCTATCTCTCTCACTATCTCTCTCTCTCTCTCTATCTATCTCTCTATCTATCTATCTCTCTCTCACTATCTCTCTCTCTTTATCTATCTCTCTCTCTCACTATCTCTCTCTCTCTCTCTTTATCTATCTCTCTCTCACTATCTCTCTCTCTCTCTTTATCTATCTCTCTCTCTCTCTCACTATCTCTCTCTCTCTTTATCTATCTCTCTCTCTCTCACTATCTCTCTCTCTTTATCTCTCTCTCTCTCTCACTATCTCTCTCTCTCTTTATCTATCTCTCTCTCTCTCTCTCACTATCTCTCTCTCTCTCTATCTATCTCTCACTATCTCTCTCTCTCACTTTCTCTCTATCTCTCTATCACTCTCTCTCTCACTTTCTCTCTATCTCTCACTTTCTCTCGTTCTCTCTTTTCTATACCCTCTCTCTCCTTTTGGCTGTCGTGTTTTTTCAAGGGAAAAGGTGCCATGAATATGGGGGTGGGGGGGGGGGGGGGGGTTATGAGACATGAAATGGCGGATTAATTGAATCTCGTGTGAGCCTTTGGTCCTCGCAGCTGGACCGGTGCTTTAGAGAAACACAAGGCTGCTCTAATTGTGGGGAAGCACAAAAAGTATCCTTCAAATTCCATCGCCTTCCAGCGCGGAGGGGAATGCCATTCAGCCACACAATGGCCCTATTAGCTGCTAAACGCAGCCCCGTTACATGGGAAGATTTCTCGCCTCAGTATCTTGGGGAAGGGTGTGTGTGTGCGTGTGTGAGCGTGCTAGCTTGTGTGTGTATGTCTGTGTGAGCGTGCTAGCTTGTGTGTGAGTGTGCTAGCTTGTGTGTGTATGTGTGCTAGCTTGTATGTGTGTGTGCTAGCTTGTATGTGTGTGTGAGAGCGTGCTAGCTTGTATCTGTGTGTGAGCGTGCTAGCTTGTGTGTTTGTTTGAGAGCGTGCTAGCTTGTGTGTGTGAGCGTGCTAGCTTGTGTGTGTGTGAGCATGCTAGCTTGTGTGTGTGTTTGAGAGCGTGCTAGCTTGTGTGTACATTTACATTTACATTTAGTCATTTAGCTGACTCTTTTATCCAAAGCGACTTACAAGTTCTGTACGACAAGTCATCAGGAAGGGTACAACTCTATCAGCTGAGTAACAATGTTCATCAAAGTGTTGAGTGCTACAGTGTAGGTTAGTTTATTAGGACAAGTGCATGACATGTGTATTGGTGTGTGTGTGTGTGTGAGTGTGCTAGCGTGTGTGTGTGTGTGTGTGTGTGTGTGTGTGTGTGTGAGCGTGCTAGCTTGTGTGTGTGAGCGTGCTAGCTTGTGTGTGTGTGAGCATGCTAGCTTGTGTGTGTGTATGTGAGCGTGCTAGCTTGTGTGTGTATGTGTGTGTATGTGAGCGTGCTAGCTTATGTGTGTGTGAGCGTGCTAGCTTGTGTGTATGTGTGTGTATGTGAGCGTGCTAGCTTGTGTGTGTGCAGGCACATGCACACAATAGAGCCCAAGGGGTGCTTGAGCACCTGCCTTTTTGAGCCTCATAAAAAAAGTGCCCTTTTTGAAAAAATAATAATAATAAAAAAAAATATCCGTTACGCATATAGACTGCCCTTCCAACTGAAAAATGTCAGGATAGAATCAAAATATTAGGTAAAGAGAGAGAGATGCCCCATATTCCATTGCAGTTTGCACGGCCTCCTCAGCGTGCCTCTCCGCGGACCTATATATTTTATGCATAGCGTGGGTGATGATGATGATGATGATAGAAACCGCTGTGGCGCATACAGTTGAATGCTGGTATTACACTCACTGAGGGACACGAAGAAGTCAAGTCCGATAGGATTTGGGAATATCAAATACAAATCGGGATTGGAATAAAAAATGCATTTATATTAACCAATACAGAATATACAGCACTTCTTGGGGTCTGTAGGGTAAGCACTTATTCCCTCCCCCCTGAACATTTATGGAGATGTATGGGCCTTTTAAGTCAGTGATAAAAGTGTCTTTCAAGGATAAGTGAGCTCCTGCACTGATTATTATAGTTCAATATTCAATATTTGATCACCAAAACCCCCCAAAAAGCATAAAAAGGGGCCCCCCCCCCCCCGCGCCCGAAAAGGGCCCTTAAAAATCGGGCTTGTGCGCTACGCTCGCTCGGTTAAAACACACACAGGTATAGTGCCCTTTTCAGTCTTTGAGCACCTGCCCCTCTAAAGTCCTGTGCACGTCCCTGAGTGGGTGTGTATCTGTTAGTGGCTTGATGTGATGGAAATTAGTCAGAAGGATTACGACAAACATCTGTATCTCCAGTATGCACCCTCCCAAGTGATGATGTTTGGAGGGCGTGGAGGAGATGTATTATAGGACACGAGTGTCAATCAATCAATCAATCAATCAATCAAATGTATTTGTATAGCACGTTTAAACATGACGCTTGTCAACCAAAGTGCTTCACATGGCTAAGCTAAGTCTATTGTGTCAGCTTCCTCATGGTTGCATTGATCCATTGGTGGACTGTTTCCAACATGGTGGACTTGATCACCTGCAGTGATGTAGACATCCTTGTCATCTGGGAACTGTCCATCTGTTAACAACTTATTTGACAGGAATGAGAAAATGTCTTGTTACACCTGGCGCAACTAACTCCTTGTCAACAGAAATATCTCTACTTGACGTGTATTGTGTCTAGCACAATAAAAGCTTCCCCATAGAGCTCTGAATGATGTTTGAAGTGCTGCATTCTCAGCTTATTTGCTGTCTTCTTCTGTGTTTTCTTCTCATGGAACAACAGTAAGTTATTTCGCTTTATCGGTGCTGTCAGAAGTCTGTCATTTGATTCAAGCACTCTTCCTGAAATTGTTGTACTGCTCTTGTCCCGTAGACTCGAGTTGATGGACAGATACGGCAGCAGCCGCAGACTCACACACCTTATTGTCTAATAAAAATAACCAGGTCTTTACTGCCCTCCTCAAAGGGATTCCCATTGCTCAGCAACACCTCCATCAGGTCTTTGGCATGGCGTTGACATTGGTGCTGAGATGCAGATCCTTTCTTGTGATGAGGACGTTCTTCACAATCATCGTTTGTTCTTCACAATCAACTGTTGTTTACAGTTCTCATATCTAACTCTAGTTCTCCACATATTTATTTTCTCATTTGTGTGAAATATCATATAATTTATGCTCTAATCATGTTTATTTTATTTTTATTCAATTACTCATTCATGAAAACCTAGGTACAGGCACCAACATCACCATTCTAGGTTCAATAGAATAAAAGTTATGAAGCGTAATTAGAAATAAATACAGAAATTGCAGCCATCTTTGATTTTTGCCATATCAGAATATTCAAAACATCAATATTTAAACTCCAGTTGATTCCTCACACAGTATTAACTTAAAATAGCAATACAAAATTATATTACACAGCAATTGTGTGAACATTAAGACGTTTTTAAAGAATTCATGATTTCGATTGTGGCCATTTTGGATAAATTTTTTATTAAATTCAACTGGTTCCTTGACACTCAAGCCAAAATTGTTCTATAGATCCTTATCTTCAAATTAGAAGTGAAAACGAAACTTTCGCATATAAATTTTAAATGACTGAGTGTCCAGGCACCCCACTATCAGAAAAGTGTGTGGTTTTCTGGTCAGCAGGAGATGTGCATCTCTGGCAGCTTATGGTCAGTGGCATTGTTCGTCAAATAGTGTTGAACTTGAGTGTTACACCCTGAGTGCATAGTATAATAGACATATTAGCATGGTAGGTAGTAGTATACGGATAGTAACATAGTACATGGTAGTAAGGTACTAGTAAAATAGTTATTTATATATATATTATATTGTAGAAATCATCGGAATAGAGAAACGCACAATTTCTATCAGTTGACAACACAAAGCCGTGTGTCATTTATTTCGCAGTAGCACAAGTGACAGCTGTCAGAACTATGCCTATCGTAGTAATCAAACATTTATCAATGAAACCCCACACAGGGCGTCTCCTCTCAGCCCAACCCCAAAACCAACCTCCTTAAAGTGACAGTGCCCCATCAACACATCAAAACAATACCATGGTGAATTATGCCTCTATAGAACCCACTACAATATAAATATTATATTTATTAAGAAGGTTATTTATTTATTTGCATCTCAGATATTGATTGAAGAGGTGTGTTTCTATATGGGTGACATGTCCCCATACACAGGGCATACGAGGGCATTCGCATGCAGTCACCAGCTCTCCACCCAATCCAATGCCTATATGGGAGATTTCCCACGACCTGTTAAGACGGCACTCTCTTACGTTAAGACAGCACTCTCTTACGCCACCATCGCCAAAACACCAAAAGAGCATCAAATCACTGACCTCTAGGACCATCATTCAGGTCATAGTACCAGTTAGATTAGATTTGAAATGTATTGTCATCATACAGCATAAGTACATTACAATGAAAATAAGTGTGGCATTCAACTCCAGTGCAAATGTTGTAATATATTTAAATGTTTAAAAAAATGTCTTATGTACCCCAGTTGCTATTGCATGCACATATTTGTGTTTTATTACACGTATATGTACATACCAACTATTCGCCTGTTTTATTCTCCACCCATCCATAGCAACACTATTATCACCGACATCCAAGAAGGGAGATCCCCCTTTGAACGGCCCTTCTAAGGTTTCTCTCCTCCACATCGCCTGTGGTGCTTTTTTCCTATTGCTAGGTTTTTCCTTACCTTCGCTGGGGTATGTCTGGGAGTGTTGCATTTATTTATTTTACATTTATTTTGGATTTCATGGTGGGTTTTTTGTTCTTGATTTATTGGGATGTTTCTTCTTGAATAGTTTAAAGAAGACTTGTCCGGCCCTTGTGATTTCGGGCTTTACAAATCAATTTGATTTGATTTAATATGCATTTATATGTCCAGTGATACAGGTATAAAGACACTATGGTCAGGCACTCTACTACTGGCCCCTGAGCAGCTAACACTGGAGCGGTTAAAGCTGAGGTGCCTTGCTCAAGGGCACAGCTAGCAGGCACGTGCACACATAGAGCCCAACGGGTGCACAAGCACCTGCCCTTTTGTGCCTCATAAAAAAGTGCCCTTTTTATGCCAATTATTTTGACCATATTTTCTTTTTTACCTCCATATAGAGAGAGTGATCTGCAATCTGCTTGGGTTGGGGGTGCAATTCCTAACAGGCTCAACCATATGGATAAAAGTTCCCATATTATGTGCATTACACAAACTAAAAACAGATATTACATTACACAAACAAAAACAGATATTACATTACATTACACAAACTAAAAACAGATATTACATTACACAAACTAAAAACAGATATTACATTACATTACACAAACTAAAAACAGATTACATTACATTACACAAACTAAAAACATATATTACATTACACAAACTAAAAACAGATATTACATTACATTACACAAACTAAAAACAGATATTACATTACACAAACTAAAAACAGATATTGTCTGAATTACTAGAAGAAAGAAATGCACCACCTTTGGCTGATAGTAATTTATTAATTTTTTTTTAATTATTTTTTAAACAAACATATAAACAAACATGACAACACACGATAAGATATACAAGCATTAATTACAGTGCATATCCAATGAAATTACCATTTAGTCAAATGTCTTATACAGGATATACCCCTAATACCTGTTATCTAAAAACCTACACACATATGCTCTAGCTCGTACCCCCCCCCCCCCTCCCGGACCCCCCATTGGATTATCCAACCATTATAACTTGTTCCTAACCAGACACTACCATTATATGCTAGCTTTTATTCTCTCTACCACTTCTAACCACATTGTCATTTTGGATTCATTGAGACCCAAAATTCTTGCTGTAGATATTTCTTGATAAATCACATCGAGATATGTAAGAGTCCAGACCTTCCGGCACATTTTTTCCGGTTGAAACCATCGTGATGCTATCAGCTTTTTAGCCACTGTGATACCAATCTCTTTAGCTGTGGAGGTACTGCATGTTCAAAGACATCATTCAACAGTAATACAGAGGGGTGTACAGGTATATCCAGAGTTAAGAGATTTGATAATTGCTGGGTCACTTCTTTCCAAAATATCTTAACTGGTGGGCAGTCCCAGTACATGTGCATAAATGTCCCCTCGTCCCCATTTGTACATAAGGAGCATTTGGAGTCTTGTTTAAGACCCATTTTGTTCAGTCTTATAGGAGTTAAGTATGTCCTGTGAATATAGTTAAGATTGATTTGTTGATGGTCCGGGTTCCTTGATGCAAGTCGTACATTTGCCCAGGCCTCTTGCCAGTCAAAGTCTGTCTCCAGGTCTGGTATATCCCTCCTCCAGACTGAGTCTAGATGGAGGGTTTCATACGAGGCTGTTAGTAATTGATGATACAAATCTGAAACAAAACCTCTCGATGTCTCTCTTTCATAGAAAAATGTGTGGTATCTGTGGTGTACAATTGGTATCCTTAATGGAACACCGTGAGCCTTCAAACATGCCAATAATTGTGCGTAAAAATAATATGTGGACTTGGTGAGATTAAATTTTTTGCGTATTTCATTGAAACTACAAAAACCCTGTTTGTTGAAAACGTCTCCTAATGAGTGTATGCCTTGCTTTTCCCATCTAGGGAATCTTATAGGTTGTTTTCCAATCAAGAGTGCATTGTTATTGAATAAGGGAGTATGATTATGCCATTTATGTGGGGTAGAATATTTTTTTTGTGTTTCACGCCATATCCGGATCGCATGAGTGATTATGGGGCCAAATTTCCGTTTGCATTGCTTAATTGATAATTTGGTGTATACTATGCCCTTCAGCCTATGTGGAGCTACTATATTTTCTTCTAAATTTCTCCAGGATACTAATGCTTGGGGATCAAACCATGTTGTTAGTGGTCTTAAAGTGTACGCCTTAAAGTAGTGGTAGAAATCTGGAAATGCCATACCTCCGTCTGCTTTGTTTCTCTGTGCGGTGGATCTTTTTATACGTGGTGGTTTGTTATTCCAAATAAATTTGTATGTGGAGGAGTGTAATTCTTTCCAGTAACCCTTTGGAGGGGGTAACGGTAGCATTGAGCTGAAGAAGTTGATTCTAGGTAGGACGTCCATCTTAACTATTGATATCCGTGCCTGTACTGAGTTTTTAAGTTTTGACCACCTGACAAGGTCGTATTTGATTTTGTTTGGGATTTTTATGTAATTGTGCTTCACCGTTTGGCTTATGGTAGGGAATATTTCAACTCCCAAACATCTAAAGTGTTTTACCATCGGTATCTCTTTTGGGAGGGTTATATTTATTTTTGCATGGGGCGTTAAGTGGGAGGAAGGCCGACTTCGGCCAATTTATCCTAAATCCCGATAAATCTCCAAAGTCCTCAATCAACTTGAGAAGAGGAGGCAATGCGGTGTTGGGGTTTTGCATGAACAGTATTAAGTCGTCCGCATATAAACTAATTTTGTGTTGTGTGCCCTTGATTATGATTGGTTCTATGGGTTGGGATTGTCTTATATATTGTGCTAAAGGCTCTAGTGATAGATCGAATAGTCCGGGACTAAGAGGGCAACCCTGTCTGGAAGAACGTGATACCGGAAAGATTTCGGAGATGATTGTACCTGTTGTAATCATGGCCGATGGGTCTTTGTATAATACTTTAATCATATCAATGAATCCTTTTCCTAACCCCATCCTTTCTAATACTGCCCATAGATACGACCATTCCAACCTGTCAAAAGCTTTCATTGCATCCAGGGACAGTATCGCCTTAGGTGTGTTGTCTTCCTTGTTAGCATCTAGTACGTGTAGTAATCGTCTTATGTTATCAGTGATCAAGCGGCCTCTTATGAAGCCAGTTTGGTCCGGATGAATTAAAGACGTCATATGCTTTTGTAGTCTGATGGCTAATACCTTAGAGTACAATTTGATATCGGTTCCGAGGAGGCTTAAAGGTCTATAACTACCGCACTCGGTGGGGTCTTTGTCTTTTTAAGGAGGACTGTTATGAGTGCAATATTGTCATTCTTATGGAAGTTCCCCTCCTTGACTGAGTATAAAATCATATTTAGTAATAAGGGTCCAATTATGTCCCAACAAGAGAGGTACATTTCTGGTGGGATACCGTCTCTTCCAGGAGCCCTACCACTTTGCATTTCAGATATGGCCTCCCTAAGTTCATCTAGTGTGATCGGTGTTTCTAACTGTTTAACGTCATCCTCTGAAAGTTTAGGGAGGTTAATTTGATTAAGATATGTGTCCATTTTGTTTTGATCAAAGGTCGTATCTGATTTGTATAAGTTGGAGTAAAATTCTTTGAATGTCGTGTTTATTTCTTTGGGTTCTGTAACAAGTCCTTGTTGTGCTCTAATGGTAGTTATATCTGCAAATTTTGCGTTGACTCTTAATCGCATAGCTAATAGGTGACTTGGTTTGGAACCTTGGGAGTACTGCTGTTGTCTTGTGCTACGTATTTGCATTTCAGATTGTTGTCTGTATATGGCGTTAATCTCTTTTTTTAGTATGTTGACTTGATTTTCCAGTCGAACCGAGTTGTTGTATTGTAAAGAATTAAATAACGTTGAGTAAAGCGTTTCCAGTTCAGCTAGTTTTGAGCATTGATTCTTGGGTATTTGGGAGGAAAAGCTATCAGTGAAATCCTTGATCATTCCCTTTGTCGTCATCCATAATATTCTGGGGTCCTGCACCGTATTCGCATTCATCCGAAGGAATACCGTAAGAGCTTCTTTGATTTGTGTAATGAATTCCTTGTTATTGAGCAGCATCGTGTTAAATCGCCATCTTGGGGCTCGGGTTGATAGTATACCAAATGTTCCTTTTAGGAGTAAATAACAGTGATTGCATTGGGTATCATTTCCACATCGTAGTTATCAAATAGTCTCTGGGATGTAAAAATGTAATCTATTCTGGATAATGTGTTATGTCTCGCAGATCGACAGGAGTACTTCCGGGTCGTGGGGTTAAGTGATCGCCATAAGTCATTTACACCTGTAATCTTCGACCAATCCTTTAATGCATTAGATGAATTTTTTTGTTCGTTGGAAAAGGAGGGGTTTGATTTGTCCATCCTTGGATTCCAAATGGCATTAAAATCTGCACCAATTATAAATGAGTATTCGGGAAGGTCTAACATTACTCTGGTAAGTGTAGTGAAGAAATTTACTTCGTATAAATTTGGGGCGTATACCGCTACCAGCGCTATTTTCCTGTTCTTGTGTAAAATCTTAGCTATAGTTATCCGACCATCTGCATCAGACCATACTCCCTTCAATTCAATGTTCAACTTCCGTCTAACGACTATGGCTACTCCCCGAGTTCTCGTTCCAAAGGATGAGTGACTAATGTTATGATATGTGTTGTCCGCTAACGAATCTGTCTTTCTCTAAAATGTGCATTTCGCTTAGCAGAGCCACGTCCACCTGTTCTTTTCTCATCAGTGTGAGCACGCTTTTGCGTTTGTGTTGTTTATTTATTCCACCAATGTTCCAGATCATTATATTCAAACTAGCCATAATCTATACATGTTGTAGTGTAGTTGTTGGTAATGCTTCTGGAGTGCGAAGCTACAATAGATGTACATCCAATTATTGAGGTCCCGTTGAGAGCCGAGCTTAAAAACATATATATATACAAATAAAAATACCCTATTCCCCCCTCCCACCGAGAGTCGTACAGGACTGTGTTCCATGAACACAACCTTCGCGTATAACTCCCTCCCTTAAACCACCGGATATCCCAGAATGATCCAATTATCCTTAACATTCCTATGTATACCATAGGATCTAACATTCTAAATTCTACCATAAGAATAAAACATCGAAGAGGGGGGAAGTTTTAGACGTGCCACAAAGAAATGGCTAGCCAGTGAAGTATAGAATAGCCATAGGAAGGAGAGGGTAGGAAGTGCTTTTTTTTTTGTATGGGGTTGCTATTATGTTTTATTCTGTTTTTTATTATGATGATCTTTGTTTTATTATGATGCTCTATGTTTTATTATGATGCTCTATGTTTTATTATGATGCTCTGTTTTTATTATGATGCTCTGTTTTAGTATGTTTTATTATGATGCTCTATGTTTTATGATGTCTGTCCATGTCCAAAATCAGGGACCATGATGGAAATAAGTGCTTGCACTTTCTCATGTTTTTATCCCTTGGATGCTGTCTTTTACTCCACAATAAAAATCAATCAATCAATCATCAATGTCAACTGTGGCTTGGCCACTTTCCCGTTAAATAAAAATTTAAATAAGATAAAACTAAAAATAAAGACCAAAAATAAGCTTCAATTATCATGCCATAATCACTTACATTTTATAAGAACTTGTGTAATTTATAATAACCCAAGAATAATATGGAGGTATTGAACTGAAAAGAGAACCTCAATAAATCAGAGAAAAGAGAAGAAAAAAAAGAAAAAAGGAAGAGAACATTAACTTAGATCTTGAAAGAGCTTTGCTATGCTTAAACATCTAAAGTATAAATTGGAGAAGTAGTGGAAATATTTCCAATTAATAAAAAGCAGTTTTTAAATACGTATAGCAGCATTTCCCCTGGCCAGGGGTGGGTGATGATCCGTTGTGAAGAATGTTATTCCGAGATGGGCCCACCGGTCCTCAGCCGGCCGCTGCTGTGATAGTTCTGTGGTTCTGCAGCTAGATGCTATTGGTTATTCCCCCGAAGGACTTCTGGCTGTATGTCTGGCCACGTATTGCTGTTATTCCAGAATGTTCCATATATCAAAGAATGTTTTAGATGTTCTAGATTATTCCAATATGTTGTTTTTACAGTGTTAGAATGTTCCAGTGTGTTCTGGAATGTTGTTAGAATTCCATACTCTTAAAATAAGGACTGCTTCAACGCCATGTTCATCTTCTCTGTATCGTTCCAATTTTAAATCGAATATGTCCACAATAATAGAAGTCCAACGGGGAAAACAAATGTATTAATTTCTTAGGATTTCTTTTGGTCTAATAAATGTTTAAGGTTCTTAGATGGATCCCCTGCTGCCTCCTCTTCCTCCTCCTCCTCTTCCTCCTCTTCCTCCTCCTCCTCCTAATCCTCCTCCTCTTACTCTTCCTCATCTTCCTCCTCTTCCTCCTCTTCCTCTTCCTCCTCCTCCTAATCCTCCTCTTCCTCCTCCTCCTCCTGCTCCTAATCCTCCTCTTCCCCCTCCTGCTCCTCCTCTTCCTCCTCCTCCTCCTCCTCCTCTTCCTCATCTTCCTCATCCTCCTCTTCCTCCTCTTCCTCCTAATCCTCCTCTTCCTCCTCCTCCTCCTCCTCCTCCTGCTCCTAATCCTCCTCTTCCTCCTCCTCCTGCTCCTAATCCTCCTCTTCCTAATCCTCCTCTTCCTAATCCTCCTCCTCTTCCTCCTCATCCTCCTCCTCCTCCTCATCCTAATCCTCCTCTTCCTCCTCCTCTCCTCCTCCTGCCTCTCCTCCTCCTCCTCCTCATCCTCCTACTCCTCCCCATCCTCCTCTTCCTCATCTTCCTCATCCTCCTCTTCCTCCTCTTCCTCCTAATCCTCCTCTTCCTCCTCCTCCTCCTCCTCCTCCGCCTGCTCCTAATCCTCCTCTTCCTCCTCCTGCTCCTAATCCTCCTCTTCCTAATCCTCCTCTTCCTAATCCTCCTCTTCCTCCTCCTCCTAATCCTCCTCCTCTTCCTCCTCATCCTCCTCCTCCTCATCCTAATCCTCCTCTTCCTCCTCCTCCTCCTCCTCCTCCTCCTCCTCCTCCTCCTCCTCCTCCTCCACGGGGAGCAGCGTACTGGCCAGGGTGTCCGCGGATCCTTAAAAAGTCTTAAAAGGTCTTAAATTTGTTTATCAATAATTAAGGCCTTAGTTTGTCTTAAAATGTCTTAAATCCATTTTCAGAGGTCTTAAAAATGTCATAGAAAGGAAAGATAAAATGCCATGTCATCTTATGTTTTATTATGAAATCTGGGGGAAAACGGTTAACGGGAGATAAGGTTTGACTTTTCATTGACCGTGTTGTAGAATCACGCAGACCGGAATGGGGCGGAACCAACACAACTCCTTGTGTAATGTGTTGGCCGGGGAACCATTTCAGCAACGGAGTCTAGCTAACGTTAGCAAGGCGAAGCGATAACGCTAACGTTACGTTTAGTTTAGTTTAGTTTAGTTTAGCATTTGCACTCGTTAATATGGGAAAGTGCCAATTTAACGAGAACTGGCTCGACAATCCACTGTTTGCGCGATGGTTGGTCCCAGTCAAATACCATTACAAGCCCCGCTGCAACAAAAAAAAATAGCAGTGAATGAATGAATGAATGAATGAATGAAAACTTTATTTAACAGATTGCAGAATGGGTACAATACAGTACGGCTCAATACATACAATTGTTAAGGGGATGCAGACCTGAGAAAGACGTTTGTCTTGTTTCCATCAGGGTCCCCCATTTTCAATTCATATAGACATTTATGACATACACAACATACATGACATTTATGGCATAGGGACATATAGGTATTTAGTACTGATACATTTGTGACATAGGCGGTATTCAAATATACAGTACTGTTACCCCTAGATCCTGATAGAGTATATACATATGATGGGGAGGGGACTGTACATTAGGAGGGGGTGGGTGGGTGGGAGGGAAATATACATACGGCGGGGAGGGAATATATACATGCGGTGGGGAGGAGACTGTCTATTAGGAGGTGGTGGGGGTTTTGGGCATTTACGGTGGCCAGTTTCGAATTGCAGCCTCCCGTAGGTGCTCTTTAAGGGCGGTTTTGAATGTGGGCAGGGATTCACATTCCTTTACAGCTTTGGGTAGTGCGTTCCACATTGTTGTGGCATAATTGCGAAACGTGTTTAGTCCCTTGTTTGAGCCGAATCTGGGTTTAACATGATTTGTTGAGCTTCCTCTGGTGTAGTGGTTGTGGTATTCACTGACCTTTGGGAAGTATTTTGACATGTACATGGGCACCCCGGTCGTATAGTGTATCTTGTAGACCAGGCCCATTGCAAGTTGCTGTACTCTGTCGTCTACTCTAAGCCATCCTAGGTTGGCAAAGTGGGCAGGGGTGAGGTGGGTTCTGGGGTTCAGGTCAAGTAGTAGTCTGACCAGTTTGTTTTGTGATGTTTGTAATTTTGTTTTAAGCGCCTTTGAGGTGCTTTGGTACCATGAGGTGCACGCATAGTCATAGTACCCTTGAATGAGTGCTCCTGCCAGAGTCTTCAGGGTATTCTTGTTTACCAGAGAGGAGATCCGGTACAAGAATCTAGTTCGTTGGTTGACTTTTTTTATTACATTGGATGCCATTTTGTCACAGGAAAGATTTGCCTCTAGGATGGAGCCCAGGTAGGTAATTTCGTCTTTCCTTGTGACAATATTGTCACCCACTGTAACTGAGAATCCGTCGGTCTTGCTGAGTTTGTTATTTGAACCGAAGAGAATGGACTCTGTTTTGCCCATGTGTAATGATAGTTTGTTATCAGCGAGCCATATGCAGATTTTGCCTAGTTCCGTGCTGAGGGTTTTTTCAACCTGCAATTTGTTCTTGTCAGAGACCAGCAGGGCTGAGTCGTCCGCAAACAGGAACAAGTTGCAGTCACAGGCTGACGACATGTCATTTGCATAAATTAGGAAGAGTAGCGGTCCTAGTATGCTTCCTTGTGGAACACCACAGCTCACTGTGAGGGGGGGGGATAGAGTACCGTTTACCTCTACCATCTGTTCTCTCCCCTCCAGGTAGGATTGCATCCAGCTCACTGATAGGCTATCAAAACCAATTGCTTTTAGCTTGTCCATTAGAATGGAGTGATTGACAGTGTCGAAGGCCTTTTGTAGGTCCAGCATGACCATGCCGCAGTATTTGCCAGCGTCCACCTCTTGTTTGATGTGGTCGTTCAAATAGAGGAGGCATGTGTCAGTGGAGTGGGACGTTCTGAAGCCAGATTGGAATTCGTAGATTAGGTTTTTTTCCGCCAGGTACTTTTCGACCTGTTCGTAGACTATTTTCTCCATGACTTTCGAGATGGAGGTAAGAATAGAAACAGGGCGGTAGTTGCCTGGGTCTAATTTGCTGCCCTTTTTGTGTAGAGGGGTCACTCTCGCAATTTTGAAGTCCTTGGGGACGTGCCCCTGTCTTATAGAGAGGTTTATTATGTGTGTGATGACTGGGGTGATGGCGGCTGCTGCGTCTCTGAGGAATTTGGAGGGGATGTTGTCATGGCCAGTGGCCTTGTTAGGTTGGAGGGCGCTCAATTTTTTGAGTACCTCATCGGTTGTTACCATTTCAAGTTTGAAGTCGTCTTTGTGGACCCCTAGGTTTTTGTAGTATGCTACTATGTGTTCTACCCCATAATGCCCTGAGTGGGAGGGTAGTTTGTTTACCAGTGTTGTGGCTATGTTTGTGAAGAAGATGTTTAAGTAATTGGCTACATCCAGCTTGTCTGTGATGAGCGTGTTGTCCGTCTTTATGTTTATGTTTGAGAATCTGGTTTTAAGTTTTTTACTGCAGCCTAGTTGATTATTGAGTAATTTCCAAAGTTCGCAGGGTTTGTTTTTGTTTTCCTCAGTTTTGTCGTTGATGAAATTTCTTTTTGCGGTTCTGATCATGGAGTTTACGTCATTTCTTAGTCGGTTTCTTTGGATTTTTAGTTCAACCACGTGGGCTTGGAGTTCACTGTTTGAGCTTTTGGAAAGCTCGCACATGCTGAGCGCTCTGCAAAAACCGCCTGCAAACTACTATTTCGCATTTATTTTCGGCCCCTGCCTCCACACCAGCTGCGCCATCTCAGGTAGGACTATAACATCTGCACCAACAGAAGTCCGGATAACATTCGGCTCCACGCCAAAGCTTGAAGCTGAGGTCTTAACTTAAAAATAATCTATTCACGGATGTAAACAAGGACACGTTTGTGTTTATGTTCGATGAGAGCTTCACCCACTATGTATTTTTTCCTCCCACCCACCCCTCCTAATGTACAGTATCCTCCCATGTATGTTAGGATCTATGGGTAACAGTACTGTATATTTGCATATCGTATATGTCACAAATGTAACTGTACAGTACTATATACCTGTATGTCCCTATGCCCGGCATAAATGTCATGTATGTTGAGTATGTCATAAATGTCACTATGAATTGAAAATGGGGGACCCTGATGTAAACAAGACAAACGTCTTTCTCTGGTCTGCATCCCCTTAACAATTGTGTGTATTGAGCCGTACTGTATTGTACCCATTCTGCAATCTGTTAAACAAAGTATTCATTCATTCAACCAAAACCACAAAAACAAAACAACTGGATGAATGAATGAAAACTTTATTTAACAGATTGCAGAATGGGTACAATAATACAGTACGGCTCAATACACACAATTGTTAAGGGGATGCAGACCAGAGAAAGACGTGTGTCTTGTTTACATCAGGGTCCCCCATTTTCAATTATAGTGACATGACATTTATGACATACTCAACATACATGACATCATGACATTTATGGCATAGGGACATACATGACATACAGGTATACTATATAGTACTGTAGTGTTACAATTGTGACATATACGATATGCAAATATACAGTACTGTTACCCAGAGATCCTAACAGAAAATATATACATATGATGGGGAGGAGACTGTACATTAGGAGAGGGGGGGGGGGGGGGGGGTTGGACATTTACAGTGCCCAGTTTCTAATTGCAGCCTCCCGTAGGTGCTCTTTAAGAGCGGTTTTGAATGTGGGCAGGGGTAAAGTGGGTTTTAGGAGTGAGGTTAAGCAGTAGTCTGACCAGTTTGTTTTGAGATGTTTGTAATTTGGTTTTTAGTGCCTTTGAGGTGCTTTGGTACCATGAGGTGCAAGCATAGTCGTAGTACCCTTGAATGAGTGCTCCTGCCAGAGTCTTCAGGGTATTCTTGTTTACCAGAGAGGAGATCCGGTACAAGAATCTTGTTTGTTGGTTGACTTTTTTGATACCCTGGGGAGGGTGGTAATAGTTATGTGTTCTGACAGTGGCTGTTGCACTTGCTGCTTGGCCCCTGGTATATTTTGTATAGCTATATTTGCTATTTATGTTTGGTCACCCCTTTGTTGAAATTCATCCAATCCAATTACTCCTTTAAGTTCAAGATTTTTAAGTTTCCAAGTTATGTTTTAATAAACATCTTTGGACCAATGTGTCCCTAAACTTAAACTAATTGGTGTTGTTGCATGATTTTTGTTATTGTGAAATTGGTATTAAATTTAATTCTGAGTGGCATTAAAAAGTCTTAAAAAGCATTAAATCTGACTGGGCTAAACCTGCAGATACCCTGCTGGCTCATGTAAAATGGCAGGCCATGCATTATGCAGCAGCTTAGGTCACCGCGCAGGATCTTCATGTCCTCGGCTACAGTCCACTTGTTGCTGCTCTGGTCGTAGCGCTCCATGTTGGAGAGGAGGGTGAAGTCATTGTCGCCTCCGACCACGAAGAGCAGGTCATCCAGCACCGCGATGCCAAATTCCCTGCGGGGGGTGAGCATGTCGGGCAGGGCGCTCCAGGAGTCAGTCAAGGGGCTGTAGGCCTCCGCGCTACGCAGGACGTCTCCACCGTCGCACCCTCCCACCTGAGGACAGGACACATGAGAGGAATGTTTTAGTGTGTGGCTCAGGCAGGCAGACACTGTATTAATCCATTTAGGGAAATGAGCGCATCACAGAAGCATTGAAAGTCAAATGATAAATATCTATAAAAATATCTAGTATAAAGCATTTGTCTCCGTGTGCACCGACCGCATAGACTTGTGCTCTGTATGCAGCGACTCCCACTGCGACACGCCTGCTGCTCATGGGGGCGATCAGAGTCCACTGGTCGGTGTCTGGGCTGTAGCACTCAGCTGTGAGCAGACACTCCCACCCCATGTTGTAGCCACCACAGATGTAAACCTGTAATAAGAAAGAATATTCTAATTTAGTTTATATATTCCATTTGATTTCATTCTACTTTAATTGTCTGTTAATGTTGATGCACCAAAGGACCCAGACACATCTTTTGTATGTGCAAGCTTACTTGGCAATAAAGACATTTATGATTTCTGATCTAACGTTCCTTGTGTTCATCTAGCACCCTGTGTCCCTCAGTTCCACCCACCTTGCCCTGGAGGGCTGCTGCCCCGGCCTGCCACCTGTGCTCCAGCATGGGTGAGATCAGTGTCCACTGGTTGGTTTCAGGCTCGTAGCGCTCGGCGGTGTTCAGTCCCACGCCTCCGTCCTCCCCTCCCATGGCGTAGATACAGCCGTCCAACACCACCACGCTGAGCCCACTGCGGCATGAGTGCATGGGAGCCGCCTGCAGCCAGCTGCGAGTGACGGGGTTGAACCTGCACACACTGCTGAGAGGCTCATAGCCGCACCGGCCGCCGACGCAGTAGACCAGACCGTGGAGATAAGCGGTGCCGTGGTGGTAGACCCGGGGACTCTCCCCCTCAACGATCACGTTTATCCATCCACCGGCTCGGATATTGTAAGCCTCCATGGTCAGGATGCCGCCACCGCATCTTCCGATGGCCAATAGGACCTCCTGGTGCCGGCGTGGACGCATCAGGGGGTTTGGGAGCCTGTCGGAGCCAGGGGGGTTCAGGACGCTGAGGATGAGGGGCTTGCAGTCGTGGCTGTCCCTCACCACAGGGTTGTTCTGGACGTTGTTCAGCAAGTAGTCAGGCCTCATCAAGCCCATGCGAACCTGGGAAGAGACAAGCAGACAGCGGGTACAACTTAGACATCGGTTGTAGACGGTTTCTGTTGCTAGGGAACAGTTTGGACCCAAATGTTTTAGAACCACTGTACTAGGGAACCTAGTGTTGTTTTAATGTAATGCACAGTAATACAATTAGTTTATTTATTTTTTATAAATGTTTTTCTTTTCTTTTCATACATAAAACAGAACATAACAGTACAATAATAATAATAATAATAATAATAATAATAATAATAATAATAATAATAATAATAATAATAATAATAATAATAATAATAATAATAATAATAATAATAGGCTACACAGTATATGAATATACTGACGGACAATATATACTGAAAAGACACTTTGTATGCCACTGTGTGAATTAATATGAAATGCTGATGTGAATGTCCTTCCTCTGAACTTGTTTTAAAAAAAGACAAAATAAAAAGTTGGTCACAAAAAAAAAAATAATAATAATGACAACAAGGACGACAACAATAATAACAGTAATATGAATCATAATGACCTTGACAAGAGACAGACAAACAAGAAAAAGTAAAATAATAAAAATTAAATAAAAAATAAATGTGGCTCAGGCACTAGCAACCATGTTTGTGTATCCGTAATACAATTAGTTACCTTGGGCAGCAGCAAAGGGATGTGTGTTTTACGCTCCTCACGGGAGTGGTCGATCCAACGGAGGACGGCCTCGAACACCGTCACCTCGTTCTTCACGTTCAGGTCATCCCTCTCGATGATGTCCACCAGTTGCTGCGGGGACAGCTCCACAAACTCCTGTGAGACGTGCAACATCTCCTCAAAGTGGCACACGATGAAGAGATGGGCCTTGCGCCTCAGGTCAGGGCAGCAGTAGATGTCCACAAACCTCCAGATGCCGACACAGTTTTCCAGAGACAGCTGGCCCTCTAGGAAGTCAGAGCACGCTCCTACTATGCCAGTGACGCGAAGCTGGTCTGCAGCCACCAGAAGCTCTTTCACGTTTTCTGCTGTCACCAGCACAAAGCGTGTGTAGGAGTACTCTATGATGAGCTGCATCATACCCGGGGACACCCCAGGGATAGTGTAGACTGCTTTCTCTGAGTCGCTCCAGCGAGTGAAGAGGGCTCTGTGGGACGCAGAGTATAGAGATATCTGATGAGTAAACAGTAAGCAACATTCTGTCCTGTGTAGTAATATATGTTCACTGTAGAAGTATAGGGTATTAGCACAGTAGAAGTATAGTATCTTTTTACAGTATAAGTACAGTATAGTATCTGTTTACAGTAGAAGTACAGTATATTATCTGTTTACAGTAGAAGTAAGTTTCAAGTTCAAGTTTCTTTAATAGATGTCATACAGAAGTACAGAATACTTTTATACAAAATGCTTCTTACTGTTACGCTCCAGAGACTGTGCTAGACAAGATAAGTATCAAATAACATAGTATAGCATGTAAATTAGAAGTAGAAAATGAGGTCAACAGTATAGTATCTGTTTACAGTAGAAGTACAGTATAGTATATTTTTACAGAAGTACAGTACAGTATCTGTTTACAGTAGAAGTACAGTATAGTATCTGTTTACAGTAGAAGTACAGTATATTATCTGTTTACAGTAGAAGTACAGTATAGTATCTGTTTACAGTAGAAGTACAGTATAGTATCGTTTTACAGTAGAAGTACAGTATAGTATCTGTTTACAGTAGAAGTACAGTATAGTATCTGTTTACAGTAAAAGTACAGTAGCTATAGTATCTGTTTACCAGTGACGGGAATAACGGCGTTATAAGTAACAGCGTTACTAACGGCATTAGTTTCTTCAGTAACCAGTAATCTAACGGATTACTCTTCCAATCTTAATAACGCCGTTACCGTTACTGCAATAAAATGCGGCGCGTTACTATGAATGAACGTGTTTCTTTCATCAGACAGATCTCTGCGCTGACAGGCATACTGTCCTTCCTTGTTTAGTGGGCAGTGCGCGAGACAAGCACAAACATGCTGACGATTGGCTGAGGTTGAGTAAAATGTCATGGTAAGCCAATCAGAGGAAGAGGTGGGCGGGTGCCTCCAGAGTCTGACACACAGCCACAACACGAGCGACTCAGTCAGCGTGAGACCGCGGGTCCGTGTAGTGTACGTTTTGAGCCCAAATAATCCAAAACGAATCCAACGAACAACACAAGCGAGCAGTCAGCGTGAGACCGCGGGTCCATGAGCGTTTTTTGTTCACTCTTGTTGTGTTGCAGCGCAGGGCACTGCGGTAGTGGCTCTACGGCTGACAGCCTTATCAACATAGTGCTGCACTTCCTGGTTTAATAGCACAGTCTGGTGCTCAGAGATATATATATATCTGTATGTCATGCATGTCTTATATCTTATGTTGTGTCATAAATGTCATGAATTGAAAATGGGGGACCCTGATGTAAACAAGACGAAAGTCTTTCTCTGGTCTGCATCCCCTTAACAATTGTGTGTATTGAGCTGTACTGTACTGTACCCATTCTGCAATCTGTTCATTAAAATGTTCAATTAATCAGTATATTTGTTATTTATTTTTGGTATAGTGATTAACAAGCATAATTTAATGTTGCCCAGTTGTGGCCTGTTGAGGGGCAATACATATCAAAAGTTCCAAAACATCTATTGTGTTTATATTTGTATGATCCACTATATAAACATACTAGTAATTATAATATCTACATACATGGCATTTGATTGGAGGCTAGTCTCACTTTGTCCCACAGCAACATTTAAAATAGTTTAGATTTGAAAGTAACGCAATAGTTACTTTCTGAAGTAACTAGTTACTTTTATAATTTGTAACTGAGTAAGTAATTTAGTTACTTTTTGGAAGAAGTAACTAGTAACTGTAACTAGTTACTTTTTTAAAGTAACTTGCCCAACACTGCTGTTTTCAGTAGAAGTACAGTATAGTATCTGTTTACAGTAAAGGTACAGTATGGTATCTGTTTACTAACCAAGCTAACCTGAACCAAGCTAACCTGAACCAAGCTGAACTTACCTGAAATAGTCACTGCAGTCACACAGGAGGGCCTTGTGGGCATTCAACTCAGTGCTGTTGACTTTAATAACCACATCACAGAGCCTTCCCTCCAGACGCAGCTCATTAAGGATTGTACAGGACATTGTTTCCTTTTCCATGTGGGGATTTTAAATTGTATCCACAGAATATATTCAAGCTTACAGACAAATAGCCGGAAACAACAAGTGAGATCTTTTTTAGAATTGTTGAATATATACTGTACACAAATGTTCTAGAATGTTCTATTATGACATCATACTGTGACATCACAAATGTTCTAGAATGGCCTATTATGACATCATACTGTGACATCACAAATGTTCTAGAATGTTTGATTATGACATCATACTGTGACATCACAAATGTTCTAGAATGTTTGATTATGACATCATACTGTGACATCACAACGGAACATGTTTGAGTACCATTAATTGTTGAATATATACTGTACCAAATGTTCTAGAATGTTTGATTATGACATCATACTGTGACATCACAAATGTTCTAGAATGTGCTATTATGACATCATACTGTGACATCAAAAAATTTTCTAGAATGTTTGATTATGACATCATACTGTGACATCACAAATGTTCTAGAATGATTGATTATGACATACTGTGACATCACAAATGTTCTAGAATGTTTGATTATGACATCATACTGTGACATCACAAATGTTCTAGAGTATTTGGTTATGACATCATACTGTGACATCACAAATGTTCTAGAATGTTCTATTATGACATCATACTGTGACATCACAAATGTTCTCAAATGTTTGATTATGACATCATACTGTGACATCACAAATGTTCTAGAATGTTTGATTATGACATCATACTGTGACATCCAGTTATTATTAACGGCGTTACTAATGGCATTAGTTTTTTCAGTAACGAGTAATCTCGTATTTAATGTTGCCCAGTTGTGGCCTGTTGAGGGGCAATATACATATCAAAAGTTCCAAAACATCTATTGTGTTTGTATTTGTATGATCCACTATATAAACATAGTAATTATAATATCTACATACATGGCATTTGATTGGAGGCTAGTCTCACTTTGTCCCACAGCAACATTAAAATAGTTTAAATTTGTGTATGTTGTTTATGTAAAACATTTACTTGAAAGTAACGCAATAGTTACTTTCTGAAGTAACTAGTTACTTTTATAATTTGTAACTGAGTATGTAATTTAGTTACTTTTTGGAAGAAGTTTTTACATTTTACAGTAGAAGTACAGTATAGTATATGTTTACAGTATGAGTATAGTATCTGTTTACAGTAAAAGTACAGTATGGTATCTGTTTACTAACCAAGCTAACCTGAACCAAGCTAAACTTACCTGAAATAGTCACTGCAGTCACACAGGAGGGCCTTGTGGGCATTCAACTCAGTGCTGTTGACTTTAATAACCACATCACAGAGCCTTCCCTCCAGAGGCAGCTCATTAAGGATTGTACAGGACATTGTTTCCTTTTCCATGTGGGGATTTTAAATTGTATCTACAAAATATATTCAAGCTTACAGACAACTAGCCGGAAACAACAAGTGAGATCTTCACTTGTCTTCTGATATCTTCTGAGAGAATTGTTGAATATATACTGTACCAAATGTTCTAGAATGTTTGATTATGACATCATACTGTGACATCACAAATGTTCTAGAATGTGCTATTATGACATCATACTGTGACATCACAAATGTTCTAGAATGTTTGATTATGACATCATACTGTGACATCTCAAATGTTCTAGAATGATTGATTATGACATCACACAAATGTTCTAGAATGTTTGATTATGACATCATACTGTGACATCACAAATGTTCTAGATTGGGCTATTATGACATCATACTGTGACATCACAAATGTTCTAGAATGTTCTATTATGACATCATACTGTGACATCACAAATGTTCTAGAATGGTCTATTATGACATCATACTGTGACATCACAAATGTTCTAGAATGTTTGATTATGACATCATACTGTGACATCACAAATGTTCTAGAATGTTTGATTATGACATCATACTGTGACATCACAACGGAACATGTTTGAGTACCATTAATTGTTGAATATATACTGTACCAAATGTTCTAGAATGTTTGATTATGACATCATACTGTGACATCACAAATGTTCTAGAATGTGCTATTATGACATCATACTGTGACATCACAAATGTTCTAGAATGTTTGATTATGACATCATACTGTGACATCACAAATGTTCTAGAATGATTGATTATGACATACTGTGACATCACAAATGTTCTAGAATGTTTGATTATGACATCATACTGTGACATCACAAATGTTCTAGAGTATTTGGTTATGACATCATACTGTGACATCACAAATGTTCTAGAATGTTCTATTATGACATCATACTGTGACATCACAAATGTTCTAAAATGTTTGATTATGACATCATACTGTGACATCACAAATGTTCTAGAATGTTTGATTATGACATCATACTGTGACATCCAGTTATTATTAACGGCGTTACTAATGGCATTAGTTTTTTCAGTAACGAGTAATCTCGTATTTAATGTTGCCCAGTTGTGGCCTGTTGAGGGGCAATATACATATCAAAAGTTCCAAAACATCTATTGTGTTTGTATTTGTATGATCCACTATATAAACATAGTAATTATAATATCTACATACATGGCATTTGATTGGAGGCTAGTCTCACTTTGTCCCACAGCAACATTAAAATAGTTTAAATTTGTGTATGTTTATGTAAAACATTTACTTGAAAGTAACGCAATAGTTACTTTCTGAAGTAACTAGTTACTTTTATAATTTGTAACTGAGTAAGTAATTTAGTTACTTTTTGGAAGAAGTTTTTACATTTTACAGTAGAAGTACAGTATAGTATATGTTTACAGTAGGAGTATAGTATCTGTTTACAGTAAAAGTACAGTATGGTATCTGTTTACTAACCAAGCTAACCTGAACCAAGCTAACCTGAACCAAGCTAAACTTACCTGAAATAGTCACTGCAGTCACACAGGAGGGCCTTGTGGGCATTCAACTCAGTGCTGTTGACTTTAATAACCACATCACAGAGCCTTCCCTCCAGAGGCAGCTCATTAAGGATTGTACAGGACATTGTTTCCTTTTCCATGTGGGGATTTTAAATTGTATCTACAAAATATATTCAAGCTTACAGACAACTAGCCGGAAACAACAAGTGAGATCTTCACTTGTCTTCTGATATCTTCTGAGAGAATTGTTGAATATATACTGTACCAAATGTTCTAGAATGTTTGATTATGACATCATACTGTGACATCACAAATGTTCTAGAATGTGCTATTATGACATCATACTGTGACATCACAAATGTTCTAGAATGTTTGATTATGACATCATACTGTGACATCTCAAATGTTCTAGAATGATTGATTATGACATCATACCGTGACATCACAAATGTTCTAGAATGTTTGATTATGACATCATACTGTGACATCACAAATGTTCTAGATTGGGCTATTATGACATCATACTGTGACATCACAAATGTTCTAGAATGTTCTATTATGACATCATACTGTGACATCACAAATGTTCTAGAATGATTGATTATGACATCATACTGTGACATCACAAATGTTCTAGAATGTTTGATTATGACATCATACTGTGACATCACAACGGAACATGTTTGAGTACCATTTGAATAATTTAAATAATATGTTGACATTAAAAAAGAACACATAAAATGATAAAAAAATATACATAAAACAATGATACAAATTATAATAAAATGTATAGAAATAAAGAAAGATAAGACAATGAAATAAAGATAATAATTCATTTAAAAGCTATTTTAAAAAGGTAAGTTTTGAGCACCGAGTCTGCTGTCCTAACAGACTTGGGGTCTGTAGGGTAAGCACTTATTCTCTCCGCCCTGAACATTTATGGAGATGTATGGGCCTTTTAAGTCAGTGATAATAGTGTCTTTCAAGGATAAGTGAGCTCCTGCACTGATTATTATAGTTCAATATTCAATATTTGATCACCAAAACCCCCCAAAAAGCATAAAAAGGCCCCTCCCCGCCCAAAAAGGGCCCCCAAAAATAGCACAGGCCCAGTGCCCTTTTCAGCCTTTGAGCACCTGCCCCTCTAAAGTCCTGTGCACGTCCCTGTGTCTGTGTGTGTGTGAGCGTGCTAGCTTGTATGTGTATGTGTGTGTGTGTGTGAGCGTGCTAGCTTGTATGCGTGTGTGTGAGCATGCTAGCTTGTGTGTGTGTGTGTGAGCGTGCTAGCTTGTGCGTACAGAACATAGAGTATCGCACACTGTATAGACCTGTTTTCTGTATACGTCAGACTCAGCACATCACCGCAGCAGAAAGGAACGTAATCCTGGTCAAAAAAACGAGGCAGACAATACAATATTATTTAGCCATGCTAGCGATCTAAACAATCAATCCGTGCCAAAGCTAGATATATAAAAGGTGAAAGACTCACACTCACAGCCATGCTGATTTGGCAAAATTACATCCAGTAGTTTTTGTTTGAAACCACTTTTAGTCAGGGGAGTGTCATGGTTTCTCCATAGAGCTCCATTATACTGTTAGTCAGGGGAGTGTCATGGTTTCTCCATAGAGCTCCATTATACTGTTAGTCAGGGGAGTGTCATGGTTTCTCCATAGAGCTCCATTATACTGTTAGTCAGGGGAGTGTCATGGTTTCTCCATAGAGCTCCATTATACTGTTAGTCAGGGGAGTGTCATGGTTTCTCCATAGAGCTCCGTTATACTGTTAGTCAGGGGAGTGTCATGGTTTCTCCATAGAGCTCCGTTATACTGTTAGTCAGGGGAGTGTCATGGTTTCTCCATAGAGCTCCGTTATACTGTTAGTCAGGGGAGTGTCATGGTTTCTCCATAGAGCTCCATTATACTGTTAGTCAGGGGAGTGTCATTGTTTCTCCATAGAGCTCCATTATACTGTTAGTCAGGGGAGTGTCATGGTTTCTCCATAGAGCTCCATTATACTGTTAGTCAGGGGAGTGCCATGGTTTCTCCATAGAGCTCCATTATACTGTTAGTCAGGGGAGTGTCATGGTTTCTCCATAGAGCTCCATTATACTGTTAGTCAGGGGAGTGTCATGGTTTCTCCATAGAGCTCCATTATACTGTTAGTCAGGGGAGTGTCATGGTTTCTCCATAGAGCTCCATTATACTGTTAGTCAGGGGAGTGCCATGGTTTCTCCATAGAGCTCCATTATATTGTTAGTCAGGGGAGTGGCATGGTTTCTCCATAGAGCTCCATTATACTGTTAGTCAGGGGAGTGTCATGGTTTCTCCATAGAGCTCCATTATACTGTTAGTCAGGGGAGTGTCATGGTTTCTCCATAGAGCTCCATTATACTGTTAGTCAGGGGAGTGTCATGGTTTCTCCATAGAGCTCCATTATACTGTTAGTCAGTGGAGTGCCATGGTTTCTCCATAGAGCTCCATTATACTGTTAGTCAGGGGAGTGTCATGGTTTCTCCATAGAGCTCCATTATACTGTTAGTCAGGGGAGTGTCATGGTTTCTCCATAGAGCTCCATTATACTGTTAGTCAGGGGAGTGTCATGGTTTCTCCATAGAGCTCCATTATACTGTTAGTCAGGGGAGTGTCATGGTTTCTCCATAGAGCTCCATTATACTGTTAGTCAGGGGAGTGTCATGGTTTCTCCATAGAGCTCAATTATACTGTTAGTCAGGGGAGTGTCATGGTTTCTCCATAGAGCTCCATTATACTGTTAGTCAGGGGAGTGTCATGGTTTCTCCATAGAGCTCCATTATACTGTTAGTCCGGGGAGTGTCATGGTTTTGCCATAGAGCTCCATTATACTGTTAGTCAGGGGAGTGTCATGGTTTCTCCATAGAGCTCCATTATACTGTTAGTCAGGGGAGTGTCATGGTTTCTCCATAGAGCTCCATTATACTGTTAGTCAGGGGAGTGTCATGGTTTCTCCATAGAGCTCCATTATACTGTTAGTCAGGGGAGTGTCATGGTTTCTCCATAGAGCTCCGTTATACTGTTAGTCAGGGGAGTGTCATGGTTTCTCCATAGAGCTCCATTATACTGTTAGTCAGGGGAGTGTCATGGTTTCTCCATAGAGCTCCATTATACTGTTAGTCAGGGGAGTGTCATGGTTTCTCCATAGAGCTCCGTTATACTGTTAGTCAGGGGAGTGTCATGGTTTCTCCATAGAGCTCCGTTATACTGTTAGTCAGGGGAGTGTCATGGTTTCTCCATAGAGCTCCATTATACTGTTAGTCAGGGGAGTGTCATTGTTTCTCCATAGAGCTCCATTATACTGTTAGTCAGGGGAGTGTCATGGTTTCTCCATAGAGCTCTATTATACTGTTAGTCAGGGGAGTGTCATGGTTTCTCCATAGAGCTCCATTATACTGTTAGTCAGGGGAGTGTCATGGTTTCTCCATAGAGCTCCATTATACTGTTAGTCAGGGGAGTGTCATGGTTTCTCCATAGAGCTCCATTATACTGTTAGTCAGGGGAGTGTCATGGTTTCTCCATAGAGCTCCATTATACTGTTAGTCAGGGGAGTGCCATGGTTTCTCCATAGAGCTCCATTATACTGTTAGTCAGGGGAGTGTCATGGTTTCTCCATAGAGCTCTATTATACTGTTAGTCAGGGGAGTGCCATGGTTTCTCCATAGAGCTCTATTATACTGTTAGTCAGGGGAGTGCCATGGTTTTCTCCATAGAGCTCCATTATACTGTTAGTCAGGGGAGTGCCATGGTTTCTCCATAGAGCTCCATTATACTGTTAGTCAGGTGAGTGCCATGGTTTCTCCATAGAAAAAGCGCAGCAGCTCGGTCAGACTCAGTTGTTATTGCTGATTGGCTCGAACACGGTATGTTTGTAAACAAAAAAAAAAAAAAAAAAGAAGCAAGGAGTTATTTGAACCCTCACAGTCCCCCCCCCCTCCCCCCCCCCCCCTCTCTCTCAGCAACAGGAGGTTATTTGAACCCTCACAGTCCCCCCCCCCTCCCCCCCCCCCTCTCTCTCAGCAACAGGAGTTATTTGAACCCTCACAGTCCCCCCCCCCCTCCCCCCCCCCCCCTCTCTCTCAGCAACAGGAGTTATTTGAACCCTCACAGTCCCCCCCCCCTCCCCCCCCCCCCTCTCCTCTCAGCAACAGGAGTTATTTGAACCCTCACAGTCCCCCCCCCCCCCCCCCCCCCCCTCTCTCTCAGCAACAGGAGTTATTTGAACCCTCACAGTCCCCCCCCCCCCTCCCCCCCCCCCCCTCTCTCTCAGCAACAGGAGTTATTTGAACCCTCACAGTCCCCCCCCCCCCTCCCCCCCCCCCCCCTCTCTCTCAGCAACAGGAGTTATTTGAACCCTCACAGTCCCCCCCCCCTCCCCCCCCCCCTCTCTCTCAGCAACAGGAGTTATTTGAACCCTCACAGTCCCCCCCCCCTCCCCCCCCCCCCCTCTCTCTCAGCAACAGGAGTTATTTGAACCCTCACAGTCCCCCCCCCTCCCCCCCCCCCCCTCTCTCTCAGCAACAGGAGTTATTTGAACCCTCACAGTCCCCCCCCCCCCCTCTCTCTCAGCAACAGGAGTTATTTGAACCCCCCCCCCCCCCCTCCCCCCCCCCCCTCTCTCAGCAACAGGAGTTATTTGAACCCCCCCCCCCCCCCTCTCTCTCAGCAACAGGAGTTATTTGAACCCCCCCCCCCCCCCCCCCTCTCTCTCTCAGCAACAGGAGTTATTTGAACCCCCCCCCTCCCCCCCTCTCTCTCTCAGCAACAGGAGTTATTTGACCCCTCCCCCCCCTCTCTCTCAGCAACAGTACCATTCAAAGATCGATGTCCTGATCGACGAGGCGTTCACAGACATGACGTCCTCCTTGATCTCGAAGGTAAACGTCTTCATGCCCAGACACACGAGGTTTTTACTAGGGATGCTCGATATTGGCTTTTTACCGATACCAATATTGTCCAACTCTTAATTTCCGATACCGATATCAACCGATACCGATATATGCAGGGTCCCCCCCCCCCCTCAAAAACTTAATAATTTCAGGTAATTAACACTTTAAGTGCCGAAAACGTGTTTAGGCGTCCTTCCCCGCCAATGCTCAAGTTGCCGAGGACGCCGTAACTCGTCTTTAATATCAATATTTCATAAATCTGTGATCGGAATCATATTTTTCCATCCGCAGCCTTCACACACAGTTCTGAGCTCCTCTCAATCCTCTAGCGGTTCAAGAGCGCCATCTGGTGGCCGATCGGCAGAAGCGCCAAAACAGGAAGTTATGTGGATGAAGTGCTGATCACCCATATTACTTCCGGGCACTCGCTATAGGTCCCGGGACTCCATCTTCGGGATCGGGACATCGATCGGTTGCAAATAACTCGATAAACAACATGATTTGGACGTATATAGTATTATACAACCTGGAAATGGACCGGGTATTTCGACATCCCATAATGGAAAAACTGTCTACCCCACGCTGATCACCCAACGGCCCGCGGAGACTGGGGTGAGTTTTAGCGTGTAATATTACCGTGTTCGACACTAACTGCTATGATGAACATTTGACCCCACATTAGATGAATGGTATAACGCTGCCCACGGAATTATAAACGCCCCCTCGCCCATCCGGTCAACATCAGATGACGTGTAGTAACTTCCAGAAGTCCATCCAGTTGGATTTTTTTATATCGCGTCGATTGCTATCAAACTGTATTTGATCATCAATAAATGCATTTGGGGCTATAAATCACGTTCTGGAGAAACCTGCAGAAAGAGATGAAAACATACTTATACTTTAGATCATATTTTAGTATGAATATGTGAATGAAAAAGTTTAACGTTCATACACCCTGAACAATACATATAGGACATTGAATGGGCCCTAATAATGGCAATTTAGCAATAGAATTAAAAAGTTATAGCCCTGCAAAGAAGGGGAACTTCTCCATAGACAAATAGAGCTGGCAATCTATGGTATATCATGAATTTAGCCTTAGGCAATCAAAAGTGTTAACATTACATATCTCTTGTTGTGGAATTAACACCAACATTATGCATACTTTTGACAATAAATAAAATCTGAATTTGTTCTTACTTGCTTGCCTGGGTAAATAAAGGTTATAGAAAATGTAAAAAAAATTATTATTTTTGAAAACCGATACCGATATTTTTCCGATATCACATTTGAATGCTAATATCGGCCGATAATATCGGACATCCCTAGTTTTTACGGACGTCCGATATTATCGGCCTACCGATATTGGCATTAAAATGTAATATCGGAAATTATTGGTATCGGTTTTAAAAATATATATATTTTTTTATTTTGTTTACATTTATTTAACCTTTATTTACCCAGGCAAGCAGGTAAGAACAAATTCTTATTTTATTTATCAAAGTAGCATAATGCTGTGTTAATTCCACGACAAGAGATATGTAAAGTTAATTACCGGAAATTATTCAGTTTTTTGGGGGGGGGGGGGGGCCTGCATATATCGGTATCGGTTGATATCGGTTATCGGAAATTAAGAGTTGGACTATATCGGATATCGGTAAAAAAAGCCAATATTGAACATCCCTTTATTTATGTATTATTATTTGCCTCTTAGATAAGCCTAATACTTGTGCTAGTGTGAATAATTATTGATGTATATATTGAAGGGAAAAAACAAAATCTGTTCAACATGACTACTTGACTATACGTGAAATAATTATACATATAAATGTCAACATTTTAAATAATAATGATAATTCAAAAAAGTAAAGTTGCTCAGGTATCCAATTGAATTCCACCCTTTGTATCGACAGTAAAGTAATGTAACCTCTCTCTCTCTCCTCTGGCAGTTTGCCGCTGTTTTAGACGGCGTTCTATCCAAGCTCTCGAGATATGATGAAGGGACATTCTTCTCCTCCATCCTCTCTTTCACAGTAAGTAGCCACGTTTTTGTTCCTTCCCTCGCGGAGAGAGAATGCGGAGGCGACGTTTCTTTTTCACGGCTCAAGAAAAGCAAACGTGTTATTTGGACGAAACCCGATCTCGTCGCGAGCCGAACTTTTTATTTTGTATCATTGTTCTCTTCCTTCTCAAAGGTGAGGCGGCGGCCAAGTATGTGGACGTCCCTGTGAGTCTCCCTCTCTGCCTCCCACCTCTTTCAGCATGTTCATTACGATCGCCCCCCTGGCACTTTGCATCTCCGTGTCCCTCCCCCCCATTCCACGTTCAGTCAATGGACATAAAGGCAGCCTGACCGAGCGGAACAGAAGCGCTTGCATTGTGCCCGGATCTTGTTGTTTTTGCTTGTTGAGTTTGTCATCAAACTGTTATGTAAAACATGAGGTGTGTGTGTGTGGGGGGGGGGGGGGGGGGGGGGTGTTATTGTGTTTTTATTATTTAAAGGTAATTATCTATTCATTTATTTATTCCACAACTTCATCATCAAAAGAGGTCAAGATTAGGCGACAATCCCAATTAATGATACTAGTGTCCAGGGAAATGTTTTGCGATGAATGACGGAGACGCGGCGAGGAGCAGAGCTTCCTGTATTTTATTACATTTTTCTTTTATTTAACCTTTATTTAACCAGGAAGTCCCATTGAGATACAACAAGATCTCTTTTGCAACAAGGGAGACCTGGCCAAGATGACGGCAATAACATTAGCAAATATATCAGACGGCAATCAAATGTGCGATACATCACAACGAGAACATAATAAAAGTGCATGTATACTGTAACTGAGGGGTACAATTCCCTGACTGTATTGATAAGTATGGTATCATTAAACCACTACCGCTTTATGTACTTTAACTACTGGCCATACAGTACACGATATCTAAATATGATGAACACTTTCCACAATGAAATCGGGTCCACACAAAGGTAATAATCAAATATTTAATATATAGCAAAGGGTACATATAACATTCACTATTACGTTTATGATTTGAATGCACTTGTAAGGCAAATGAGTACTCGTAGGCAAATCAACACTGAATGTCCAATCTCTGGTTACGCAGGAAGCAAGTATACAACCTGGCTCTTAGGGAATTATAACGATGGCACACTTAATGATTATAGCTGGATATACTGTAGGGGTCCTCCCGGTTGTAAGTCGGTAGGGGGGGTAGGAGAGCCGTCGGCAGTATCCCGTCTGGTCAACGATGTCTAGGGAGACTTCAGGTACAGAAGACAGTGCAGTAGAATCTTGATCCACAGATGAATACACCTTGGCTCTCTTGTAGGCTGTAGCTGTAGCTCCACAGTGAAGAAGAAGCGAGGCGACCTCAGTCTGGTCTGAGCGCCGTCTCACCTTGACTCCTCTCGGGGTAAATCCAACACTCACCGGTGTTGGCGATTATCCGCTCCACAAATCAAAGTACCAAAGCAAATATATATTCCATGCCGCATAGGGCTCAGCAGTCGTCGGGTAGGTAATCCAATGTACAGGTCCACTCGGTCCTCGCCTAGAACTCCTCGGATGAAAGCACCACGTGTGGTCTGCCCAACCTGGTTAAGACTCTAGATAACATGAGGAAGCGATGGGGGTGCTGCTCACTTTAGAACTCTAACCGCACGATGCACCATACATAATAGACTATTATTACTTAATAGAAATACGGTGCCAAACTCTGACAATTCAGCTATTAATTCGCACGAGGTCTCAATGCTATTCTAAGGCCAAACAGGCCGTACTACACCGCACGCGGTATCGTGGGGTGAGGCTTCACGTTCTGTTACTTAGTTGGGTAGAAGGGTAAAGGACTAAGGGATAAGAGGTCTTCTACATTTACTTGCGCCATATTTATATGCACGGTGAACAAATAGTGCCACTCTCTTTTCGGTAGCCGTATTCCTGCGCAGAGCCGGGGCTAGTAGGGACATGTTTCGTCGGTACCATTGAACTTGACTCAAGGGGCTTGTCCCTGGCGCCAGGTCCTTGTCCAATAAGAGAATGAACTATTATGGGCTATAGTAGACTAAAGGGATATTCCGTGTATATGTACAAGGAATATACAAGGGATATCAAACGATATACAAATACTATTCAATATATATCCATAAATAAATATATATATTCGGTTTAATCTGATCCTTCGTAACAGCCGCCCCCTAATTAGTCCCACCTAATTAGCTAAGCAGAGACAGATTAACCGCACTGTCCACTACTCAATGTCCGCTGTGAGGGTCAGTCAACTCACAAAGTCATAGGGTCATGGTCGTCATCGATAGTATCGGGGAGCCTTGGCAGTTCTATTAGCCTCGCCACGGGTCGGGTGTAAGTCCGTCCTTGGACGAGCACTTCAGCTGCTCGGACCTTTCCATCGGCACCGGTGATCACTTTGCTTACGCGGCCAGCCGGCCACATAGCTCGGGGTAGTGACTGGTCGATAATCATGACGACTGTTCCTTCTGTCAAATTGTCTCTCTCTTTCACCCATTTCTGGCGGGTCTGTAGAGACGGTAGGTAGTGGAGTAGGAAGCTGTTCCAAAACTTGTCAGCCAGTACTTGACTGTACCTCCACATTCTTCGGCCGTTCGCTTCTTCAGGCCTGTACATTGTCTGGGGTAGCGCGGGGTCCAGCCGCACCATCAAGAGTGTGTTGTGGGTGACTGGGTCGACATCTGCTACATCACTTGAGACGTAACCGAGGGGCTTTGAGTTCAATACTCCCTTGATCTCCGTGAGGACTGTCATTAGGACTTCTTCCGCCACGGTCTGGGCCCCAAGCACGGCGTACAGGGCTGTCTTTATGGAACGTACTTCTCGTTCCCAGGTTCCACCGAAGTGAGGTGCGTTCGGGGGATTAAACTGGAAGTCAATCTGGGATGGAGCGAGGTGGGTCTTAAGTTCTGGGCCCATAGCTTGGAAGCTCTCTCTCAGCTCTCTTTCTCCGCCTTTGAAGTTTGTCCCGTGATCAGACAACAATGTAGACGGTTTTCCCTTCCGTGATGTGAATCTTCGGAAGGCCATAAGGAATGAGTCTGTGCTCATGGTTGGGAGGAGTTCGATATGTATCGCTCTGGTGGTCATGCATTTGAATACAATACCCCACCGCTTCTCGGTTCCTCTTCCTTTCTTTATATACAGCGGGCCGAAACAGTCCATACCGGTGGAGTGAAAAGGCTTGTCGCCGAGTCGGAGGCGACAGGGAGGTAGGTCAGCCATCCGGGGTATACTGGGCTGGGCTCGCCACTTACGACAGTCTAGACAGGTTCGCTGGAAGCGCCGCACTGCTTCTCTCCCTTGCAGTATCCAATAACGACGTCTGATCTCCGCGAAGACTCTCTCTGCCCCTGCGTGGTGCACATCCTCGTCGTATTTCTTTATGATCAGCTCTGTGACCTTGTGTCGGCTGTTCAAGACTATCGGGTACTTGACGTCATCCGGTAAGTCTGGGGCTCTCCGCAGACGACCACCCACTCTGATGAGATTATGGGCGTCGCTCTCGGGGGCTAGGTGGAGCAGTCTGCTGTCTGATGGGACGGGCTTTGCTCATCGGGGAACGAGTCTCTCTGGGCTCGTTGTAATAGAAGAAGTTCTGCTTCTTCGTAGTCAGCTGCTGAAATGTCAGTGGTGGGCTGAACCTCTGGGTGGTGCCACAGAAATGTCTTTAGCTGCGCACTCTGTAGGGTGAGGCAATCGTCTAGATCGGGGTCTGTGGGGACGAGTGTGTGTGTCAACCCACAGAACATAGATTTCTTGTTCTCTGCCTCCTCTTTACTCGCCTCCCGTGGGGTGGGTGTAGGCCACTCTTCTTCGGGGAGCTTGAGAAACTCTGGTCCGTCACTGTAGAGGTTGTGACGGGTGAGGTCATCCAGGGACATTCCCCGGGTGATGACGTCAGCTGGGTTGTGTTTGGTGTCCACATACCTCCAGCTCGCTACTTCTGTTAACTCTTGAATCTCGGTGACTCTGACTCCCACGAAGACCTTGTATCTGCACGAATCAGACCGGATCCATGTGAGTACGGTCGTGGAGTCTGACCACAAGATTGTTCTTTGCACCGGGATGGTGAGTTCACGTTGGATTAACGTGGCGAGCTGCGCTCCTGCTAGGGCTGCGCAGAGCTCTAGACGCGGGATAGATTGTTGCTTTCGTGGGGCTATTCTTGAGCGAGCCAGGATGAAAGCAGTATGTATTTCTCCTCCCTCCTCTCGGGCACGCAAGTAGGCCACCGAACCGTAGGCTACTTCGGAGGCGTCCCTGAATACGTGCAGGTCGATCTTGCATGTCTCTGGCCTCACTGTGGGTGGGAAGTAGCTGCGGCGTATATTAACACCTGGGAGTGAGCGGAGTTCCGTCTCCCACTCTCTCCATGTGGATGCAAGGTGTTCGGGTATGGGATCGTCCCAGCCCTGGTCCTTGTCCCATAGCGCTCTTACAATCATCTTTGCCCTGGTGGTGTAAGGTAGAATACATCCCAACGGGTCATATTGTCTGGCGAGTGTTCTGTATACACTCCGTCTGGTGGTCGGTATTGCCGTCGACCTTCCCTGCTCCTTGGTCAGGGGTTTGTGTCTATAATGGAGCGAGTCTGTTTTGAAGCGCCAGACTAGTCCTAGTGTCATTTCTTGGGCTTCTCCTGGGATGGTCGCCATCCAGGTGTCGCTGCTCGCTGCCTTGTCCTCGGGGGAGAGGCTGCGCAATACTGGGGGGTCGCTGCTGGCCCGCTGCCGGAGATCAAAGCCGTCTTTGATCAGGGAGGCGCGGAGCAGCGCACGACGTCGCCAGTCAATTTTCTTTATGTGTCCCGCTGTGATTCGCTTGTTAATCTCAGCGCGGTACACAGTCTCTTGAGCGGGGTCTTTGGCTAGGCGCCGCTCTGTGTTCAATAGATACCGCTCCGTCGCCTCTTTTGTGGCGTGAAAGGTGGGCATTCCCTCTCGCCTCAGTAGTGGAGTTGCGTATCTCATCACTCCGTTGACGTTGACTCTCTTTGTCCCGTGCTCGAGGAGGGCTATAGCGTAGATATCTTCCTTAGAACGAATGTCTTTCTTTTCGTTCTTAAAGGGCATTGTCTCTAGTGTCCATAGCCTCTCGACATGCTGCAGGAGTGTGGTGTCTCCTTCTGTCGCTCTGGAGTGGAGGCAGCTAGTGGCTGCTGTTCGGTTAAGAGACTTGGCGAGGGGGCCTTGTAATGTCCATCCTAGGCGGGTCTCGACTGCTGCAGGGCAACCTCGGGGTCCTGTATGGACCCGGTCTATCGGGACTATGAGGTCTGCATGGTCGGAGCCTATCAGCAGGGTCGGGGTGGCACCGTCTATGAGCGGGATAGGGAGTTGACGCAGGTGCACATATTTATCCATCAGCTTGGCGATGGGGTAGGTGTACTGCGATAGTCCTATTTCTTGGCTGGTGAAAGCATTAGTAATCCTATACCGTCTCTCGGGCTGCCCGCTTGCTGCGATAGTGAAGGATACATTCTCGCCCTTTATCGTCTTTAGATCTCTTCTTATTGTCCGAATCGTCATCTGGTTCTCGCTCCCCCGCAGCCCCAGCTGGGCCGCAGCAGACGCGAGGAGAAGGGTCTTCTCTGACCCGTCGTCAAGGACGGCGTAAGTGTCCATGACCTTATCTTGGTAACTCAGTGTTACGCGGACCACCTTTAAGAGCACCTGGGCGCCGCTGCTGCTAGCGGGGTCAATGTACATAACACTTGCCTTTGTGCTGCTGGATGGTGCAGGCTTTCCTTTGTTACTGTCGTGTAGGACATCTAGGTGGGCTCCGTCACACCGACTACACCTCTTCTTGAGGCGGCACTCGGCTGCCATGTGACTGCGCGCACATCGGTAACAGCGCCTGTTGGACTTTATCCAGTGACTCACTTCTTCAGCGGTCATCTTCTTGAACTGGTCACATTGTGACAACCAGTGTTCCTTCTCGCAGTACGGGCACACCATCTTCCACTTCTCTTTCATCGAGGGGGTACTGTGGTTCTTGCTGCTCGGTACTGATTCTGATTGGTGCATGACAGTCACCGATCTTCGGCCATCGTTTGCTCTCCTAGGTCCCTCTCTGGAGCTTGGTGTGCTCCGCACGAACGTATCCAGCCGTAGGCTGCTGACTTCTCTCGCCAGGAAGTCGGCTAGGTCTAGGAGGGATGGCTCGGGACCGTTAGGATCACGGTGGTCTCTTTGCCGCCTGAAGCGCTCCTGTCGGGCGGGCGGCAGCTTCTCTAAAATCCTCTCGACGTTCGAGTTTGCGTATAGTTCGTGCATACCCTTTTCTCGTTGCGCCCCCAGCATCCCTACCAGGGATTGTACTTTGATAGACAGGTCGTCTAGTGAGCGATTGTCTGTTGCTGGGGGTAGGCGGTCAATATGCCTTATCTCTTGTATTACGTAATCCCATATACGTCCATATCTTTGGTCTAGTGCTGCTAGAGCCGCTGTGTATGGGGTAGTAGAGGTGGCATAGGCCAGCGCTATGTTGTGCGCTCTGGGCACTTTCAGGTGCTTCAATAGGATCGCATACTTGTGGCGTTCATCAGCTACATCCACCATCATTGTCTCTAAGCACATCCGTAGCTCCGTGTACTGTGCTCGGTTCTCATGGGTGAAGTCTGGAAACGTCGGTGTGCCAATGTATGACGCCGTGGATGGCTGGCACATCGGTGAGCGTTGGAAGAGAGGCCTCCTGGGCCAGTCTCCTCTTACGCCTCTCGGTGGGCTGGTACTGGCAGGGTACCATGGCCCGCTGGTCCAGGTGCTATTCCTCGGGACTGGTCGTGCGTCATGCTCACCCGTGAATCGAGTCAGGGGTCTGTAGCGCAGAGCCGCGGGGGTATAGCCTGGGCTGTACTGGACCTCCTGGTCCTGTGGAGTAATGTGCTGCTGTCGGGCTTGACTCTCCTCTTCTCCCTCTTCTTCCTCTGCCAGGTCTTCTAGATCCTGTAGTCGTCTATTTAGCCTCTCCGCGGTGTCCGCTGTTCCTTCCTTGTAGCTGGGTCTCACTTGGACCGGTCGGGGAAGGAGTTCGGAGGGGGGTGTGGGCTCTCTCTGGCGGTCGGGCTCAGGGTCGCTTAGTCGGTTAGGGGAGGGTGCCCTTGACCCGTGTCTTGACGAGGCCCTGGAACCCCTTGTGGAGGGAGGGGGTGTTGCCCTGGTGATCAGCTGCTCCATTAGCTGCGCTTGTAGTCTGTCGCGCTCGGCTTGTAGTCTGTCGCGCTCGCCTTGTAGTCTGTCGCGCTCGGCGTCGCGCTTGGTGAGATCTGCTTCTCTTTGGGCACCGGCAGCGGCACGCTGGGTGTCGGCCCGGTCTCTTGCCATATTCTCTTCCGTCTGAAGGCGTCTCAGCTCCAGACGTATGTGCTCTTCTTCGCTCCGTTGCTGTGCTTGGAGTCGATCGTGTTCACCCTGAAGTCGATCGCGTTCGGTAGAGGCTGCTAGGCTGGCGAAGAACGCCTGTGACAGCATCCTCTCCGCTTCGCTGGGGGAAGACGCTTGTTGAGGTGAGCCGCTCCTGGCAGTACCCGTTGGGGATGCGTTCCCCTGCGGGGAGTCCTGGAGTTCTATCTCCTCGGCGCTCTCCTCATCTTGTTCCGTGCAGAGTTCCATCTCTGAAGGGTTGTCTTCCTCCCGGAGCTCTTGGGGGACTACTTCTTCGGTCTTGGCGGGGGGTAAAGTCGTGTCAGTTCCCTCCTGGTCCCCACCGTGAGCTTGGTCAGTTACATTAGAACCCACGAGGGCCTCTGTGGTCGGGGTATCCTGGTTGATAGGGTCGGACATAATTTTACTTTCTACTTTTACCGCGTTTACCGTTTGTAGAAGGCTAGGTAGTATACTGGCAGCGTAATCCTCTAAGTATTGAGGTGGCTGTCGTCTACGCTGCGGGCGTTCTACTTTAGGAGGACCGTTTCGTGGAGTGTTCATCATAGGCCATTTCAATATTAATACCACTATATTAATATTACACTGATTACCCTCCGGCTCGAAGGACCAATTGTAACTGAGGGGTACAATTCCCTGACTGTATTGATAAGTATGGTATCATTAAACCACTACCGCTTTATGTACTTTAACTACTGGCCATACAGTACACGATATCTAAATATGATGAACACTTTCCCACAATGAAATCGGGTCCACACAAAGGTAATAATCAAATATTTAATATATAGCAAAGGGTACATATAACATTCACTATTACGTTTATGATTTGAATGCACTTGTAAGGCAAATGAGTACTCGTAGGCAAATCAACACTGAATGTCCAATCTCTGGTTACGCAGGAAGCAAGTATACAACCTGGCTCTTAGGGAATTATAACGATGGCACACTTAATGATTATAGCTGGATATACTGTAGGGGTCCTCCCGGTTGTAAGCCGGTAGGGGGGGTAGGAGAGCCGTCGGCAGTATCCCGTCTGGTCAACGATGTCTAGGGAGACTTCAGGTACAGAAGACAGTGCAGTAGAATCTTGATCCACAGATGAATACACCTTGGCTCTCTTGTAGGCTGTAGCTGTAGCTGTAGCTCCACAGTGAAGAAGAAGCGAGGCGACCTCAGTCTGGTCTGAGCGCCGTCTCACCTTGACTCCTCTCGGGGTAAATCCAACACTCACCGGTGTTGGCGATTATCCGCTCCACAAATCAAAGTACCAAAGCAAATATATATTCCATGCCGCATAGGGCTCAGCAGTCGTCGGGTAGGTAATCCAATGTACAGGTCCACTCGGTCCTCGCCTAGAACTCCTCGGATGAAAGCACCACGTGTGGTCTGCCCAACCTGGTTAAGACTCTAGATAACACGAGGAAGCGATGGGGGTGCTGCTCACTTTAGAACTCTAACCGCACGATGCACCATACATAATAGACTATTATTACTTAATAGAAATACGGTGCCAAACTCTGACAATTCAGCTATTAATTCGCACGAGGTCTCAATGCTATTCTAAGGCCAAACAGGCCATACTACACCGCACGCGGTATCGTGGGGTGAGGCTTCACGTTCTGTTACTTAGTTGGGTAGAAGGGTAAAGGACTAAGGGATAAGAGGTCTTCTACATTTACTTGCGCCATATTTATATGCACGGTGAACAAATAGTGCCACTCTCTTTTCGGTAGCCGTATTCCTGCGCAGAGCCGGGGCTAGTAGGGACATGTTTCGTCGGTACCATTGAACTTGACTCAAGGGGCTTGTCCCTGGCGCCAGGTCCTTGTCCAATAAGAGAATGAACTATTATGGGCTATAGTAGACTAAAGGGATATTCCGTGTATATGTACAAGGAATATACAAGGGATATCAAACGATATACAAATACTATTCAATATATATCCATAAATAAATATATATATATTCGGTTTAATCTGATCCTTCGTAACATATACAATATACAATACATCACATGTAAACACAAAAACACAAAACAGAATAGTCTACATAACAGTAAAAGTGTATGACAGTATAATACAGGGTAATACAGTCATTTTGCAGTTGGGACCCGACTACAGAAAGCAGCGACATTCTTCTTGTAGGAAGTTATGTAATAATACAGATTAAAATGTAGCACAGCTTCCTGTATCAGAGCTTCCTGTATCACAGCTTCCTGTAGCAGAGCTTCCTGTATCACAGCTTCCTGTAGCAGAGCTTCCTGTATCACAGCTTCCTGTATCACAGCTTCCTGTAGCAGAGCTTCCTGTATCACAGCTTCCTGTAGCAGAGCTTCCTGTATCACAGCTTCCTGTAGCAGAGCTTCCTGTATCACAGCTTCCTGTATCACAGCTTCCTGTATCACAGCTTCCTGTATCAGAGCTTCCTGTAGCAGAGCTTCCTGTATCACAGCTTCCTGTAGCAGAGCTTCCTGTATCACAGCTTCCTGTAGCAGAGCTTCCTGTATCACAGCTTCCTGTATCAGAGCTTCCTGTATCACAGCTTCCTGTATCACAGCTTCTTGTAGCAGAGCTTCCTGTATCACAGCTTCCTGTATCACAGCTTCCTGTATCAGAGCTTCCTGTATCACAGCTTCCTGTATCACAGCTTCCTGTAGCAGAGCTTCCTGTATCACAGCTTCCTGTAGCAGAGCTTCCTGTATCACAGCTTCCTGTAGCAGAGCTTCCTGTATCACAGCTTCCTGTATCACAGCTTCCTGTATCACAGCTTCCTGTAGCACAGCTTCCTGTATCAGAGCTTCCTGTATCACAGCTTCCTGTAGCAGAGCTTCCTGTATCACAGCTTCCTGTAGCAGAGCTTCCTGTATCACAGCTTCCTGTATCACAGCTTCCTGTATCAAAGCTTCCTGTATCACAGCTTCCTGTATAGCTTCCTGTATCACAGCTTCCTGTATCACAGCTTCCTGTATCACAGCTTCCTGTAGCAGAGCTTCCTGTATCACAGCTTCCTGTATCACAGCTTCAGACGTAGAACTTGGGAGATGATGTCATGGTGATGTCATCGCGATACCGCCCCTCATGTCGACGTCCCGGATAACGGAGCGATATTCAGCGATGCCTGCGACGCCTGTTGGGAATCTTGCGCTCTAGTCTCTCTCTCTTTCCTTTTCTCTCTCGCTCTCTCTCCACGCTTCGCCGCAGTGTCGTGGCCTGTTGTTCAAAAGAAGTAACATCGTGGCGACCTCTGTTCTGACAGAAATTTGAAATATTGATCTCAAAGACGCTGTAAAACGTCATTGGCAGATTAAGCATGGCGAGGAATGACGTCTTAAAGGGGAACTATTTTACTATTTCTTTCACTATTTGGGCACTTTTACACAATTCCTGTGAGTCTATGGAACACCTCTGTAATTTTTTTTTTTTTGTTCATTGTTTTGTATTTCTAATCAAGTCCTCAAAAACAGCATTTTTCTACCTCAAGATCTCGAGCCGTTTTGAGCCTCATGGGCTCCAACCACTGTGTGCAGCTCATCTTGTACCTCGCCATTATCATGCAGCGGTGTCTTTCTGACATCACAAATCAGCACATTTTCAGATGACTCAGTTCAGTGAGGGTGAATATTGTGAGAGGAGAATTGGAAGAATGCGCCAATATGAGAATTAGAGACATAGATCATATTAATATAAGTTCACATAGCTAGGAAACAATGCTAAACACTCAAAAAGGCCATTTATAAGATAGTTCCCCTTTAACACGTCATCGGCGGAGAAAGGGTTAAGCTGTGCGATAAACAAATCTACGCTCCCATCTTAAACACAAAGAGCAACCAACCCTCGAGCATCAGGGGCTTTTTCACAAATATAACTGCCACGGTGTGCCAGGCTGTGTCGTAGGACTCGTGACTCGACTTGGACTCGAGCACTGACTGCATTCGGACTCGGAAGGTGCAGACGAGAGGACTCGGACTTGTTATAGTTGATAAATACAGTTGTTATTTTAATATATTTTTAATAATTTAATCATTACCAGGACAGTTGGAAATACATTGTTTCTATCTGTACAGTTGGAAAAAGCCCGTTTCAAGGAGGTGGTAAATACATTGGAGTCCCAATATAACGCACCACTAGGAGATGCAGAGTTCTGTGTGTTAATTTGCAGCGCTATGCTGCACGTCCATCACCGCCCACTTGATCAATTATGATTGGAATTTGGAATCAAAATGCTTGAATCTTCCCCAAGATTGTAGGTTTGTAGCAAAGGCCTGTTAATCAAGCGAGCAACCTGTGTTCTGCCAGCGACAACATACAGTATGCCTCTTTTCAGCTTTTCTTTGGACGATAATATTGATTTACTGTTGTTTTTCTTAAAGCGATGTTGTGAGTAGGGGGATTTCAATATCTCCCGAACCTACGCTGCGATATGTTTCTCTCTTGACCCAGAGGAGGGAGAACATCGTGATTTAGGCCGTGTGCTCCAGGTGTGACATTCTAATCGTCACTCATTTTCTTATCGTCTAATCAGCTCGGTACTCATAGACGTATATTTAGCGGAGGGGGGGGGGGGGGGGGGGGGGGGGGGGGGTGCAGGGGGACATGTCCGCCTCAATATTGAGAAGAGGTCAATGTATCCCTCAAAAAATATAGCTAATATGAAAGACAACCCCCTCCCCAAAAGAGGTCAAATGTAAGGGGGTCAAAACTTTTATATATCCTTCTTACCTGTAACTATATATTAACCAACCATTTGAGACACCCCCCTACGGGACCGTACCATCTCAACACGAAAAGAAAAACACAGAACACGTGTGATGCGTTGTGAATGTGCAGAAACGACACGGAGGCCTGAGAGTCTCGCTGCATCACAGTCCAGTATATCTGTGTCAGCGCTGGGGGCCTGAGAGCCTCGCTGCATCACAGTCCAGTATATCTGTGTCAGCGCTGGGGGCCTGAGAGCCTCGCTGCAT